>NW_003852398.1:14329547-14334601 GCF_000181295.1 Otolemur garnettii | reverse complement strand
TGGGTAGAGTGCCATGGCATCACAGCTCACTGCAACCTCCAACTCCTGGGCTCAAGTGAGTCTCCTGCCTCTGCCTCCCAAGTAGCTGGAACAACAGGCGCCCGCCACAAATCTTGCCTATTTTTTGGCTGCAGCCATCATTGTTATTTGGCAGGCCTGGGCTGGATTTGAACCTGCCACCTTAGGTGTATGTGCTGGTGCCTTAGCTACTTGATCCACAGGCGCTGAGCCAACTCCTGCTTATCTTTGTGATTTGTATGTGACTAAGCAGTAAATTCTTACTGACTTGAAGTAGAATATGGCAATGACTTATCAGATAGCATAATCTCCAGTTTATGGGGCTGGCGCCCTACTCCTTTGAGCCACAGGTGTCCCCCACACCTGGCTATGTTTTGTTGTAGCTTGGCCAGGGCCAGGTTTGAACCCTCCACCTCTCCCCAGTCTCCCACATGCACATACAAATTCCTGAATATTTTATCACCTAAAAACTGATTTTTGAAATATATGAAGCAAAAAATTAACTAAAGGAAGAAATAGACAAATTCACAAATATAGTAGCAAACCTCAACACTCCTCTCTCAGCCATATATTGAACAATAGACACAAAAATCAACAAATATGTAGAAGACTAAAATGATGCCATGAACCAGCTGAATTTAATAGATATTCCTAGACTACTCCAACTAACAAGAGCAGAATACACATTCTTTTCAAATGCACATGAAACATTCATCAAGGCCAAGTGTCCATAACCGGTTCATAGGCAAAATCCAGTCTATGGCTTGTTTTTCTACAGCATACTCGCCAGAAAATTTATTACCCTTGTGAAAATTTATTATAAAAACAAAAATATGCCGCAGAGATTTATGTGGCCCACAAATCCTAAAATATTTGATACTTCCCCTTTATAGAAAAAGGTTGCTGCCACCTGGCCAAAATAAACCAAAAATAGTTGCCATGGTCCTTTTTTTAGAACCTAATGTGACAAGTGGCGTTCTGTATGCTCTTGGCAACATGAATCAAGGATCATTGTACAATGAGTGGGATGATTACACAACAATGTGAATGTGACAGCGGGGCTCACTGAGATTATCTTGCACGCTGGCGATCACTGTCTCTCTCCATGGAAACTTGACTATAGTTTTTTCATGTGAGAACAACAAAATGCAAAAAGCAAAAATGGCCAAAATTCTTGAACAGACACATCACCAGGGAAAGTACACATAAAACAAATAAACACATGAAAAGATGTTCAATGTCCTTAGCCACGTGGGAGTAATACAAATCAACACCCTAATTAGATGCTGCTACACACTTTCTAAAAAGCCTATGATGAGATAATATTGACCAAAACACATCCTGGGAAGGGTGCAGAGCAATGGAGGCTCATTTGTATTGCTGATGTGAATGTAAAACGATGCACTTAATCTGGAGAATAATGTGGAGGTTTCATATAAAAATAAATATAGACTTCTGGATATTCACCATAGAGGAATAAAAACTCATGGTCACTCATCATTCTATTCACAAATTTTTACAGCTGCTTTTTTATATAAAGACATAAGTTCATGATCCAGTAGAGAGGGTTAAGAAATTGTGGTTCTTACATACAGTGCAATAATGCTCAACAGTAAAAAAGGAACGGGTGATAAACACAGAATCTCGGATGACACGCAAAGGCGTTATACAGAATATAAGAGAAATAAGTCTCAAAAATCGCATTCAATATGATTCCATTTATATAGTATTGTTGAAAACTCAAAAAATTATAGTGGTTGAGAATAGATCAGTCATTTCCAGAAGATCCAGGGATAATTTTGCAGGTGTAAAGGTATAACTTAGAGGAGATTTGGGGGCGAATGAGACTGTGTCCTGGTGACAGTCATGATTGCCCTCAAATTGGTAGAATTGCACAGTACAAGGTAATCAGTTCCACTAAAATAATTCACACAAAGAATAATTTTACTTATAAAAGTATTTATAATTCATAAAATCAAAGTGAGTAAACTACTTATTTTGCTGCAACCACTTAAAGAGTAGTCGTTATTCTTATTAGTTTCCTGGCATCACTAACACAGTCCATTTGGGGTCTGCTCAGAAAATGACACTCTAGCCTTGTGCATGTAATGTAACACATGTTTACTAAAAAGCAAAGAGAGAAAGAAAGAAAGAAAGAAAGAAAGAAAGAAAGAAAGAAAGAAAGAATTGCTATAGTTATAAAATTATCTAATAAACCATTTTAAAAAATTCTGACAGATGATCTTTAACTGATGAACCATTAATTTCAGTTACCTATTGCTACACAAATGCTGTGAATTAACACTTCATTATTTCGAGAGAGGATACCCCAGAAGGGTGAGGTCTGGGAGAACAGGTCTTCTCAGGGAGACCACAGGGATGCACCTGCAGGGTCCTCTCCATGGTGACTCAGCTCTTGGGAGTTTGTAGACTTAACATCCTGGAACCTGGAAATTTCCAAGTTCTGTGAAACCCTGTAGTTCTGTAGGGGTTGGACCAGCATCTCTCACTTGATTCAAACTGGCCAATGTGAAGGGAACCTGTGGGGTGGAACGTCTTGATTGTCAATAAAAGGAGAAAGGCCAATCTAGTTGGAGAGAGCAGTCATTTGGAAATCTATGCCATAAACTCCTGGCCGATGAATAAAGCCCTTCCTCTTATGGGTGCTCTCTCTCTCTGTTGGGCCTAGTCTTCCTGCAACAATTTTACATTATCTTGTTTGTTAGCTTGGTGATTTCTCTGTTGCTGTTGCCTGATCTGACACATAAGGCTAAGTAAACTGGGGAGCTGAAGAGGACCCAAGATTGAGCAATAATGTGTATTAGTGCTGACTGATGACTTTGGCAACTCAAGTCTTCTTTACACACCTCTCAACTATCTCTGGTGGTCTCAGAGGGAGGTCTCATGAGAATGAAAGCCAGTGTTGCAATGCATCTTGAGGCCTGGCCTCTGGACTCTGCACAATGCTACTCTGTTGCATTCTATTGATCAAAGCAAATTCCAAGGTCAGCCTGGATTCCAGAGGTGGGCAAACAAACTCCATCTGTTCATTGCAGAAGCCACAGAATATATGGGTTGAGCTTATCTGTCTACTGTACCATTTCATCCTCATGTTAATAGAAGCTGATGACTGAATTGGCTGAGGGGACACTTGCAGATATTATACAAACAAAGATTTCAGAAATTTTCTCAATTCAGTAAGAGGAAAGACTTTTCTTTCTTCTTATGTTATTAATCTCATTTCTCATATCAATATCCCTGTATTCATGATGTCACTTACATGTGTGGTCATGTTTATCTGGACTCTAGAATTTTGGGGGAGGGCAGTCCTAGGAATTAATTAATAGAATATAGCAATTATTTATTTATTGCATAGCTCAGGCCAGAACCCAATTCCCTTCAAGGCAGATCTGTCGATCTGTTAACACCTAGAGTTTTAATTTATCTCGGAGGAAAAAAAAAGAATAACACGCTAAAATAGCAATGAGACTCATTAAATTCACTCTGCCTTAGACACTGAAAATAGTATTCCTCACTTTTATTTGTCAGCTAAGAGAGAGAATTCATTCTCATGATTAAAAAGTCGGAGAATTATTTGTACCTTGCAAAGGTGCTAAGTAGTTTTCCCAAAGGAAGTAATTTCTAGATTTCCATTTTTAGAACCCCTTCTCTCAACATTTTCCCTGCAAATATTTTTTTCAATCCTCACTTTCACTTCTCTTTAGTGCCTAGGTTTTAATTAAACTAATTATTTATTTTATAATCAATTTTGTGAGCCACTTATTTACTGATTGAAGGTTCATGCATATATATGTACGTGATGCTGTGGTTATATTAATATGCAAAATGATGTCGGTGAAGACTCCTCTGTATAGCAAGTATAAGTTTCCTGAATAACCTACAGATTTATTTTAGGACCTCTTTTCTTTTTCAACATAGCAACAGCTTTCAACGGACTCTTCACTTGCATTAACCAAGTCAGAAATAATGCCATCTGTTAGAAATGTGAAATGACCCTCTGTTCCCAAATATATATTCTGCCTAATATGACAGTCATTTCCTTCCTTGCCTCTACAAGTAATTCTCTGATTAGTGTCATTCTTGTACTTTGCTTTTAGGTACAATAATAAATCGCCTATAATGAAATCTCCTAAAATTAGAACTTTCAAACAAATTTACACATACAACAGCATTCAATATTTGTAATGGCTACAAACAGAAGTCGAAGAGAGTGTTTCTGAAGGAAAAATAATTATTTAACCAGAAACCTATATTTACTAAGAACTCTGTGCAAAATAACTTTCAGTTGCCAGTTTAGACAATTGTCAGAAAGTGGATGGATGGATCATGGCCCCTCTTTGTAATTAGTGCCTAAACTCAACTTTCTGTGTTGAGTATATTAGCACTACCATCGGGTTTGAGAATCTAGTTGTGGGGTCTAGGCATCCTGACTTTTCAAATAACTAGACCCCAGTTCTAGCCAGCTTCTTGATCTACCAAAACAAGATAAAACAACAGGCTCTAAGAGATTGGATATTTTACTGTGTCAAAGGAATGAGGTCACTGAGGAGTGCATTCATCAGAGCGTGGGGGATAGAAGCAGTCGTGGAGAGAATGCAGGTGAAGGGCCCTGAGGTCTCTGACACAGCATTGTTAAGTGCAAAGGTCTCTGATACAGCATTGTTAAGTGCACAAAGAATCCCTAAAACATGTAACCATGCATCTGCTTAAAGTGAGGGATCTCATTAATTTGTATGGTAAACTATAACATCTTAACATTCACCAAATAACATTCAGTCCTTAGTTTGAACCAAATTTGTTATATCCCAATATTTGTTTCAGTAATGAATCAAAGTCCAATTCCTTGTATACACAGAATTGATTTGAAGACAGTCTTTAGCCTTAACTATGCCTTCCCTTGAAAAGACTTTATTCTTTATTAGAAACCTCTAGTTTTTTCAGGAGACTGGATGAGTGTTACCCATTTTAAAGAACCCTTGAGAGAATTAGGCCCCATGTCCTGAGGGAAGTTTTGT
>NW_003852398.1:14326359-14328441 GCF_000181295.1 Otolemur garnettii | reverse complement strand
GTGCAATTCAATTTCAACCATAGAATAGATTCTAGATATGTTTTTATAATATCTCAACCATATTACAACTAAAAGATTTTTATTTGGCATTTGAATCAGCCAACATTTATTCACTTTTCAGTTATTTTTGTATCCCAGTGACTGTTACATAATGATAGCAGAATCTAAGGTATATATGGAGGAGCCAATCTTAAATACCAATAAGCCTATAGAAATGCAATCTAAGAAGTCTAGGAAGTAAAAATTAAACTGGGCAAGTCTGCAAGTTGACATTTGTAAGTTGGGGCTGCAGGTGTATGGACCACTTTAGAATAAAAATGGTCTTAAGAATGAATAATAGAAACATAGACATCCAAGTACAATACATGAGTAGAAATGTGATTTTATTGGTTATTAATGTTGAACTCAAACATTTTTACTTTAGAGGTATCTTTATCTGAATAAAGACTGGTCTGGTATTCACTTCATGTGTATTTCAGCATCATCAATGAGAGGCAACAATTTGATATAGATGAAGTGTTGGCTTAGGAATCAAGAAATTTGAATGCAGGTTCAATCTTTATAACTAGCTTGCTATAGGAGCACAAGACTATTATTTTGAGTTCTTTGGCCTCAGATTCCTTATCTATAAAAAGAAGAAATTGTACTGATCCCCTCCTTCAATACACCAAGAGAGAATCCCACAGCTCCACATGCCTCTGGCGGGAATGAAGGAGTTCCCAGTTGACTTTGCATATTCCTGGCAGGATAGCCATGTCCTCCTTTCCTTATACAGTGTAACTAATATTATTTTCTTTGTACTATAGTCTAAATGTTTATGTCTCCTCCAAATTCATGTGTTAAATTCCTAACCCCCAAGGTAATCATATCAGGAGGTGGGTCCTTTGGTGGGTGATTCAGTGGAGCCCTTATGAATGGGATAGTGCCCTTGTCAAAGAGGCCCCGGAGAGAGACTCTACCTCTTCTACCAGTAGGTTACAGTGAAAACAGTGATGTATGAACCGGGAAGTGGGATGTCAACAGATATGCAGCAGTATCTGCTGCCACTTCAATCTGGAATACCAGACTCCAAAACTGTGAGAAATAAACTTTTGGCACTTATAAACCACCCAGTTAGCCTGTGGTATTTTGTTAAAATGGCACAAGTGGACTAAGCCAATGTGTGATGTCCCAAGACCAATCTTATGTTCCCTTTTTTTATCATTTATATCAGTCATCAGTAGAAGCTGAAGGTCATGCTTCAGATCTAACCCCACACATATCTGTTGAGTAAGTAATAAGGTGAACCCATTGTATCTACTCTGGCCAGAACTTCTTGTTCTTTTTCAATCCTTTATTTTCGCTATGGTATTTATCGTCATCTTTTATACTACGTATTTTATTGTATATTATTTTCACAGAGATAGAGCTTTTTAAAAAAAATAAGAAACTATTTTTAGAATACTTTTCCATTTATATAAAAATTGTAAAGATACCAAGAGAGTTTCTGAATACTCCACACCCAGCATCTCCTATTTTTAACACAGTAAATCAATGCAGTTCAGTATCATACAGTATATCTATGTAACTAAAACTTTTGATCCCCTCAATGTGTGAAATAAAAAAATAAAAAAATGGTATGCTTGACATATTAATAACTGTCCTTTTTGGTTCTGGAACTTGCTTAAGATATCACATTGTGTTTAGTCTTTGTGTTGCCTTAAGCTCTTCTTGGCCGTGATAGTTTTGTTGTTTCTGATAATCTTAACAGTTTTGAGTAATACTGGTAAAGTATTTCATAGAATGTTTCCCAAATAGGATTTGCCTGACATTTTTCTCATGACTGGGTGAGGGTTGTTTATTTGGAGGAAGACATCAGAGATAAAGTGCTATTCTCAGCAGATCATATGAATGGTAAATACTATCCACATGACTCATTACTGCTGATGCTGGCCTTGATAGGTGAGCTGAAGCAGTTTTGTTAAGCTTTTCTTTTACAAAATTACTCTTTTTCTTCATTCATATACCGTGGTTTTGGAAGGAAGTTACTATGCGTAGCCAGAACAGAATAGAGAGTTGTGTTCCACCCTCTTCAGAACATAG
>NW_003852398.1:14324055-14326065 GCF_000181295.1 Otolemur garnettii | reverse complement strand
AAAAAAATACTCTCTTTCTTTCTGGCACTACAAGATCTTCCAGACCCATCTTTTGTATTTCCCATCTCGGTCTTATAATTAATCATTTCTCTAAGGAGCCTTGGTTCCTCTTATTGAGTACTGATATTAAAAACCAAGATCTTGGTATTAGACTTGCTCTTTCCTACTGGAGTGTCCTTGCTCTTACAAAAGTTAAAAAAAAATAGGACATTGGGGATTTAATTCAGTTTCGATAAGGTCATGAGGTTAGAGTCATCATGGTGGGAAGAGTGCCCTTAAGGAAACCAGAGAGCTTGTTCTATGAACAGTCAGGAAGCTGGTAGGGCACACACAAGCCAGGAAAAGTCCTCACCAAGGAACAATTCTGCCAGCATCTTGACGTAAAACTTTCCACCCTCTAGAATTGTAACAAATACATGTCTTTTGTTTAAGCCACTCAGTCTGTAGTATTTTATTAGGTTAGCCTAAGCTAAGAGAGCACTCAGTACACACTCCTTTTGAATGAATGAATGAATAGAAGGATGAGTAATGAGGTCCTTTTTAGTTAAAAAATGCTATGAGTCTGGGTGGCACCTGTGGCTCAAAGGAGTAGGGCACCGACCCCATATGCTAGAGGTGGCAAGTTCAAACTCGGCCCTGACCAAAAACTGCAACAACAACAACAAAATGCTATGAATATATAAGTTGTTTGATGATTTCATTTCCTTTTGTCTCTTCCAATTCTCTCTTACAAAAATATTATGGAAGAAAATAAAATAATTACTGCTTTGAACTGTGATTATGATGTTTTCCTAAACATTTTTAGCAAGGAATTTGGAGGTGTGTCTTTCATAGTGACCGATGAATTAATCAAAAACAGAATGTAAGACACTACACATATTTAGAAATGCATAAAAGTGAATGCCCAGGAGATAGTTTCCTTCCACCATTTGCATATTGTCAACTTATGCAGCATTTTCCAAAGCAAATTAAAAATTATTTTTACACTCTTCCATACTATGGATGATGTTGAAGCTTAAAAGATTAGAAATAAACTACTTTACCTAAAAATGAAATATAATTATGGGTCTCCCTGAGCAGATATTGAACAGATCTTCGTTCATGAATACGATGTTTTGCTCTTTCATTTTTAAGGGGTTCTCAGTTAAGGGCTGCATGAAAATACAGAAAGTCATCTGCAGTAGTTTTTATATACAAAGTCTACACATAGTTGTGAGTGAATCTGAAGGATTTTATCATTAGTCTATAATTCATGATGATGTATATACAAAGTAGTGACACTACATTAAATAAAGTACCGTAGAAAAGTTACTATTAGTCTCTGCATTCACTTCGTTACTAAAGACATAAGTGTAAAGTTTGTTTACATTAAAATGTTATGTACAAAACTATACTTACTCTGATCAGTATGACAAATCCACAACCTTTCCTAAATCCATAACTTTTAGGACTTTGATTATTATTCTCAAGTTTTAGTGGAAGTTAGAGATACTCGTGTGATTCTTAGGGTCATGATTGCTCCTGAATGAATCCAACAAGAAACACTGCAATCTTTCTAAGACTGAACAATAAACAGAGTCATAGAAGAATCTGGTATTAAGTCAATCTGGATTTGGTGGGGATAGTTTTGAAAATTGGTAGATAAAAAGTCACTTTCCTGAAACTTCTCAGAGACAGAGGATTTATAAAAAGTGTAGCATAAAATACCTCATTTTACTAATAAATGTTATCAGAGCATTTTTAATAGGAGTCTTTCATTATTAAATATTAAAGTCTTCAAATATCACTTTGATAAAAGAAAAAACCTATCTGCTACATACTCTGCCCCACACATTGGTTTATTATTTCCTTTCAGGTTTTATTTCATTGTCACAGTTCAAGGCTATTCTCCCTATATTTTTTATCCTTAGTGTATGTGCAAGATATACTAGAATTCCATTTCAAGTAATAAATGAATAATACCGTTTAGTATAAGTATATTCTAAGTATTTTTTTTTTTTTTTTTTTTTT
>NW_003852398.1:14163472-14323667 GCF_000181295.1 Otolemur garnettii | reverse complement strand
TTCAACCTATCCTGTACTTAAAGCTACATTCCTTACCTTATTTAGTTATACTGTGATATATTGCCCCTCCCCATCAACTAACCCTATATAAATTGTGTTTTTCCCTAAAATAAACAGCTTCGGCTCAGTCCCTTCCCCAGTGTGTCTGTCTTTGTTTTGTTTGTCTTCCCCTTTCATACCGACTCCCCAAACTGCCGCCGCCCGCTGGTCGGGAGGCGGCAGGCGCCGAGCCTATTCTAAGTATTATAGGGGACACAGTTACATTACATTAATTATTCATCATTTATCTGAAATTCCAATTTAACTGGATGGCCTTTTTTTTTTTTTTTTTTTTTTTTTGCAGTTTTTGACCAGGGCTGGGTTTGAACCTACCACCTCCGGTAAATGGAGCTGGCTCCCTACTCCTTGAGCCACAGGCGCCACCCTTGGATGTCCTGTTTTTATTTGCTAAAACCTTACACCTAATATTACATTCAGCACTTACAATCTCAATATTTGGATGATTTTTTAAAGAACCGCTTTCCAGCTAATTGAATTAGTAGAAGAATCAAGTTACAAAGGAAAGACAGCTAAACATTGGTACTCTAGCATTTAAAAATGGCAGACAGTAACTATGCATTCCAAATCAGTTAATAGTTTCATAACTGCTTGTCAGGCCAAGGCAGAAAATAACCCGAATACCAGATGTTGAAGTGAAACTTTCTCTAATTTATAGTGCCTTTGGGGAAATACATATTTTATATTTTTTTCCGGGCTATGAAAAGTTGTTGAATTCATTAAAATAGATGATATAGTCCCCATAATAATTTCTAATAGAAAACTTGAAAAACTATTAGGTCTCTTATTTTTCCTTTTCAAAGATTATAATCCTCAAATTTTGTGGTCTCCTATCATGTGAATCTCAAGAATAATGTACAGTAAGGGAAAGGTCTTCAAATTTCAAATACCTTGTGGGTATCTAGGGTAAATTACCTGTGTTAAAAGTATTTTTTCTATTCAATCTTTATTTTTCTACACTTATTCAAAAAATAATTTTAGTTTGACTTACTGAAAACCTGAAGCCATAAAAATGAAGTTATTTGGAATTTATTTGACCCATATATATACTGCTTGTATTATATATAAGTAATGTCACATTTTGATATATCCAAAATGATGTGACTTAAAATTGCTAACAGTCTATGTTAGGTAAATATAGCTAAAGTGTAACCTCTATTTTCAATTTTGCCTGAGCTTCCATTTTCTCTTCTTCTAATAAGAAAACTCTGATTTCATTTGGGGAACTATTCTTTCCTCAGTTGGTAGAATCTTGGTCAGACTGTCAATCAATGTCCTTGTATTCTCTCAGGGGATAAATGCTTCATATAAACGAGGACAAGTATAGTAATATCCTTTCCCTGGAATGTGAGCCTGGGGCAGGAACACAGAAACTTGAAGTAGTTGTGAGTGTCCATTAGTTCTGGCTTCCTGGATTGTAATAACTTCCCTGCTTTCTATCATGTTGGAGACCTGGTTCTATAACTTTTCCTTTGATTTATTGAGCTAGTTCACATCCTCTAGAAAATTCTGTTTGTTTAATTGAGCAGAATGAGTTTTGGTTGCTTCAAACTACAAACAAAACCTTTAGCTAAAGCAACATGTTTATACATTCACTTAAGACTTAGGAGAAAAATAAATGTGATTAACCTAAAGACTATTAGTTTGCTCACGCAGCTGTCCCAAGACTGGGTGGCTTAACAATAGAAATTGATTTCCTCACAATTTGGGAGACTAACAGTATGAGATCAAGGTGTCAGCAGAATTGGTTTCTTCTGAAGTCTCTTTTTTCCCACTTGTAGACAGCTATCTTCTTCCCATGTCTTCCCATGGTCGTTCCTCTGTGTGTGTCTGTGTCCTGATTAGTCCTTATGATAAGAATCCAGGCATACTGATAAGAATCCAGGCATATTAAGCCCTAATTTAATAAACTAATTTCAACTTAATTATCGCCTGAAAGATTCAATCTCTATGTACAGCCTTACTCTGAAGTACAAGAGATTAGGGAGCGCTTCAGCATAGGAACTTCATGGAGGAGAGGAACAACTTACTGGTGACAGAGACTGTTGTTGTTGGGTTGGGGCAGCATGACTCACAAAGCCGGAAGAGAGGAAGAAGCAGACAGAGAGAATTTTTAAAAGTGTACTAAGAGAAGTGGTAGAGTAAGGTTGGTTTAGGGTGCTAGCACCACGCAAGTTACATTTCTGCAAGAGATTCAGTAATATTTGAACTGGGTGCTGGATAATTTATTGATTGCAGTAAAGATTTTACAAAGTGGTACTATGTGCAATCTTTTTTGTATTATTCTGGCCAAATAACTTATATATGCTTAGATTAGCAATATCAAAATAATAGCTCTAAAACTCTTCTTGGAAATAGATGCACTTTGCATTCTCTCTGAAAGCTGAAAAATAAAAAGTTACATTAACACTGTGGAAATGCCAACTCTGTTGGATTCTTCTATAATTGCTTTCAAAAGTCTTTAAATGTGACCCACAGTAAGCAGTCATGTTCTATCATCACTTCATGATGTATAATTAAAACAGAAGTTTAATGGAATAATGGTTGCCTTATTCATGTGGGATGCATTCTTGCTATTATTCGATAATATAATTCTAACTTAGATTCAAAATACAATTCACACCTAATAAATTAATTCTTTGACCCATTAACAAATTACAATCAGCAGTTTGGAAAACTCCAGACAATGGAAATTGAAGCAATGGTGCAATTACATATATCATTGAGAAATGGGAAAAATAAAACATTTTATTGCAATATTTCAATGTAAATTGCTCATTATTCTCCATTATTTGTATAATTGTTATGTTCCATTGCCAAACCTTGAATAAGAATAGATGTAGGGTGAAATCTAGGATGAAATTCACATTTGTATTGAGTAATCCTTATGCTCAAGATCTAATAGCAGTCCCAGGGCAGGACTCCACTCTTTGACTTACCTATTTACAAATTCCACAGTCATCTCTTTTTGAAGATTGTCTAATAGAACTTTCTGTTGTCTTGTAAATGTTGTATAATCTCCACTGTTCAACATGTTAGCCAGTAGTCACATGTAGCTATCAAACATAAGAAACTGCGTTCTGAGGTTTTGAATGTTTCATTTTATTCAATTTTAATTAATTAAAGGGTCACATGATTAGTGGCTACTTTATGAGACAGAATAGTCCTAAGATGTCCTGTGCTGCTGGAAGTGCTGGCATCTTAGGTGGTCGGAAGAAGGTAAATTTCCTTTTTATCCAATCTCTCAGCATGGAATTATGAAAGAAATATCTCCTTCTTCTTCATAAATGTACATTTCTAAAATAGTAAACATGTTTATTGAAAATGGAAACTTCCATGTCAGAGGTGTATGCTTGCATATGTGTGGGCGTGTGTGTGTATGGGGGGATAGGTAGTGGATAGGTGGTATATAATTTGTCTATGGCAAATTAAATCTCTTTTGTTTATAGATGTTACTGGGGGCTTGGGTTAAAGAAAAACAAAAACTAAAATGGCAAGCCCTCCGCAGGATAGAGAATGGAATTCAAAGCACATTGTCCTGATCCTAGGTCAGTACATTAATCAGTCTTCAGAATTGCAAGGGATTCCAAATCCCGCAGAGCTTTCAGTCTAGATTGTCTGACATAAAAAAAGAAGAAAGGGAGCAAGACGAGGAGTTGGAGAAAACTGAGAGTTGAGTCATTTATTATTTGTCATTTATATGTAATAGTAGTAAATATTTTGGGGGGTACATGTGATATTTTGATACCTGCCTACAACGAATAATGATCAAATCAGGGTAACTGGGACCTTTATCACCTCAAACATTTGTCTTTTCTTTGTGTTGAGAATGTTACAATTCTTTTCTATTAACTATTTTGAAATACAGGATAAATTGTTGTTAGGATTTCCCAACTGTACCATCAAATACTAGAACTTGTTTTTTCTACCTAACTGCGTATTTGTACCCCTTCATTAACTTCTGCTCATTCTCACCTCCAGACTACTCTACTCTGCAGCTCCACGAGACCCTTGGAGCTCGGAGCTCTCCCGCATGCAGCCAGAGCATGTGGTATTTGTTTTTCTGTGCTTGCCTTGTTTCATTTAACACAGTAACTTCTAGGTGCATCCACGTTGCTACAAATGACGGAATTTCATTCTTTTTTATGGTCGAATAATACACATATCACCTCACCCCAATGACTGTTGTCAAAAAAATGAACAAAAAAGAGTGCTGGTGAGGATACAAAGAAAGAACACATGCTGACTGCCTTGGTGGAAATGTAAGTTGGTACATCATTATGGCATACGCTATGGAGATTTCTCAAAAAACTAAAAATAGAATTATCATCTGACCCAGTAGTCCGACTTCTGGGTACATATTTAAAAGAAAAGAAATCAGTGTAGCAAAGAGATATCTGTGCTATCATTATATCACAGTACTAGTCACAATAGTCAAGATATGGACTCAACCCATACGTCCATCAACAGATGAATGGATAAAGAAAGTGTGGTATATGAATACAATGGTATATGTATTTCATTGTGGGTTTGAATTGCATTCCCCGATGATGAGTAATGTCTTTCCTTGATAATTTGTATGTTTTCTTTTGAGAATTATCTAGTCAAGTATTTTGTCCATTTTTAGTTGGATTAATTTTTTTTCTAGTGAATTGAGCTTCTTATAAACTCCTATATTTTTCATAGATGGATAATTTGAAAATATTTCCTTCCCTTCTTTAGGTTGTTCTGATTTTGTTCATTGTCTCTTTGGCCATACAGAAGCGTGATATACTCTCCTTGGTCTATTTTTGTTCCTGTTGCCTGTACTTTTGACATCTTACCTGCCCCTCAAATCTTTGCTCAACCAAGGGTAAAGAACCTGCACATTCTGATTTCAAGATTGTTCTTTTTGAGGTACCAAAGGAGGGCAAAACAATCTTTACCTCTCTGCTGCACCATACGTAAAATTTCAATTAAGTCAAAAGGCCACACTTAAGGACCAGGAAGGCTACATGTTTCCCAAAGGTTGCAGGTTCACTACCTTTGAATCCATTTTGAGCTGATTTTTCTATATGATGAATGATGAGAACCAAATTTCGTTCCTCTGCATATGATTATTCAGTTTTCTCAGCACCATTTAATAAAAAGACCATCCTTTCCCCAATGTATGTTCTTTGTGCCTTTGTCAAAATAGATTGGCCATAGTGCATGGATTTATTTCAGCTTCTTTATTCCATTCCATATGCTATGTATATGCTTTTATGCTAGTATCATGCTGATTTGGTTGTTGTAGCTTGGCAGTAAAATTTGAAATTAAGCCGTATAAAGTCTCAAGTTTTGTTCTTTTTTGCTTAGGATCACCCTAGCTATTTGAGGTTTTCTATTATTCCGTACAAATTTTAGAATGGTTTTTCTATTTCTGGGAAAAAAGTCATTGGAATTTTGATAGAGAATGGATTGAATATGAAGATTGCTTTGGGTAGTATAGCTCTTTTAACAATACTAATTTATCCAACACGTGAGTGTGAGTTATCTTTCCATTTTTTGCGTCCTCTCTGATTTTTCTTCAGTGTTTTATAGTTTTCCTTATAGAAAACTTTCATTTCTTTGGTTAAATTTATTCCTAGTTGTTTTGGTGTTTTTTGTTTTTTGTTTTTTAGCTAGTGTAAATGTGATTACTTTCTTGATTTTTTTTCCCTAAATTGATTGCTATTAGCATATATAAATGCAACCACTTTTTAATATTTTTTTATCCTGCAACTTCACTGAATTTTATTTATTGATATTTACAGATTCTGAGTGGTGTTTTTAGGTTTTTCTCAATTTAATATCACGTCATCTGCAAGCAAGGTTAAATTTACTTCTTCCTTTTCAATTTTAAAGCGCTTGATATCTTTCTTTTGTCCAATTGTTCTGGCTGAGACTTCTCGTACTATGTTCAATAGATGTACTAAAAAGTGACCTGTCCATTTTGTTCTAGATCTTAGTGAAAAAGCTTTCCCCCATCATATATGGCATTTATGATGTTGTTGCATGTTGCTATTATAGCAAATTCATTAAGAGTTTTTATCTTGAAGGAATATTAGATTTTATTGAATGATTCTCTAGCATCTATTGAAATGATATGATTTCTATCCTTGATCTATTGATGTGAGGCATCGTATTTATTGATTAGCATTAGCTGAACTATTCTTGAATCCCTGGGAAGAATTACACATGATTATGATGAATAAATGATCTTTTTTCTGTGGTGTTGAATTTGATTTGCTGATATTTTATTGGGAACTTTTGCATCTATCTCCATCAAGGATATTGGCCTCTAATTTTCTTTTTTGTGTGTGTCCTTGCCTGGTTTTAGTTTCACAGTATTTGTGCCCTATGAGTGGAATCTTGAAGGTAAGACAAGATTGAGCATCACAGCAATGTTCAATCAACGAGAGAAAACTGATTACCAAGAAATTTGTGATGATAAGGGAATCCTAAAAATAAAAATTTCTAGTTTCAATTTTAAATCTTTTTAAAGCCAACAAATGTTTGTGCACTAAACTTTCAGGAATTGTTGCTCTACTTAGGTAATTATCAATAGCAAAAAAATTATGGTAGAGATCTATATTGGGATTAAGATTGTGCAAGGAGGTTAGCCCCAGCTACTTGGGAGGCTGAGGCAAGAGAATCATCTAAGCCCAGGAGTTGAAGGTTACTATGAGCTGTGTGATGCCTCAGCACTCTACTGAGGGTGATAAAGTGAGACTCTGTCTTTACCAAAAAAAAAAAAAAAGAGAGATTGTGCAATGAGGGTACAGAACTGCCCCATGGTATTCTTAAATAATCAAAATGAAGTATCGTCAGAAGTAGAAATTAATGACCAGATGTTTCCATACGTTTTAAAGTCTTCTGATGCTTTTGCTATGTTATAAACTGTGTGACCATAAAATATTTTCTATATTCCTGTTTTGAAATTGTTTTAAAGTAAGATATACTAAAATATGTGTAAGATGATACTTGACTTAACTGGATGCTCTTGTACTTTTCTTTTTTTCCTGAAAAACACCTGTTTTTGAAACTTATTGAACAAAGATGTTATCTCAAAGTTTTTGCAGGTCAGGTACTCTTATAATCATTCTAAACATAATGGATTTAATTGTCATAGTATCTCCAGTTTTCCATAGTTAAAATTAAAAAGAGGAGTTTAAGCAACTCTCCTTTCACTCTTCTAGTGCATTGAAGAATTGTGGTTTCTAATTTTGCAGTTTTTCTCCAGAGTCAATGCTCTTCCAACATAAACCATACTCCTGTGCTTAAAAAAAAAAAAATATATATATATATATATATACACACACACACATACATATATATATATAAAATACAAATATGCTGAATCTGGAATAGAATGTACTCAAATTCAATTCATTGACCTAACTATATGACAAATTTAATTTGGTTATATTTTTCTAATTGTAGATGGAACTGAATTTCAGTTACTCTTTCACCAGATTAAATATGTATTTGAATTTGGTCTGCTTTGGAATTTTACTTTTATTTTATCTTATAATCTACCTGTTCAATATTGTTTGAGTAACTATGATTTGCCAGGTACTATAATCATACTATAATCAGGTACTTAAGTACACAAAGTATAACCATAGATAAGAAATGCAAGGTCCCTGATCTTAAGAACTTATATATTATGTACCCATTAGTTTGTTTCACATCCTATTATTATGGTCCAAGCCACTTATGTGATTATTTCCCTATCTATCTGATTCCATTAGGCACTAATTAGTTCTCTCAAATTATGTATAAAGTTTATCAAATGTCTTCTGAATAAAAAAGATAAAAAGACCATTCCATATCAACATCTGTCCTTAGGAGTAGGTGACATATTTTCAAATAATATGACCGGATGGATGTTTCTCAGCAGTCTGTAGAAGCCAGGAAAAAAAAAAAAAAAAACAAGCCTAATTACAGATGAATATAACTGGCTTCTTGCCACAAGTAGATCACATCCTTGTTGAGAAGCATTTGAGGCACATCAAAGAATAATAATTAATGTTAATAGGAAACCCAACAAAATCAATTCCTTTTCCTGCATTTAGTCTCCCAGGAAGAGTTTGGCTTCAGCTTATTATTGATGGATAGGCTCTTTGATTTGGGGAAAATGACACTGTGATTATTTGGGCTATTTAAACTAGAAATGCTTCTCTTGGGGTTGGCCATACAATCATCATTCCCCCTTTAGGAACACATTAAAATCTTGATTAATCATCACAGGCCCATAGAGATTGCAGTTAGAAAAAGGTTGTATGTGACACAGAGCTCTACAAATCATGGCAATTTGTAATCTTTGAAATTGCTGCAATTTGTAGTTGAAATCAAGGATAGCAAGTATCAAGAAGAATAATACTTCTATTACAGGAATAGTTAGGTATGCCTTATATTACCACAGTGGATATGTAAAGTACTTTGATTGGTTTTGTTTTGATTTACTTGCCTGCTCCTCATCCACTTTTCTTTCTTTTCATAATAACACACTGACCTTAATTTTTGGAACCACTCATTTCTCATTATCAGTCCTCTGGCTCCACTTATAAGTGCGTGACCCAGCACCTTCTCCCTCATAGGCACAATGAGATGAAAGCATTATCAAAGCCATCCAGAACACTGAAACTCAATCCTTGATTTTTCTGGAATTATTAAGAAAGCAAAACTCTCTTTTATGCTAACTGATAGGATTACATGTATGCCAGGTAGTGCTGGAGTGTTCCATGTGGGAACAGACTGATGAATTGGAGCTAACATGGAGGAAAGACATGAAAGTGAGAGCAAATGGGTTCTGGTGCCTCTATTTGAGATTCTGAATCTGGCCTTGCTGGAAAATCATGGTACCTTCTTTTGCATTCTTAAGATCTACAAGTCATTGATTCTATTTATTTTTTAATCTATACTAGTTATGGCTTGGTTTTCATCTTTAAGAGTTATCTGAATTTGTTCACTCTCTCTTCCTTGAAAATTAGGATCTTGGATTAAGTTTCCATGAGGATGAAGAAGGGTGTCCATTGTGGACCATGGCACCACGAATGAGTACATCATGAGGGCACCTGGAATTAGAGAGCAAAGCTTCTTCCACTAGCTAAAGTCCAAGAAGGTGGGCAGATTAAAGACTAGGACTGAAGCCCAAATTTGAAAATAAGTGCAAAGAAAAGTAGTTGGCAATGCTAAAGGATGGAGATGAAGCAGATTCCCTGAAGACCAAGCCTTTAATAAGGTTTCCTTTAGTTTCACTGGCTGTTTAGGCAAATTTTCCAATGGGCAAGTGTTCTGAGCACAGCAGCCTATAATCTCTCCTATGCATATCTTTGATACACAATAGATCTAATATCTGAGTGACTTTGATGATGGTTATATCCAAAATAGCTTCTGCATAAACTGAAATTCAGCAAATAGGAACTTCCTATGAAATAGGAAAAGGAGGCTCAGTTAACCAAGAAAATTGGTTCCCCATCTATTCAGATTAGTTAGTCCCTGTGATGGTACTATGGGACAGTTCTTGGCGTCAAGGTACTAGTGTTTCAGTTTTGCATTATTCCGTTTAATTT
Source organism: Otolemur garnettii (assembly GCF_000181295.1). NCBI lineage: Eukaryota > Metazoa > Chordata > Mammalia > Primates > Galagidae > Otolemur > Otolemur garnettii. Next base: position 14,314,032 of record NW_003852398.1, on the reverse strand, counting down.
TTGTGAAATATTTCTCATTATGGTTCTTTCTTTGAACAAAGTTTGGCTTTTTCTGTAAGAACCTATTATGGTATGCCCTAAGGCTCTATACATTAGCCTTCAATATTTCACAACTGCTGCTTGAGTCCTGATTAAAAGTTGGCTGTACAATGCCACAGGAATTGGTCAAACTTTGTCCATTAGGCTTAAGTTCCAAAAGGAATTTATTTTTGGTTTACAATATGTAGGTCGTTAAAAAAATAGGAAGGAATGAAAGAAGCCTTTGACTGTAACTCATTTATACTTTATGAAACAAATGCCTCAGCACTTATATTTTACTCAGCATTTAATTAAAGCATGCACATACAGTCTTATGTAACTATTAATAAGTCAAATTATTTCTGTGAAGCATTGCTATGCCTCAACAACTTTTAGAAAGTCTGTTGTACAAATTCTAAGCTTCTTGCTGGGAAATAGTTACTAAGACGACTTCATATATAATGAATATTCCCTCAAAGGGCCTGATTGTATATTTAGATATGTTTCTTCTTTATCAATTTCACTCTTTATGCCTAATTGCAACTACTCTAAGGTTTTTTACCAACTTATACACCTCTGAATATACTGGCATTGCTGTAGTCAGTATTCTTTCAGTTGAAACCACTGAACCCACTTTAAAGAATAACATATGAAAACACTACACTGTACCCTATGTTTGCATTAATGTATACAGCTATCATTTAATTTAAAAAAAGAATAATATAAAGAAGGAGATGTATGGAGAGAATTTAGGAATTAGGTAGCACCACATACAACTGGATCCAGGAGACTAAGCAATGCCATGGCCTTGTTTAGACTCCTCATCCACCAACTTTGTGATCTACCTCTCTTTCTATGTGGCAATAAACTGATAAGCAGTAAATCTGCAGTATTTAAGTTTAGCTATGTGACTGGGGGAAAAAAGATGAAAACTAATGTTAACTTTAAATCTGTAGTTGGAAAGGCTTCTTTACAGTATGCAATCAAAATTGGCAACAAAAGAATCTAAGGATAATTATTAGAGGACTCTACCAAGGTCTCAAGGTCTTAAAGACCTCAGTGTAATTCTAGTTATTATAAGAAAGGTGTAGTTATTATAATGAATTTTAATAATTTGTTCCTACAAGTGTATTTCCTGCTCCTAACTTCTCTATGGTTATTCTGGCCAGTGGGTAGAGTAGCCTTTTTCCATTTGGTAGTTTACAAGTATACTTCTTCCATCCTATGGCTGCACTGTCTCTAGAACTTGGAATCCTTTATATGTGTCCATCAGATGGGGCATCTTGGGACAAGAATAAGGACAGTGCACACCCCCTTTTGTTAAATGATACTTACTTTATTCCTGTGATAATAAATCACAATAGGTCACCTTCCTTTGGCAAGAACTAATCAGATGGCCTTATCTAGATGCAGGGAAGGATGGGGCCTTCACCTACCCACTTCCAGGCCCAGCCACATTCTCCATCTGGAGTAAGAATCAATATTTGGTGGACAGGTGTTGGTGTCTGCTATTACACTGTCTTAGATGAGCCTCCAGCAAGCTGATTTCAATGTTTTGAAAGGCTATAATATCCAGTAGCAACAAAATTGGCTGTAATAAGAGCAAATTAGGCAGCCAACTATTTTTTCTGCCACAAAGACATAAGAAAACATCAATACCCACAGAAAGCAAAACCTGTTGGCCCAGTTTCTCTCTTATTTTCTTTTTCTTTCTTTTCTTTTTCTTTTTTTTTTTTTTTTTTGAGGTCTATCACCATCAGTAGAGTGCCATGGTGTTACAGCTCACAGTAACCTCCAATTCCTGGGCTTAGGCGATTCTCTTCTTTCAGTCTCCTGAGTAGCTGGGACTACAGGTGCCCCTCACAATGCCCGGCTTTTTTTTGTTGCAGTTTGGCAGGGGCCAGGTTCGAACTTGTCACCCTCGGTATATGGAGCTGGTGCCCTACTCACTGAGCCACAGGCGCTGCCCCTGGTCCAGTTTCTTTCTTATGGTTGTGTATCTGTCTTTTTTCTGTTTCATTTTGTTTGTGTCTGAGTGATGCAATGGATTGTTGTGATTTCTGTCTTACATCTTAATTTGTTCTTTTATTACTTTTTAAAGTATTTGTAAGTGTTAACCCCAAAAGAATTGACATTAGTCAGCATATATAATTAAAAGTTCTGAATTTACTATGTTTTATCTTGTCAGGATGATGCTAATTAATTGCTTTTTTAATTACTTTGTTCAGTGTGTTTAAAACAGCAGTATACTATTTACCATCTTCAAAAAGTAAGAAGGCTGAAGGTTACAACAATATTTTACTGACTGAAAATACAAATATTTAATGTTAATTACCACAATACTGTGTTTGATGTTAAAACACTGGCAAATCAGATAACAATTTCTCAACATATGTTGTATTATGTTAATTCTTTTAATTTTGGATATAAAAAGAGTCTAAACTCACCAAAATAAGGTGCACATGTGGAGACATGCATAGGCACTAACCTGTCACAGATGTGAATTTTTCCCTGGTAAGATTCCTGCCAAAGTCAATTTTATTTTCACCAAGAATTCACACCAATTTGGCAAAATTGATTTCACTAGACCACATACATTAAAGGCTCATGCTTTTTCTGAAATATCTTATAATCTGTTTTTTTTAACTAATCTGTTTTTTCAACTAATTTTTATAACTTATTTTCTCCACTGATGTAGAAAATTCCCTTCTCATTTGTCAGCCATACTCATCCAACAAACTCAATAATGAATTCTGTCACATATACATTTACTCTAACTAATTATTTTATTTTTTTGCCAAACCTCCTATAATGCAAGTAAGGCTTGCTGGTCGGTGATACAAGAGATACATATAATTTTTCCCTCAAAAAACTTGCAATGCGGCTGGATGTGGTGGCTCATGCTTGTGATCGTAAACTTTAGCAAGCTGAAGTGAGAGAATCTCTTAAGGCCAGGAGTTTGAGACCAGCCTGAGCAACATAGAGAGAGTTTAACTCTATAAAAAGTAGGAAAAAAAATCAGCTCAGCATGGTGGCACATGCCTGTAGTCCAGTCCCCACTGCTTGAGAGGCTGGGGCAAGAGGATCACTTGATCATAGCTTGATCATAGCAGGATCACTGCATCATAGCTCATGAAGTGAGCTATGATGTTGACATTGGACACTTGGCCAGGGGAAAAAGTAAGACCTTGTCTCCTTCATTCCACCCTTGAAATAAAAACAAAAAGCAAAAAACATTTGCAACTAGTTCTTTTTATATCAGAACTCTTTATACCAATAAAACTGAATAATCAGGTCTGATAATGACATTGGAGATATTTCAGAGAAATGTGTGGTAAATGTTGATTAAGTTAAACAGATAATATATACCACGTATGCTAGCAAATATTTATCATGGGCTGGGGGGGAGAGTAACTAGGGAAGGCTTCTTAGAGGTAGTAAGAATTAAAGATTTTGGAGAATGCATAGAAGTTGCATAGGATAAGAACGAGCTAGGGAATCTCAAATAGGAAAACAATGTGAAAGGAATACAGAGGAGGCCCGCATGTATCACAGAGAGAGAATGGTCAGAGAATTATACCTGAGAGAGAATTGTTCAAAGAGAAGGAGGAAAAAGACTTGGAAGCTGATAAAACCACCACCAACTGCTTTGGGGGAACAGAATTAATTATGAGTGAAGACCCAGTGATATATAGGTATTGCCTATTTTCCTATATAGTTGTGAAATATGTAGAAAAGTTCTCAGCACTGACAATGCCACATGCCAAATTCCACAAAAATGAAAGATATTAATTATAGAAAGCATTATAAGAATTTCAATATGATTAAGAGGTAATTTTTTTTTTATTCCATGGCAGAGGGGAAGATAATGGTTGGGATGAGACAGATGAATCTTAGGAGGTTGGTTAGCTGGACTATAATCTGGAGGGTATTTTTTATGGCATTCAACAGGTTGAATTTTACTCTGTCAGCGTTAAGAGCCAGAGGGACAAACAAGGATGGAATTATATGGTGGGTCACACGAAGCTTCTGGGGATGCTCTAAAAGAGAAGGCACAATTGGAAGCAGGAAGAACAATTGTCAGAAAATTGAAGTTACTCAGATGATAAACAGCAGTGTAGTGGACTCTGGTGCTTGGGAGCAGAAAGAAGCAAATGGGTGGGTGGCACAATAAAGAGAAAGCTCGTGGGTCTCTCTGTGTGAACACAGCATGTCCCATGTCAGTGCTTCACAGTCCGTGCATTTCCACTTTGGGAATCCTTAGCCTCGGTTTTATTAGGCATAGCAAAATATCATGAGTAATTTCAGTAAGGAAAGGAATGAAGAACTTTCTAATTGACTTCTTATAAGCTCCATCATTTATTTTTTCTTATGATCTAACCTCAATAGGTAGATTATATATAATGATTTTTTTTGAGAAAGAGTCTCACTACGTTGCCCTAGGTAGAGTGTCGTGGCATCACAGCTCACAGCAATCTCAAACTCTTGGGCTCAAGTGATTCTCTTGCCTTAGCCTCTCCAGTAGCTGGGAACACAGGCGCCCACGAAAATGCCCAGCCTTTTTTTTTTTTTTTGTGGTTGCAGTTATTGTTGTTTAGCAGGCCCCGACAAGGCTCGAACCTGCCACCTTTGGTGTATGTGGCTGGCGCCCTACTCACTGAGTTATGGGTGCCGAGTGATATATAATGATTTTTATATCCATGTAAGAATTGCATTCAACAGTTAACTAGTCATCGTAAGATAACTTATGGGCAATTAATTAAAGTTATTAATTTTAATTTTACATATGCATATGTAAATTTTATGTATAACTTCCAACATTTTCAGAAGTCTTCCGAAAGCTTTTTGGTCCTAGATGCAGTACCTTACATATAAAATTGCCTTGGATGATGGTAACACTCGTGAATAGATCAGGAATTACAAATAAGAAGAATGAATTCCAAGCGGCTCTCAACATACACTTTGTGAGTTTCATATCCTGAAGTTCTAAGTCAATTGTTTCAATGATTGAGAATACCCTTTGGGTGTGTTCTAGGTCATAGACTATTGGTAGTGAACTCAGTGAAATAAAAAAAGTAAAAAGCGAAGTGAGAAATCTGTTTTTCCACTCAGACCCTTCTCATAAACACAGTGGTCTGTGTTCTTAGGGAAGGAGGAAAAGAACACAGCTGCTGCTGTATCTCAGGCCAGCCCAGGCCACTCTGTGGGGCTATTTCAGTAATAAAGGGACCCAGCGTGCTGCCGCGGGACAGGTGCTCAGCTGACGTCAGACCCTCCTCGGGGTCAGTCTTCAGCGCTCACATAGTCATCTGCTCATGAAAAGTGCACCCCATGAATCCGCACTGGGATGGCATGGTAACAATGCTGACTTCCACTTTCTCCTGGACCAATTGCCATTTCTATAGAAACTAGAATCTTCTTTTTCTTCTTGAAGGCTTTCTAATTGCCAGCTAAGCCTTCTAATGGAGAGGAGTCAAGGGCAAAAGGTGACACAGTTTGGAGTGCTGCATTAGTGAAATGAACATTAAGTCCCAGCTCTAGATTTTCTGAACTATTAAAACAAATGATGAATTTTCTTGAAAAAGCAAATATTTCTAAATTTTTTCAGTTATCAATTTGTTGATACAATGCTCAGAATCAAAATTACCTGTTTTTAACATTAGATATGCGATATCTAGATATTAGATATATTGCCTGAGTACTTTGATATGAATCTGTTGTGCAAACAATTGAGTTTAATATTCAACTTTCATATATTTTTTGTCTGATCATCACTTTTTAAGGAAAGGACAGAAAGCTAGGAGAAGGGTTTGGGGGGAAAGAATACAAAGAAAATAAAAAGTAAAGGAGAGAAAAAAGCAGAGATAGGAAGTGAAAAATCCATGAAAAACATCTGAAAAGCATTTCCCCTCCTTTCTTTGCCATGAATAGTTAGTCCAAACTTTATTTTTTTTTATTTCCCATCTAATTATATGGTATCTCTGTCCCAAATCAAGTTCTCTTCATGAGTACAAAAGTAAAATCCACAAATAAGGAGTTTAACTTCTTTCTTCCTATCTTTAAAGAAAATAAAACATTTATTGTAATTATTTAGTTCAATCCTACAGGTTTTAAATTATGCCTGTGGCTCTAGTCAAAGCTAGATTTGCTGGGGACCCACATCTGCCAGGCACCCCACCCTCTCATTCCTTAAAAGACTAGTCCATCTCATCTGTTCTGAGAACATTTTCTCTCTGGCTTCCAGAATTTGGTCAGCCCGTGTGGTCAATATAAAAACTAGCTCTGTAATAAGCAATGATCTGTTTGCTCCCTTATATAGTTTGATTTCATCTCCAGAGAGGGATTGCAAATTGTCTAAGAACATCCAACTGTTAGTGTGCCTCCAGAGAAATGGAAAACCCTGGACCCCAATCCAGGCATGTTATGTAAATATGTACTGATTGATTTCTCCAGTCTTTTAATAGGCTAATTATAATATATAATATAATCATTATCCATGTCAAACCTGGCTAAGATTGATAATATGCTGAAGATGTATTTGAATCCATTCTCAAGGAAAGCTCTCAGTCCAGCGGAGGTGATGAACCCGTGAACTGATGAATGCAGGAAGATGTGGTAAGTTCCACGAAGTAAGGATTGTGAAGACATAAAAGGTGAGTAGGGAATTCTGCCCAGTGTGGTCACATCCATAGAAATTTAATCTGAGTCTGAATTCTACCGAATAAGTGAGGGTTTACACGGATAAAAATTAGGGAAGGGGTCAGGAAAATTCCGGGTAGAAGTCATGTCACAAAAATCATAAAGAGTTCCCAAATGTTTAACACAGAGTTGTGTAAATAGTACTTACTATTCAATAATAGTTTCGTTTCAAATAATACAAACTCTTTATACTGGATGTAAGAATCTTGATTCATATGTTCCCATGGACTACAAAGAGAACTGAAGTACTTAAGAGAAATATGCCAAATATTCAATTTGATCCATGGTGATGTAAACCTCAGAGTATCTTAAGTCTCTAATATTCCCTCTTGGTCTGTTCTAATTAACATGAGCTCTGTGTTTGAAGGACAAAGTTGTGTCTACAAAGGCACTGCCTGAAGTAATAGCACTTGCATCTTACTTGATTCCCCTTATGAAGCTAAGAGACTCAAGCCCGAGTGGGAAGGAGAGTACTCTCCTAATCAGCTATTTAGTTCTAAATACATGTATTTGATTCTAGATTCTAATTACTTTAGTACTTTCCCTTCCTTTTTTCTAAGTGTAGCTACAACATGAAATCTCACTAACATTTTGGAATGCGATTTACATCCAATTAGACTCTACAGTTGCTTAATGAATGCTGAATGTTTTATCTACACACCATGCTCGATACCAGGGATACAAGCAGCAAACAAGACCAGTGCCAACAGGCTACGGTGGAGATTCTGTCTAAGGGGAAAGAGGTAGGAAACTCCGAAACAGCCGACCACAACTCTGTGGTCAAAGGGCTCAACTGGCTCATAGTCACTTGGTAAAACACCATTCAAATTCAGGATCATGTTCTACAAGACATTATATCATCTGTTCCTACATAATTCTCCTTCATCGTTGCCCACGGCCCTCCCCTTCTCCCGCTTAGCTTTAGAAATACAGTCCTCAAAAAAAAAAAAAAAAAAAGAAAAAAAAGTCCTCCATGTTTATGTTCAAGTATAATATCAAGTTTTATTTGTTGTTATTTGGCAAGGAGATCTTCACTAACTTCCTCAGTTCACTCACAAGTATATTTAAATGTTCCCTTTAGAGAGCTTATTCCTGACCATACTATTTAAAATAGGCTTTCTTACCTCCAGTATTACACACACCTGCATGTAAATGCGTACACACAAATACATTACTTTATAATGGCCACTATTTATTGAAAGCTTGCTATGTGTCTGGCACCGTGCTAACTGCTTTGCTTGCACTATCTCATCTAATCTGCTATTATCCAAAGGTTCTTATGTCACAGATTAGGAAACTATGGTAACCTGAATACTTTCCAATACAAATAGGAAGAAGATGTTACTTCTCTTTTTTATTGCTCACTGTGGAGAGAAAGAAACTGATCTGTGAAATGTTTTGTGGGTTTTTTTAAGTCCAGGGGCATAGAAAATAATAATAATAAATATATTGCATATTAAAGATGTCCTTGTTGCTTATGGTCAGGAGTTCAAGATCAGCCTAGGCAATGTAGAGACCCCATCTCTATGAAAACTAAACTAAACTAAACTAATCAGGGGCAATACCACATAGCGTATAGTCCCACCTATTCAGGAGGCTAAAGTGGGAGGATCATTTGAGACCAGGAACTTGAAGCTGTAGTGAGCTGATTGTTCCATTGCAGTACAGCCTGGGTAACAGAGAGAGATTCTGCTCTAAAAAAATAAAGATGTTCTTTGCAACATTATATACATTTACCTATTTCCCGACCTTATAGACACCCTGTAGGGTAGAAACACAAAGTGAGAGATGCCCCAAAGAGATGATATGGAATGAGGAGTCCGGAGAAGCGCTACGAGAGGGCTGCCTGTGGTGATGCTGGAGGAGTCCGGAGGGGTCAGCTGCAGAGGTGATATTTGAGTTGAGTGTGATTTTGCTGAGCAGAGAAGGGCTTTGCTGGTAGAAATCAGCAAGTACAAAGGCTTGAGGCACAAACTGAAAAGACTGGATCAGAGGAATGCAAATAGCTTTCCGTATTTGGAACAGAGGAATCGTGGGGGGACCTGGGCAAAACAAGACCTTCAAAAAAGGCCACCGTGAGCCTGTGGGGTTGTTAGAATGACAGGGATGTTGAAAATAAATGCCTCAGTCCTGCCCAACTGAAATGCTGTATTTGTTTATTTAGTTCTTTTTTATTTCAGATTAATATGAGGTTACAAATAATTAGGTTACAATGTTTGTGTTTGTTAGGTAAATCCCTGTTGTAGTGGTGCCCCTCACCCTTATGTCACATACCCTCACAGACATATACATTAGTTTAAAACTCTCTGTCTCTCTTCTAGAAAGGAAAGACAATTTCACTCCCTTGTTCACAGTCATATCTCCAGTTTCTTGGACAATGTCTTGCACTGAATAAATGTTTAATGAATTTGTTCTGTTTTTGCTGGAGTTAGTGCATGTATACGGGACATGCAAAGGGAACAAATCGTTTTTGAGTGTCCATTGCCTTTAGACCTTGAGAAATTTGTTTATGGTCACCCACCATAAATTTCCATCTCTTTCCTGGCTATCTTCACTGTGATATTTCTAATAGAAGGATCGCAGTAGATAATTGATTCTGAAGCTCAACTTTGTCCATTGAAATACTACTCTATTCCTCCTGTCTGAATGTTATCAACATTTTACACCGACATACATATTTCCACTATCAAAAGAGCTCCCCAGAATTCTAAAAGTATATTTCCTATATTGAAGAACACTAATTTTACTTAAGAAAAGAAAATTGAAAGTGCCGAGATCTAATTTGTTTTACTGCAGACTCCCGAAGAGATGTGCTCAGGTTCCTGCCTCCTAAATCTAAGTTGAAACAGTCAACTTCTTTATTTTTTAAGGTTCATTGCTTCTGGAGAATCCTCTACCCTCAGCACAAATGCTTTAATTAAAGGTTTTCTTCTCTCCCTCCATTCCCAAAGAAGGGAATACTTTAATCTCTCCCAAATGAGCATTTTTTCCAATTGTCTGTGTCAGTAACCACATCATCTTTAGAACTTAATACTTGTATTTTCTTTTGGCTAAGCCTTTTGTTCTTTGAAATTTAAATTTAACTCCAAACATAAATGGAATTATTCAAGCTCAATAGATCCTAACAATCTTTCCATCAGTTTTATAGGTGATTTGCTTTTTAATTACCATTTGAAATAATATATATACATAGCTATTTTTACATTCATGTATTCACTGTTGCTGTATGCAGTTGAATAAAGACAGACCTACCGAGACAGGCAAAATTATATCTGCAAATCATTGCAATAAATTGGATGTTTATTTGCAGAAACATCTAATTGATGATCACTTGCTGGCAAGATTGGACAAGTTTCAAAGTGACTCCAAAGGAGATCTGAGCATACTGCTACAAAGAAAATTTCCACAGAACACAATCAAGACATTTGTGTTAGCTGAGGGAACTTTGACCCCCTCACAAAATGAATTTTCCACCTTTGAAGTAGAGGTGTTGTTATTTATTTACTGTGAAATTAACTGCAAGCCCAGAATCATTTTGTTTTAATGAAAAAGAAGAGAATGTCATTTCTGATCAAACGATTCAAATGAAAACATTACAAGTTCCTGTTTGTCATTTGGGTATTTTTCTTCATTTCTTTCAGAAGCATACCTTCACACTTTCCTATACTATTGACAGAAATGGAAATTAGTCTGATTTTTTTTTTTTATTAAATCATAGCTGTATACATTAATGCAGTCATGGGGTACAGTGTGCTGAAATATTTTCATCAAACTGGTTAACATAGCCTTTATGTCATTTTCTTAGTTATTGTGTTAAGACATTAATATTCTACATTTAGAAAGATTCACATGTACCCTAGTAAGATGAACCATAGGTGTGGTCCCACTAATCACCCTCCCATCCTTCTCCCTACCCCACCCTACCCATCCTTCCCTCTCCCCTCCCCTCCCTCTCCCCTTTCCCCATATTCTTGGGCTATAAGTTTGATCTTTTTGGAGGGAAATTTAGAAATATGAATGGTATCGTTTTTGCTTTTTCTTTTCTTTTCCTTCTTTTTTTTTTTTTTCAGGTTTTTGCCAGGACTGGGCTTGAACCCACCACTCTGGTGTATGGGACTGGCTCCCTACTCCTTAAGCCACGGGCACCGCCCATGAATAGTATCTTTTTGTTTGTTTGTTTGTTTTGTTTTTTGGCCAGGGCTGGGTTTGAACCTGCCACTCCAGTATATGGGGCCGGAGCCCTACTCCTTTGAGCCACAGGCACCGCCATGAATGGTATCTTTTAAAATACTTGTTTAAGGTACTGGAAGTAGTCTGTAGCCAACTGAAGCACATTAGGACTTTATTGGCAGAATAACCTCAGAACCCTTGAAACTGAAGGGATTATCTAATGAACCCATTAAGCCAGGCCCAGAAAAGCACTAGGTGGAGATACAAGAGGCAAGAAGAGCCTACAAACATCTCTTAGGGCATCTGTAATGAAAAGAATTAGGTCTAAGCATTTCCGTTTGTTGTCTGTTTCTTTTAACTCATGCATTTTCACATTTCAAAGAGATAATATTTGTTTGGCCTACCATAGGTGACATGTCTGTTACTTTTCTAAGCACACCACCATAACTGCATTTCTACATTTTAATAGGGGAAACCTGAGTTTCTAATCAATCAACAAAGACAAGTGGACCCATCACTCTTTATCAAAAAGCTTAAAAATAAAAGCTTACCCAGGCATTTGTCAACATGCTTATGATATCTTCTCCTTTCTGTACCAAATGTAGACCTAAATTATGAGTGAAGTCTGTCTACATCCTTTAAATTTTTCACTTATAAGTCTTATGTTTTATAGTCTATCAAAACCATGATAAGCAACAAACTCAGTAAATGAGAGCATAGGCTTTAGTCAGACCTGCACTTGAATCTTGCTTCTTCCACTTCTTATTGGCAATGAGAATTTATCCAAGTTCAGTCATGTTCAGACCCCAGTTTCCCCATCTATAAAATGGGAATAATAAATTCTATTTTAAAAGAGCATTATAGAAATGAAAATCTATCTAGAAGTTATATTAATTTTGCATTTACTATAGAACTAGGAAGTCTGTTCAGAGTTATGTTTTTAGAAAATGGATTTAAAAACGAATACTATACAAGTTATAAGCAGTTTTGTTTTGCATAGTTATAAGTGAAATCATGAAAGTGGTAGTATGCAAATAGCTAAAATGTGGGAAACAATGTTCTAAAATGATGAACAGAAGTTTGAGGAAGCTCTGGGTCATTTATAATCCAACATGTGATATAAGATGTCATGTTATTGAGAAAAATCAGACCCTTGTGTAAATAAATGTTCATGAGTATTCTAATTTCTTCTTCTCCGAAGATACCAGTCAAGACAGTGTCATGGTCATGCTGTGACTTGTGGATATCCCCAGTGGCCAGTGAGATTCTGTACAAAAGGTTACGGCTTTTTTTTTTTTTTTAGAGACAGTCTCACTTTGTCGCCTTTGGTAGAGTGCTGTGACATCATAGCTCATAGCAACCTCCAGCTCTTGGGCTTAGGTGATTCTCTTGCCTCAGCCTTCTGAGTAGCTGGGACTACAGGCAACTGCCACAATGCCTGGCTATTTATTGTTACAGTTTGGCCGGGCCACGTTCGAATCCGCCACCCTCGGGTATATGGGGCCGGTGCCCTACTCACTGAACTACAGGCACCGCCCAATGTTAAGGCTCTTGATGACACTGTTTTTCTTGGAGTGAGGGTAAATAAATATCCTTCATCAATTTTTCAGAAAGGCATGAGATATTTAGAATACGAAGAAGTACAGAATTAAAATCACTAGTACTTAACCCACTTAATGCCCCTAATTTTGGCTTCTTCCTCCTTCCATCTTTCTATTTCTTCTCACTTCTGAACAGTTTGAAGTGTGAGATAGTTGCTTAAAGAGGCCTTAGACACTACTAGGAGCAAGCCATATATGTTCCTTTTCTCTCTATCTTTTATAAATGATCATCTCTCTTTGTGTTGGAGATAAAAAATAAAATTGATTTAGCTAGGGTAAAAATAAGTGAATAAGAATTTAATATAAAACTTATTCATACTACCTTATTGGAGATAAAGATAGGGAACCAGACAATAAAATATCATATTTTAAATCGTGTATGTTATGTGGTGACATAGACAAAGATCAGAATATTGGGAGAAATTCTTTTTTAAAAAAATTGACATTGTCAAGCGGCGCCTATGGCTCAAAGGGGTAGGGCACTGACCCCATATGCCAGAGATGGTGGGTTCAAACCCAGCCCCAGCCAAAAAAATTTTTTTTTTAATTTAAAAAATCAACATTGTCTTCATAATTCCAGACTAATGTAATCCCTGCAGGGTGAGCAAAGGACTTGAAGAGAAACTTCTCTGAAAAAGACAGGCAATTCTTAATCATCAGAGAAATGCAAATCAAAACTACTGTGAGATATCATCTAACTCCAGTAAGATTAGCCCACATCACAACATCCTCAAAGCAGAGATGCTGGCATGGATGTGGAGAAAAGGAAACACTTCTACACTGCTGGTGGGAATGCAAACTAATACATTCCTTTCGGAAATGTGTTTGGAGAACACTTAGAGATCTAAAAATAGACCTGCCATTTGATCCTACAATTCCTCTACTAGGTACATATCCAGAAGACTAAAAATCACATTATAACAAAGTTATTTGTACCAGAATGTTTATTTCAGCCTAATTCATAATTGCTAAGTCATGGAAGAAGCCCAAATGCCCATCAACCCATGAATGGATCAATAAATTGTGGTATATGTAACCATGGAATATTATGCAGCCTTAAAGAAAGAGGGAGACTTTACCTCTTTCATGTTTACATGGATGGAGCTGGAACATATTCTTCTTAGCAAAGTATCTCAAGAATGGAAGAAAAACTATCCAATGTACTTGGTCCTACTGTGAAACCAATTTATAGCTTTCTTATGAAAGCTATAACCCAATTATAGCCAAGAAGAAGGGGAAAGGGGAGAAGGAAGGGAGGGGAAGGAGGATGGGTGGAGGGAGGGTGATTGGTGGGACCACACCTATGGCGCATCTTACAAGGGTACATGTGAAATTTACTAGGTGTAGAATATAAATGTCTTAACACAATAACTAAGAAAATGCCATGAAGGCTATGTTAACCAGTTTGATGAAAGTATTTCAAATTGTATATAAAACCAGCACATTGTACCGCATGATTGCATTAGTGTACACAGTGATGATTTAATAAAAAAAAAAAAAAAACAAAGTAATGCCTGATCTCTTTCATAAAACTGTTTACCCTTTCTTTTAGCCCTTACTAACATTACTTTTTGTTTTTCTCATTCCTGGAATGACAAATAGTTCTCGAGCCAACCCCAATCAGTTGTTTGGCTGCTTGAGAAGGATCTGGAAGACCTGCAAAGGCTCAGCTGGAAAGAGACCTTTGATGATTAGTAGCATGTGCTGTGTGCTCTGAGGGAGAGAATGATTGGCCTTAGCCAAGATTAGAACTGAAGAAACAGTAGACCTCATGGCACAAAGTTACCTAAATATTAAAAAAAAAAAAAATCATGATCTGGTAAAATTCCAAAGTTCCACGCATTAAAATCCATTCAGGCAACCTTGTTATTTTTACCATGGGTATAAAAGGAAGTATCAGCAAACAAATACTTGTAATTGCTTTGCTATATTAAGTCAATAAAACCATAGTGATGATCTCCTGATAAATTTTTGTTCAAATGTCATCATCCAACTGAGTATGCATAAACTAAACTAGTAACTGTTGCTTTGCAACAAGAGGTTCTAAGCTGGTAAAGCAAGTAGCATGAAAAGTTTTTGGATGATGATAAAGAAATAAAGGAGCTTTTTTTCTGTCTGTCACTCACTCTGTAGCAAGAACTGTTCTCATTTTCCCTTTTATAGTAACCTTGTAAATTATACATTATTATTGTCTTCATCTCAAAATGAGAAAGTCACTTTGAAAGCTTCTTGCCCTAAAATAGGTACCAGGTGAACCCAGAGTGACCTCTGCTATAAGCCATGTCTTTATTCTTTTTACTAGGTTACCTCAAAAGACACTGTGAAATCATCCCTACTCTCTGCAGATTCTCTTTGTGAATAAGAGAAAGCAGACATAGCAAGAAAACACAGAAACTGCCAAGTGCCCTTTTAGATGTTTAACTAACACAAGACGAAATGGAGGAGAAAGTCTATTTTATAGCAGGAAAACCATAGAGCTATAGGCTCTCTGCATTGTTAATTTAAAAAAAAATTCCTAATAAGGAAGAAATATACCCCTGTCTGTTTTTGTTATGACTATCAAACTCAAATACAAAGGCAGTGAAATGGAGTATTAAGATCATTGGATTGGGACTCAGAGTGCTGGGTTCGTATCTTTGGCCCTAATACTTGCAAAGCGTGTGATGTTAGAGAAGAAGGTATGTAGCCCTCTTTGTTCTTTAGTTCATGCAATTGAAAAATGTACACATAATGGTTCCTACCTCATCAGACTATTGTGATAATTAAAACAGTGTAACGAGGAAAACACTTAGAACAGGGCCTGGCATGCAGTAAGTATCATTAAAGTGTTAACTGTCATTATCTTTATTTCAACAATTATTACTATAATTCAAATTCTAGCCACATTACCAGTAATAACTCAGTTCTGTTTTCAGTATTGCAGCTGGCCCTTGTAGACGGCTCTCCCATTAGCACTTGCTTATGACTGATAACCCTACCCTTAAAACCCTTCCTTTGCTACTGGAGGTACTCAGGATGCAGTGATTAGTGAAACTGATGCTTCCCTGCTCTCATGAAATCTTCAGCCTCTCAGGGAATTGAGACAAATTAATAATTTGGAGTTTTATCAATATCTTGAAAGGGAAAATATTGTGATGTTGTTGAGTAAGACTGGAACACAAGGCTCTGGGAAGGATCCCTGAGATGTGTTGAAGATGAAATCTGGATGAAGAAGAAGCTAAGCAAAGAGAAGTGATTCAAATGGAGGAGAAGGCATGTGTGAAAATCTGGACGGTAGAGCATACACCAGCTAGGGATGTAGGATGGCGTGAGTCTGAACACAGCCAGGTGTTTATGGATGGCTTGGGCATAGCCTTTAAGAGGGTAGGTCAAGTGAGGAGAAGGAAAAAGGCAACCAAAAGGAAGGTCTCACTGGCCATCTCAGAAAGTTCATATCTTTATTTCTTAATTTTATAATATTAAAATATTAACTGGATATAAACATTCTAGGTTATATGGATCACGTTTGTGATGCTTGAGTCCTGGGTGAGGTGTGCCCCATCATGCAAATAGTGTTCATAGTACCAGTTACGTAGCTTGTTCCCCTCTCTCCCCTTCCCTCTTGGTTGATTTCCAATGAGGTTTTTAAAAAATATTTTTTTCTTCTTTGACACATTTTTTTTTTTTAATTTCAGGTTAATGTGAGGGTACCAACAACCAGGTCACAATATTTGAATTTGTTAGGTAGAGTCCACCTTGTCGATGTGTCCCACATCAAAAATGTGTGTCTTATACCCGTATGTTAGCCCATTAAGTGGGAGCACACCAATACCCCCTTGTCTCCTATCCTCCCCCCTCCCAACTTGAATTGAATTGAGTTTTATTTCTATGTGAGCATGTAGTAGATCATCTACTGGCTTCATATTAGTATTGAGTACATTAGATATTTGTTTTTCTATCCTTGTAATACTTTACTCAGAAGAATGTGCTTCAACTCCATCCAGGTTAATTCAAAGATGGAAAGTCACCTTCTTTTTATGGCTGAATAGTATTCCATGATGAATATACAGCACAGTTTTTTAACCCATTCCTGAGTTGATGGGCATTTAGGTTGTTTCCACAACTTGGTGACTATACATTGTGCTATGGTAAATAATCTAGTGCAAATGTCTTTATGATAAAATGATTTTTTTCCTTCTGAGTAGATCCACTGAGTTTTAAGAATGTTTATGTCTTAAAGATTTATGAAAAGTTATAGAAGAATCTTGATCAAGGGAGTGACAGGCCTTTTGTTATCCACAGAAAGTCTGAACTCAGCCTAGGCCCAGTATCACAGGCACATCAAGAACTAAAAAGAAATGTAAATGTTTACTTAACCATGCTTTAGTCAACTCAGGCTGTTATAACAAAAATATCATAAACTTTGGGGCTTATAAAAAAAAAAACTTGGACTTACAGTGTTAGAGGCTGAAGTTCAAAAGCAGTATACCAGTATGGTCAGGTTCTGGTTGGGGCTGTCTTACAGGCTGTAGACTGCTAACATCTTGCTCTGTCCTCACATGGCAGAGTGCAGAGAAGGGAAGCTCTCTGACTCTAGTAAGGAAGCTAATCCCATTCATGATGGCTCTACACTCATGACCTCATCTAATCCTAGGTACTACTTTCTAATATCATGGAGAAGGTACTACTTTCTTTTTGAAAAGGTACTACTTTCTAATATCATGGAGAAAGAAGATAGTGTTTTCACACATGAATTTTTGAGAGGACAAAAATGCTGATGGAGATTTAATTGAATAATGCACAGAATCTTAGAGTTTTGTTTCACCATCTCCCCAAAATCAAAGATATTCCAGACAATTGCTACTTTTTGTATTTCTTATGACACTTTCCAAAACCCCCTCTATCTCTGTATTTTCAACATCACAGCTCATTTTCTATCTCTCGCCCTCCATCATTTCACTAATCCTTTCCAGGACAGACTTAGAAATTCAGGACTTTGATCTCCCCTCATACATACTCCCAAACTGAGGTGAGTGTAGTTAGTGAGTAGTCTTCAGCTCTCAAACTACCCAGAGGGGCTGCCTGCCATGAAGAGAGCAGCTTCTTCCCAGGTCTTGTCTTTCCCCAGGCAGCCTACATTTGGTCCCACAAATGAGACTACTCTATCCATAAGTGCCCAGAGATCCCAGCAGGAATAGCTCAGGCTTTGCCAGGCTGGCATAGAAATTAATTTCTTTCTTTACCCAACCGTGTTTTCTCCTCTTTCCTTCATCAGGTATGACCCTAATAAATGTTTTGCAGCCCACAAAGCATCTTGGCATACATTTTCAGAGAAACAGCCTGTCTACTTTCTATATCTATTTTGTTTTTCAGAAGATGGCTCTGCCAATTCAGATAAAAATGAATCTAGTTTTCCAAACTGAGTTTCCTTTAATTATCTCTTTCTATACATTGGTTTGATCAAAATAAGAGAGATATAAGACTTGGGGCCTGAAAAGCAAAAAACCCTCCCCCATAAATTCATGAAACTATGTGTGTTGAAGGCAGTAAGACAGGTACATGAAGCCAGTGACTTATCATATCATTATTTTTTGAGTACATGTTGCTCTTTGACTCTCTGGACCTCCTCTTCATGAGGCTGCTGTCCAGTCATGATTTCTGGAGCTGGGAGGAAAGCATCAAACTGAACATTCTCTGCATCAAAGTGTCTGTCATCTGTTCTTAGAGACAAGTCTGTGTTTGCCCTCCTGAATCTTGTGTGTTGTAATTAACATCAAGGATCTGGGACATAGAAATGGTTGAAAGAGGTGATAGAAGAAAGGGGAGACTTTCTGAAGTTAATCTACACAACAAGAGTGGAGGGTGGAGGGTGGAGGGAGAGATGTTTGGCTGGTTTGTTTGATTTTTGGAAGGGGAGCAACTGCATAAGTGAAAGACAAGAACAAAGAATGTTGGGCATGGCACAAAAAGGCGACAGAATGAGAAATTTGAGAAACATTGCTGGGCATTATGAACTTAATCTCTTTTCATGTGTGTAGAAAGGTAGGGAAAAGATTAACGTTCCTTTGGGGGAAGGAACTATTCTGTATCACTTTTTTGTTGTTGTTTGGATTAGAATGGCATTTCCAAAATGTGATCTAGAGGCTGTATGTATCATGATCACCCAGAGAGCTTTCAACTTAATTTTGTGGCCCCACCTGCAGAGTTATGAGTCAGATCTGGAGCAAGTCCTACAATAGCTTTATTTTTTTTTTTTCAAAATGAGTATCCCACATGTTTTCACAGCATGTAGTCTGCAGGTTACATTATTTGAAGTGCTGATTTATCACAGAAGTCAGCCTGGGAAAGTTGCACTGTGAAGAAACACACACGTAGGGTTTCTAGGGCTCAAGGAAATTCATTTCCAGATACTCGGCTTCCGAATGTAGATTTTCCTAAAGGTCACCTTGCTGAAAAAGTCCCCTTTCTCCAATGCTTCACAACCACCACCCCTTTCAAAGTTGCCTTTCACATGTGTTCTAAAGGAAGAATAGTATTTCTCTTGTTAGGTTGATTGCCCTTGAGTATAAGTTATCCAGCACCAAACATAGGGGCATTGCAAAGTTTGTAGTTGCTGAGAAAGAGATCAAAGGAAACAAATAACAAGAACAAAACCAACAAGTCAGCGAGAAATACTGAAGTTTTACAACTTTACAGAATCCTGGAAGCTTCCTGCCTTTTATCCATCCATTCATCTATAATCGCTATTAAAGTTCTCAAGAGAAATAGAACCAATAGAATACACACACACACACACACAGATAAATATAGATAGATATATTTCTTTGTGTATACATATGAATACACATTCATTACCCAGACAGAGTATTTTTAATACTCTGAATTCTGCTTATTAGTGTTTTACTTATGTGTTCACAATATGGTAAACAATGTTGCCCTATAATTTTTCTTTTTCATACCATGCTTGTCTAGTTTTCATATAAAGACTATTAAAATTTCATGAACAAGCTAAAATATTCCTTCTTTGTATGTTAAAAGGAAAGACTTAATTTTTTTAAGAGATGAATATGATTTATTCTTAGGTTTGATAAACCTTCCCCATAAAACCTCTGGGTATAATTTTAAAATTAATTTTTAGACAAAGTATTCCATTATTTTAATGCTATTCTGTGCTTATTTGAATTATTCATTTTCTCTAAAATAAGGTATGGTAACTTATAAAATTTCCTAGGAAACTTAGTACTTTGTTAACATTTTCAAATCTGTTAGAGAAATATTCATTATTGATCATATTTACTTGTGATTCTTAAGAGGTTTATTTCAACACAAGTCCCGAAGCTGGTCTGGTTTACAGAGCAAGTTGCTCTTCCCCTTTGCCTGTACGACCCAGTAAGTATAACGAGTCTGAAAATGTTGATGGCAGTTGTGGATGTTCTATGGACTCTCTGTTGAGTCCCAAAGGATGTGGAGAGAAGGGAACACTTCTACACTGCTGGTGGGTCTGCAAACTAACACAGCCTTTTTGAAAAGAAGTATGGAGAATTCACAAGGAACTAAAAGTTGACCTACCATTTGGTCCTGCCATATCATTACTAAGTATCTATCCAGATGAACAAAATCATTTTACAACAAAGACATCTGCATCAGAATGTTTATTGTACTCCAATTCACAACAGCCAAGTTGTGGAAGCAGCCTAAATGCCCATCAACCCATGAATGGATAAACAAATTGTGGTATATATATACCATGGAATACCCTGTAGCCATAACAAATAGGAGACTTTACATCTTTTATGTTTACCTGGATGGAGCTGGAAAATATTCTTAGTAAAGTATCTCAAGAATGGGAAAAATATATCCAATGTATTCAATACTATTATGAAACCAATATATAAACACATATTATTTTGAATGTTAAAACACAAAGATAGTCCAGAAAGAAAGAGGGGAGAGGAAAAATCAGGGAGGGGAAAGGAGAGGGTGTGTAGAGGGAGGGTATTTCCTGGGATCTTACCTAATGTACACAATGCAAGGATACATTTCAAAACAACTATTATAAATGTCTTACCTCAAAAATAAGTGAGGTGATGATTATGTTAATTAGCTTGATTTAAGCATTCCACATTGTATGTCACATCACATATCATCACACTGTATCCCATAAATGTATACAGTCATGATTTAATAAACATTAAGTATTAAAAAAAAAACAGAAAACACAATACAGACCCTCCAGCAATGAAGCGAAGCTATCGCTTCTCCTGCCAATATCTATTGCAAACCAGCTTCAGGCTGGCCACTGGATTTTAGTATTGTGAACTCCCAGCTGTGACACCTCGGTGACTGTGAAGCTTGAGCTTCCTATCATAGGTAATAAATTATAAGGTAAAAATTCTCAGCAGAACTTTGCTATCCAGTTGAAGTGGTACATTCAAAATAGGATTTTGATCATGTTTTTGTGGCATGAATAAGTTGCACGGATCTGTGGCTCAGATCTACTTCCCCAAAGACCCCTTTTTAATATCTATCAATGAGAGGCACTCAAATGAACCTGTCAAAGGGGCAGGGAGAGACTCCTTCTCCACCCACAAGGACAGATACCGAGGCTTCTCTGCACTCTCCAGGGAATTCTACACACTTCAGTGCTATTGGCAGTCGAGTTCATCAGTGAAAGTTTCATTTCTGTGAGAATCCCTCAGAAAATCTCTAATAAGAAATAATCAAGGATATTCAATATGATTCAGATATTTTTAGGACTTGATTGTGTACAGTTGGCTCTTTATACCCATGAATTCAACCAACTGCAGAACAAAAATTTGGAAAAACAAGTATAATTATGTCTGTGTTGAAGCATACAAGCTTTTTTCTTGTCATTATTCCCTAAATAATGTAACAACTCTTTTCATAACATTTACATTGTATTAGATATTGTAAGTAATGTAGAAATAATTTGAAGTATATGAGGAAATGTACATAGATTATCTGCAAATACTGCACCATTTTATATAAGGGAGTTCAGCGTCCATGGATTTGGCATCCAGAGGGGATGCTCTAACCAACCTCCCATGAATACTGAGGGGTGACTGCATATTCTTACCATTGTTTTCATTCAGCATAAATAATAATAGCTGCATGTATAAATAAGAGCTCACTGAAGGAGTTATAACTCGTTAGTATAATGTATGTTAAAAATTGCCTTATCTGGGGTGCTGGAGTGTGAAGGTGAGTTTATTACCTCTTCTTGAGCATAGTTATAACTTCTGTTCTGGTTGCACTGGAGCCCTGGGAGATTGTATTCATATTTCAGTGTCCTTTTACAGAGTTGCTGGCATGGTCTGAGGATATTGGCAACAGAATTCATTGACCTCAAGCCATTCCAATCTGAGTTGACTGGCAGCGACCTGCAGCAGGAGCAATGACAACGTTCTCAGCTGAGTTGAGAGGCCACACACATGCTGTGGTTGGAGCATGGGGCCTGTATAGTAGATGGTGCTTGAAGCCCAGAAATGTCGTCCCCAAGGAGACCTGATTATTGAGCTCCTTTTATTTGTGTCTGTCTGATTTGGCACCAGAAATCCATAGCTTTGGATTTCAGAGAGAAATATTTTGGAAAACATTTTCCTAGACAACTTTTATTGGATACCTAAGCTGGGGGGTAATATAAATCTGAGTACAGGACTGCCACATTGAGGATATAGAGCACAGAAAGCTGGCACTGGAGAAAAAAGAAGAAAGCAAATTTAGAGAGAAAAGTAAGGAGGTGATGATGATGATGATGATGACAACGACAATAATGATGGTGGAGATGGAAGGGAGCTTCAGTGTCGCCACTTTTCAACCCCAATCCTAGCCATTATTAAGGTATGGAACCATTTCACTGCCTTGAAGTAGGTTCAAATTTCCACACGTTAACCTTGTATTCTTAAAAAAAGAAAAAAAGTGTCTCTCTCTCACTCTCTGTCTCTTTTTTTTGTAGCTTAAGCTAATCTGAACAGGTTTCTCATGCTTGCCCCCCAATTATCTCATGCCTAAACACACGTCAAGTAATCAAGAAAAGAGGATTTTAAGTCTATTCAGGAGGAATTAAAAAGGCTACTACAAAATACTGCTGGAATCCCAAACTAACAGCATTCATCTCATTAGCTGCATTAATTGGGAAGCTGAAACGTCATGCCTTCCAATCCCTTCATTTTATAGATAAGGGAACTCTCTATATAGTCACATTTAATGTAATTCAGTAACAATCTCAACAAAATATATTATAGATCTAGATGAAAGGAGAAGACTCAAGCCTTTACATAGAACAGCTTGAAATAGAAATCTTTGCTCAGTGCAGTCTGGTATTATTCTGATTCATCACAGACAGATGATAATTTAGATTCTGGAGAGATT
Source organism: Otolemur garnettii (assembly GCF_000181295.1). NCBI lineage: Eukaryota > Metazoa > Chordata > Mammalia > Primates > Galagidae > Otolemur > Otolemur garnettii. The sequence goes on along the minus strand of NW_003852398.1, from coordinate 14,291,173 downwards.
TTTCCTTAAATATACTTGTACTTCTTACATGCTGTCTCAGCAATATAGTTATCTAATTATTTGCTTGTGTTCATCCCCAAGTCAGGAACCTAGGTTAAAACATACCTCGTGAATCTCAAATCAGGTTGCCATGGTAATAGAATCCATCTTCCACAAACTCTGCACTCTTAGCTAACTTATTTGAGTATCATGGCTTTCTCCCTGATGCCATAGAACTATGACAGATAGTTACAGAATTTTTTGTATCTTATAATTTAATCTTTAATTTCTCCTCAAAAATTGTTTCATAGGCAGCAGCTGCATCTGATCCTATGTGTTAATATATCCTCCAATTCTCCAATTCATTTGAAAAATGTTACAAATCTTGACTCTGATTTTGGTATAAGCTGACATGAGCCATTTTATGCTCTCACCCTGCTCATATTAGGCACTGTGAAGAGAACTTAAAAAGAGAATTGAAATAAATTCTAAGAACATGGCTTTACTGTCCACTAATATGTAAGATAATTTTTCTAGTGTTTAAAATGTGCTGCAAGCTCCTCACGGGCAGAGGATATGTCTATATTCTTTAAGTCATTCAGAGTGATGGGAATATTATCTTACTATGCATTTACTCAAACTGGATATGTTTTTATCATATTTATAGTGATATTTATAAACACATCCAATTTTCAAATCCCCAAATACCTCTCCTCACTGTTTTCTTTAGTGGTGTAAAATCCTCACTACAGCCTGCACTCCTTGGAAAGGCTTCAAATTTCAACAAAGACAAAGACATAAGCAAGACTGAGAAGAAACTTAATCTCAATTCTTAATCAGAATAATAAACATATTGTACTGTAATGGACCCTTTATACTCATAAGTTTTGCATCTACCCAATTGTGGATCTGAAATATTTGAAAAAAAAATAATATAACAATAAATACTACAATAAATACTACAAGTAAAATATAACGTAACAACTTTATACATAGCATTTACATTGTACCAAATATTACAGGTAATCTGGAAATGATTTAAAGGATAGAGGAGGATGTGTGGAGATTATATACATAATGACATGTCATAATTTAAATGACATAAATATATTATGTCATTTTTATATGAAGGACTTGAGCATCTATGAATCTTGGTATCTACAGGGGTCCTGGAACCAAACCCCCATGGATACAGAGGGGAGATGGTATTTTCTGGATATTACAATGGATGCATGCTAAGCATTTCACCTGTGCTGTTCCATGTGAACCAGCAGGGTAGCCATATTTTATAGATGAGGACAGTAGAGTTGAGAAAGTATGAAGCAACCTGAGGACACAAAATTATAAACTATGCCTGCTCAGGTGTTATGAATTTCTTCCATGAGTGAAGCTATTTCTGGCTATAAGTAGATAAATAAAGATCAGATTCTCTGTTAATCTCAGAGTCAGGGCAAGGATGAGGTTAGGAAGTCATCCAGAGCTCAGATTTAATCAGGTGCTCACTTGGAGTCCTCACTCTCCTCTCTCGTACCCTATCCTGTTATCAGTCTCAGGAGATTGACCTATGGACTACATCTGAGATGTCTCCCTTCTCACTCCTCTCGATGGGTTTTTCTGCTAGATCTCAGGAAGAAATCAGAGAAAACCAAGAGAGAGACCTGTTTTTAAAGTAGCCTTAAGCTCTTTACTAATTGTCTCAGTCTATATCATACAATATTTTATTTCATGGGAATCATAGAATAAAATGTGTTTAATGTAGAGTTTTGTGTTTAAAAACTAACATTAGCTTATAGATGCTAAAACCTCAGAGAACATTGAAAATATTATTAATATTTTCTTCATTTATTCATTCAACATTTATTCATTAATTATTTCCTGAAAGTCTAATTGGTTTTCCACTCTCCTTAATACAAAATCCTAAATCCTAATGTAATTTAGAAGATATTTTATAATCTGACATCTGACTGCCAACTGAGGCCTTTTACCAGCACCTAATCTTTAACTGCCTTCTATTCAAGGCATATTAAATTTCTCGATATCCTGAAGGATGTCAAACTCTTTTGACTCATACTTTGATACTGAATCCCTCAGCCTGGAATTCTCTTTCTTACTATCTATTCAGCTGAACAGTTTCTACTATCTTATGGTTTTTAAAGAAAGTTAAATGAATAAATAATAATGAAGTATTTAGCTGGTTCTTGGCACATAATAATATTCAATAAATACTAGTTATTACTGATTGGCAAACCCTGTGTTAAATATGGGTCATTTCAAGAGATTTGAAAAGAAGTTTCTCTGAAGGAGACAGGCGCATGGCCTACAAACACATGAAAAAAATGCTCATCATCTTTAATCATCTGAGAAAAGAAAATCAAAACCACTTTGAGATATCATCTAATTCCAGAAAGATTAGCCCACATCACAAAATCCCGAAACTACAGATGTTGGTGTGATGTGAGAGAAGGGAACACTTCTGCACTGTTGGTGGGGATGCAAGGTAATACATCCCTTTGGAAAGAAGTTTGGAGAACACCAAGGGAACCAAAAGTAGACCTGCCATTCGATCCTGCAATTCCACTACTAGGTCTATATCTAAATGACCAAAAATCATTTTACAACAAAGATATTTGCACCACAATGTTTATTGCAGCCCAATTCATAATTGCCAAGACTTGGAAGCAGCCCAAGTGCCCATCAACCCATGAATGGATTAACAAATTGTGGTATATATATCATGGAACATTATAGTCATAAAAAGATGGAGACTTTATATTTTTTATGTTTACATGGATGGAGCTGGAACATATTCTTCTTAGTAAGGTATCTCAAGAATTGAAGAAGAAGTATCCAGTATATGCAGTACTATTATGAAACCAATATACTCACTCACACTTTCATACTAATGATAAAACACAACTATAGCCTAGAATGAAGGAGGAAGATAAGGGGGAAAGGAGAGGAGGGGGGAGCCCAGGTAGAGGGAGGGTAGTTGGTGGGACCTCACCTATGGTGCATATTGCAAGGGTACATGTCAAATCTATTAAGAGTAGAGTATAAATGCCTTAACACAGCAAATAATTAAGTGAGGTAAAGGCTATGTTAACTGGTTTGATGTAAGCATTCCAAATTGCATATAAAATCAGTACATTGTACCCCATAAAGGCATTAATGTACACAGTTATTATTTAATTAAAAAAAAGGCCTGGGTGGCTCCTGTGGCTCAAAGGAGTAGGTCACTGGCCCCATATACCGGAGGTAGCAGGTTCAAACTCAGCCCTGGCCAAAAACTGCCAAAAAAAAAAAAAAAGTCAAGTCAATTCTTTCTTGCCCAAAAAGAATTCACAATCTAGTAGAAGAGATAGGTATTAAGTGATGAGCTAATTGCTACTGTAGAAGTCCTAGGAGTCATGACTGTATTAATGACCACAATTTCTGTCTGGGGGATATTGAAAAGGCTTCTGAAATGGAGAAGAAACATTTTGTACTCCCAATCTCAGTCCATATTTCTTCTGTGTGCAACTGTAGAGCATAAAATAAAAGGAGGTGGAATATCTTGAAATTTCCATCAGAAAGCATTTTTTAAAAGTTATTTACAACTGAAAAACATGAAAAGAAATGTAGGGTGGGTATAAGTTAAGATCTGTTCAGGGAATTTTGCCATTATTCATAGCTGCTTCTATCTTTACCTTTTTCTATCTGGGGAGAAAACTGATGACATCTTTTTTGAAGATTGTTAACCTTCTCCAAAAGGACTACAATGAACAGGGCTGTGTAAAAACATAAAAACAAAAAATAACTCAGACAGCTGAGCCCCACCCCCACCTCCACTTGGATTCCTGTGATATAAGAATGGAAGATTGACTTAGCAAAGCAGAAGGGTGGAGGGGTGGAGAAATTCAAGTGCCATCTGTCAACTAAAAGGCTCAGAAAACAAATACAATAGCAAACCATGCGATCTCAGTCTTGCCCTTTCCTTTGGCTGATTATCTGAATGTAGGAAGGACAGATCATCTCATTTCTTTGAGTGCTTCTAAAAACAAAACACTCCGAGTACAATTAGGACCAATCATGCCCAAGTGGTCCACCTTGGTATTTTTGTCCTTGCTGCATCGTGCAGACATTATTGGCAAAGCTATAATTTGTAAATTATAAGGTAATTATTCATATAAATAGTTTTTACAAGGGCTAGAATGTGCCCTCATGATTGATTACTCAGAATCATTAGGGGAGAAATATGTACTAGTTGAGTCATGCACATCTCTCTAAGTTAGTCCTTTTATTTATTAAAGACATTGCTGCTTCACATGCGTACTTCACTAAGTCTCTGCCACTGGATTAGATGACATCAACACACATGAACAACTTTATAACACTCTCTCTGTTCCATTTCTTCCTCCTCACCAATGATATTGTTTCAATCTCCTCCACAATCCATATGTATATAAATATACTCTGAATCTTGTTAGCCCTAACACTAATCAATCGATTAAATCCAATTGGCTGTTAGGTCTTTCCAGCATGATTGCTATCATAAGCAATCCCAATTTCTGTTTTTCTAGTCTTTCATTCATTTTCATCTTGGATATTAAATAATCTCTAACCAATAACATAAATTCTTATGAACTTCTGTAGTTTAATTAGCATCTGAAAAAAACATGGAAAACAAACAAACAATCAAACAATGTCATCTTTTCTTTCCTATACCTGGTGCTATGGATTGAATCCCCTGCTCCCCAAAGTCATATGTTGAAACATAACCTCCAGTATGGCTACATATGAAGATAGGAATTTTAGGAGGCAATTAAGATTAAATGAGTTCATAAAGGTGAAGTCTTAATCTGACAGGCTTGGTGGCTTTGTAAAAGGAAAAGGAGAAAGAGATTTCTGTCTCTATCTACAAGCATACAATGAGGAAAGGCTATCTTGAATAGCTCATGAGGGCAGCTCTTTATAAGCCAAAAAGAAAGCCCTGATTACAGACTTCCAGGCTCTAGAAAAGTGAGCGAATAAGATTCTGGTTTTTTTAACTCACCTAGTCTATGTTATTTTGTTATAGCAGCCCAAAGTGACTAATATATCTGATAGCTCAGTATTATGGAAAGTGGGTTGGAGCAGGGAGGCAGGAGATCATACCATGAAGTTAATTGTTATGAGTACAACTTCATGATTACTAATTGAAGCCAGCCTTTCATCAGACTAAACTAGTAATAGATAGTATTTCATGTGTCAATCCACTTTTTCATAATGCACAGTGAACAAACTTTATTTGCCTCACATATCCATACGCCCTTTCCCCTCCCTTTTGTGTTTGTTGAAAATTGGCCTCAATGAATGTTTTCTCTATAACTTTGGGGTTTTATTTTTCACTCAGAACCTGAGTATAGATGTGTGACTTGCTTTTAACAATGAAGTATCAGCATACTTGATGCAAGTAGAGACTTGAAAAAAAGCATGCATTGTTTTTGCTTTTTTCTATATTCACCTGTTCTGGCTACCATAACAAAATAACATAGACTGGGTGGTTTCAATACAAGAAATCTTTCTCACAGTTTTGGAGGCTGTGACAAGGTGAGCAAGGTTGTCTCCCTGGTTTTCAGATGGCCCTGTTCTTATTTTATTTTCACATAACAGAGAACATAAGAAAAAGAAAGAACTCGCTGGTGTCTCTCATGGAAAGGACACTAATTCTTCCAAGTCCCTACCTTTATGACTTTATTTAATCTTAATTACTTTCTAAAAGCCTTATGAATTATTAGGGGGCTTCAACATGAATTTAAGGATGGCACAGATATATCTCTCACAATAGTTTCCTTCCTGGAGTACTGCTACCACTATTATTGATAGAATAAGCCTAGGTCAATCTGCTGTGGGATGACAAGTAATGTGAAGCAGAAATAAATTATGTCAGCTAAGTCATTCCAGATCAACAAACCCATTATTGACCTGGCAGCAGACTACAAGCACTAGAAAAAGCCCAGCCAAAATCTGTGGAGTTTAGTCTAGATCAGCTGAACTGCCTTGCCATCCATAGTCTCATGAGAAATAATAAATTTTTGCCAGTTTAACCCCGTAAGATGTGAGATTGTTTGTTACCTAGCAATGGCTAGCTGATAATGTGCTGTCATTCTCAGAATGTCACATACCCTTTCACACAGAGAACACAGAAGCCATCAGATAGGGATTTACTTCTCTCTCTCTCTCTCTCTCTCTTTTCTTTTATTATTTTTTCTATTTCAAATTAATATGAGGTTACAAATATTTAGATTACATTGTGGTCTTCTCTTTTTTTCCTGCCATATTGACAAAGTGTGGATATTGCTCATTTTTTTTCTACATAAAAATGTATTTTTCTTGTTACAGCCAGTTACTCCACTACAGTCTGGACTCTGTTCTTGTTTCCTTCCCTTGCTGTTCACTTATTAACCTATTGAAACTTGGCTTTTATCTCCTGTCACTGAGAAACTCAACATCATATTTTAATTCTCATTTTCTTGACCTCTCAGAATGTTAACACCAAAGAAAATTTCGACCTTCTTGAAATGCTCTTTCCTCTGCCTTCCTAATCCTTTCATGTTCATCCTCCCACCTCTGTATCTTTTCAATCTTTTTTCCTGGACCTTGCTTGTTCTACTAGAATTTTTCAAAGATTAGTCTTAAAACTTCTATTTAGTTATTTAGTATTCTGTCCTTAGGTGAGCCTTTCACTTTTCATCACTTTATGTGGAATACCTTTACATTCATATAATATATCCCTATCTCTTTTCTAAGCTCTAGAATAATCATGGAGCTACACATCTATGATCTGATGAAATCCCAAACGCAGCTTGTATATGTCTTTCCTTGTCATCTTTTCCATTTTATCACACAAAACTGGCATTCTTCCACTATTACCCATTTAAGTAAATGTCACCACCATATATATACACAGTTATGTAAGCCAGAATCGTGGTGTCACTTTGACAATTCCCTTTCTTCCTTTCATCTCCAGATATATAAAATGATAGTTCATAAATTTGTCTTGATTTCTTGGAATGGGTCTGTTTTCCTTGCCCTGTAAATTTTGGAAGCCTCTGTATCTCTTTGCAGGGCTCATGAAAATCTACTTAAATGCATACCTGTCTTTCCTTTATAATATTAACTTCATATAAGGTGTTGGTCAGTGTTAATCTTATTCACTTGATATACTCAGCACTTAGCACATTATCTTGAAATTTGCCAATATTCAATAAATAAATGTTGAACAAATGAAGGAATATGAAGATGACTTTGAACATGTAATTCAGCCAAAATGTTCTTTAAATCCTCCCAGAGAAAATTGAATTTATAAACATTTAAACATCTAAGACAAATTTTATTAACTGGGGCTTATCTGTAGGTCTGTAGATGACATACAGAATTTCTGTATGGTTAAGAATTGTTGCAAAAGATATTTGACTATATAAGATTCTCTGAGAAGACTATAATAGTCAGCTACATGGTGAAACTAGTGTTACTTTGAGATCAGTTATAATGATAAAAAAAGTACAGTGTATTATGGTAGAGATAAAAATAATAGACACAAACTTGCATGATTTAACCTCTAATAGTCTCTATGTTCACATACAGAAAAATATTTTAAAACTAACTATGCATTGGAATGAATATTAACTTAAAAAATTAAGATAATTTTTCAATGAGTGCTTATTAAATGAGAAATAAGGTATATATGAATGTTGTAAAATTCCACAACCTAATGTATGCTTAGCCAAGACAGAAAGGCATGGATATAGAAAAGGACAATAACAATATCTTCATCACAGGGCTGTTGGAAGCTGCCAATGATGTAATGTGGGTAAGAACTAGCAGAGAGTCCAGAAATATTAGTTTCCTATTCTTTAATTTTTTCCCAAAATACTGAGAATAGCGGAAAAAATGCTTTTAGAATAGTGATGTAAAAGAAAAAGTCTTGAGTTCAAATCCTTCTTCCCTTCTTTTCTAGCTAATCAAATATGGGCTTTTAGCCTGAGTTGCCTATGTGTTTGATAAATAAAATTAATATATGCATATTTAGCCGATAACAGAGACTTCATAATCTTGATAAATAAATCATTTAACCAGATAATCAATTCATTCAATATTTTTGAGCACTTACTATACACTTGGAACTCTTCTAAAAATGTAGAAAGAAAGATGAGGGAAACAAAATAAACATGGGCCATACCCTTATAATGCTTGAGAATTTGAAAATAAAAAAAGCAAATAATGAACAAATTATGATACATACTATAAAGTAAATATAAATTTTGAGATAGAAAATATGATGAATAGGGAATTCAGTTCAGATAGACAGCATGGTTCATCTTACAAGGGTACATGTAAATCTTTCTAAATGTGGAATATAAATGTCTTAACCCCCAAATTAAGAAAATGACATGAAGGTTATGTTAACCAGTTTGATGAAAATATTTCGGATTGTATATAGAACCAGCATACTGTACCCCATGACTGCATTAATGTACACAGCTATGATTTAATTTAAGAAAATCAGAAAAAAATAAATCAGATAGATAGAATGATAAAGAATAGCTTTGGGGGGAAATTGCTTTTATTATAAGATCAAGCTAAGAGCTCAAAGAGAGTAGAGTATGTTAAAGTGAAAACTAGGGTTTTGAACTCATGTTATTTTTTAAATTGAAAACTAGAAGATAAGAAGAATTCAAATAAAGGACAAATTCAAATGTTTGGCATTTTGTTGACTCTGATGAGATCAAGGTAATTGTCTCAGCCAAGTTTGAGGAAAGAAGCAGATTTTGCCCTTTCACACAATAAATTATGCCAATACCACCCACTGGTATATTTGATTTTCACCTTTTCACAAGAACGTCTTATACTCTTTTATCATCAGTGGTATCCAGTGACATTTCACATTGTGTTCATTTGATCTACCACACACAAATCAGTAGTGTTTAGTGTCATTGAAAAGAGTAATATTATGAAATTTTGTTATAGATTCCAACATTTACTTGAAAATTAGGCTAGTTAAGTCCAGGCAACCCTGCCCAAATCACAAACCTGTCCATGTTCTCTAATTTTGTTTCTAATGACAAGGAGCGCATATGCACATGCTTATGTAACTGAACATTTTCATTATTCCTTGTTTCCATCTCTTATTCACAAAAGGAGATGGGAGAGTGGTACAGAAGGGGCTGTTCTACAGTCTTACCAGTTCTGCTGCATTCTAACTGTAAGAAAAAGAATTTAGAATTCATCTCAGAAGCTTTCAGATCCCCAAGTGCTCTGAGTCATCTTTTTCTGATTAGTGAGGAGACAGAATTTTAATAAGTGAGTCTCTATAGATGCAGCAGCCTTGTCAGAACTACAGAATATACTACTTTTGTTATGTCACCCTGCCCTAGGGAGAGGACTGTAGCACATTCTTATATATAGAACAAATATATATAGACATAGGTCTTATCTCAAGTTCATAAAGCTCCAGATGTTATTTCAAAGTTGAATCAAACTTGAATCAAACAAAAGCATTAAAATATAAGTCCATATACATCATCATAACAAAATCACTTATAATGTTAGGCCTATAACTTTTGTTAAGCTCAGGAATTTTGATATGTTCATAAGGTTTATCCCTTGATCCATTCATTCTCTAGTTCAACTATGTATTCATTTATATATATATATATAATATCATTCATATATATAGAGAGAGACAGACACCAGATACTGTGTTAGTCACACAGGATTCAACATTGGGTTATTCAGACACATTGAATGTCCTTGAGCTAATTAGAGGAAGGACAGTTATTAACCAATTAATTCAATGTGATATTCAGATGCTTTGAGTTTTCGAGGAAGCACAGGATTTTGTGAGATTAACTTACTGTAATAAATTTATATCAGAAAAATCATTCTCTAAGGAAAAAATATTTAAAAACTTACATGGAGAATCAATAGGAACTCGATAGGCAAAAATAAACAGAAGAAAAGGGATGAGATTTTTATAGGCCAACCAAAGGTCTGGCTTTGTGTAGATGTCTCTGTGAAGAGACAGGACCCTGGAAAGACTGAAGGTAGGAGAGAATTACTGTGTAGCTGAAGCATGGTAAGCAAAAGGTCGATCACCTCAAAATAGGCTGAACCTATACATGGAATGTTAAGAAATTAACGTTTCTTATTGTAAAGAAGGCACTGAACATTTTTAAGTAGAGGATCTGCATACTTTGAAAAAAACATACATATTTTTTTAAAAGATCATTCTGAGTGATGCATGAATAATAAATGTAGATATGTAATTTGTGCTGGGAAAAATAGATGCAGGAAGAAAAGGGACCAGAGACCCCATTCTTGGCAAGGGAAAACACCCTCTGAAAAAGGAAAAAAGAGAGAAATAAGATGAGCAAAGCAGAATAAAAACAGTTTAGCTAGCTACTTTTAAACCAGCAGCTAAATTATTTATCTGAGAAGTTCCTGCTTTTACTAGAAGCCTGGACTGTAAGGGTACAGCTTACAAACACCTCTGCTGTGTGTTTTAACGCTCCGAAGAATACAATGGCTATAGAGGAGACTATGGCAAGGTCTGGCAAAAAAACATTAACTAGGCTGTCCCCTGTCTAGTCAATAGTCAAAGCAAATACCCATTGTGGGGATTTGTACTACAACCAGTGCAGAGATCAAGGGAAGAGCTCAAGCCCGGAAATATGGGCAGGAGGTCTTATACCTCCTCCACCTTATGGGGTGGAGATCAGAGGATAATTCATCTGTTTTATCGATTCTTCAGAAAAGACTGATGTTGTGACATCTACTCTACAGTGAACTATGGGGCATTAACTTCCCACAAGGAATCTGTGTGTGTAACCCCAGACAGGAGGCTTCCCCCACACAAGGCTTAGGTTTCAGACTTCTCAAGACTGTTTAGACCCTTAAAGTTAATGATTATAGATAGAATAAGAACTAACATGCTTGCTCAGAGAAACTGCTGAAGTTTTTATTCCCTTTCTCAGCTTATCTTCTGGTCTAAATGAGCAAATAGACTTCAATAAAAGCTCAGTGGAACACTCATGGCCATTTGTGGGAACCCAACAAGGCAGTGACGGTCCCCTATGTTTCTCACTTTTGAAAGCTCTATTCTGTGTGTCCTTTCTTTTTATCTCTTGCTGCCTTTAACTTTATTTTTCTTCAGTCTATCACCACAAGCTCCACAGGTCTTAAAGAGCAGTGCCCCCTGGGCAGGACCCTGGCAACACTTAAAATGTAATAAAATCATTTTAAATAACACCAAGATTTAATATATTCTGGTTGTTAAAAAACAAGTTTCCAGAGAACTATGTCAGCAATGCGATGGAATAGAAGATTTCAGCTCTTGTCTACCAACAGACAACAATCTTACAAACATTATGGTCTAGAATACCTTCGTGGGAGCTCTGGAGTCTAAGTGAGAGGTTTTAGTATCCCAGTGCAGAAAAATAAATAAAAGTGGACACAATGAGTAAGATAGGTTTTGCTTTACCTACATTACCTCTCCTCCAAGGTAGCACAGCTCAATGCAAAAGAGGCCCTGTCTGTTTGCAATTTCTCCCATGTGGTAAAGTGAGAAAAAGATGAGCATAGGCATTCTTAAACTTGTGGGGCACTCCCCAGGAAGCCCTCTTCTGTCTCAGCCTACTAGAACACCAATAACATCAGCATAACTAAATCATCTGGGGACAGTTAAATGTAGAGATATGATAATTGCTATAAAGTTATCAAGCATCAGCTATAAATCTGGCTAAATAGCTTGCAGATTGCACAAAGAGGCCTGCCCACAAACCTTGCAGGATGACTCTTCTGAGGAACTTCCTTAACCAGCCAATATATAAACTCAGCACCCTACGAACGCTCCTCTGTGTGTCACCCTACATATCTCTAAGAATGACCCACGTGACTTGCTTTCATAGGCTACACATATATATATAAACAGCAAGCGCAGATTCTAGCAGCCTGCTTGATTCTGTTTGTTTGCAAGAAGTCACACAACCTTAACACTTCAGGATACTGTGCAGCTATGAAAATCATTCTTGACTTTTCAGCATTGAAAGAAGGAGCAAAACCTTAGGATTTACCACCTCAATGACAATGAGGTGAGTGGAACAGGCACATCCATAAAAAAGGTCTGAGTGTCTAATAAAATCCCTAGCCAGGCTGATTGGTGAAATTTTTCTCTCCAAAGCCAGTTAATAAAAGTTGGAAGAAGGGACTATTTCTTTCTTTCTTTCTTTTTTTTTTTTTTGCAATTTTTGGCCAGGACCAGGTTTGAACCCATCACCTCTGGTATATGGGACCAGTGCCCTACTCCTTTGAGCCGCAGGTGCCACCTGGGACTGCTTCTTTAAGCATGAAAACAGCAGTGCAAGACTTCAAGGGACATTGAGAATTAAGGAAATGACATCACCAGAGAAACAAAATAAAGCTTCAGTGACTTACCAAAAGAAATAAAGATGTTTGAATTGCTTGAAAAAGAAATCAAAACAATCTTCATCAGGAAGTTCAGTAAGCTTCAAAAGAACAAATAACAATGTCAGGTAAATCAGAAATACATAATCAAAATGACAAGTTCAGTAAAGAATAGAATTTATTTTAAAAAATTTCTGAATTTAAAAATAAAATATTTGAAGTGAAAAAAATCAATGGAATTATGTAACAGCAGACTCAGTCAGAAAGAAGAAAGAATTAAGAATCTCAAAAATGTATCATTTGAAATTATCTAGTTGAAGGAAGAAAAAGAAAAAGAGTGATGAAAATGTACAGGATTTGAGAGACACTAGTAAGTTAACTAAAATCCACTTTATGAGAGTCACAGAAGAAACAGAGAAATAAAAATGGGCAGAAAACTCATCTAAAGAAATATAACATAAAAAGTATTATGGCAAGCTCAGAACTTGTTTTGAAGGGATGTCAGAAAAACAAGAATGAGTGCTTTGAAAAGAAAGAAAGAAATCTGTTACTTTGCTGGCAAAGGAGGATAAATGTGTCTGACTACCCTTCTCAAAATACCACATTTTCTGAATGTAAGCAGAAATACAGAGATTTAAAAGGGAGGACCTATTGTTAAACTGTAGTAAATGATTTTATTCATCCCATCTCGGCCAAAGACAAAGCCAAAACCTTCATCCACATAGCACCCTTCACCCTCTACCCTCTGCCATCCAGGCTGTGGACCTTCTTCTTCTTACACATTTCAGCTGAAACATTTTCTGCAGCATAAAGAAGAAAAGACATTTCCCTGCCCCTCATGACCACTGTCTAAAGTTGGGATGTAAGTCTGTTTCCAAAAAGAGTGAGGAAACTTTTAAAGAGACAGAAAACATTCTTGCAGTTCCTTTAGACCATTCCCTGTGTTACAAATATTCCAAAATTTGAAGAGGGAAATAAACATTCTCTCATGAATATCCATAATGCTTAATAACTCCAAGTAGGTAAACATAAAGAGGTCTTCACTAGGATATATTATGATCAAATTATCAACAGTCAAACACAAAGAGAGAATTTTGAAAGCAAGCAAGACAAAAGCTATTCACCACATACTAAAAATATGTCCATTAGGAGTAGATGCTTCAGCAAAAGCCTCACTGACTGGAATTCTTAGATAATATATTCAGAGGTCTAAAAGAAAAAAAAAATGAGAACCAAGAATGTCATAAATTGCAAAGTTGTCCTTCAGAAATAATAGATAGATAAATACTTTCCCTGACAAATGAAAGGTTAAGTAGGTTGATCACCACTAGATCTGACTTACAAGAAATTCTAAAGAAAGTTCTTTAAATTGAAATGAAAGGACTCAAACAAGCAATAAAAGAACATATCAAGACAAAAACTAACTGGTAGAGATAACCATATAGTAAAATTAATAATACTCTAGTACTATAATGGTGGATTGTAACATCATTTTTAACCCTAGTAGAGAGTTGAAAGACTAAAGTGTTAAAAATAACTATAGTTACAACAATAGATACAGAATATAAAATGTCAATTGTGATATTAATACACAATACATGAGAGCAGAAGTAAAATTACACAGTTCGTATTCACAAAGAAAAAACCTATAGTGAAAACACAAAAGATAAGAAGAAATGAATCAAAGCACTTTACCACTACCAAAAAACAGTTTAAATCACAAAGGAAGTCAATAAGAGAGAAAGATTGTAAAAAAAAAAAAAAACCTCAAAACAATCAGAAACAATTTTAAAATGGCAATATTAAGTTCTTACCTTTCAATAATTACTACAATATAAATAAAGCATCCAATCAAAAGACAAAGAGTAATTGAATAGATTAAAAAAATCAAGATCCAAATGTATACTTCCTAAGAACACGTCAGTACATAAAACATATAAGCTAAAAGGTAAGGAATTGAAAAAGATGTTGATGGTAAATGAACATCAAAAGAAAACATTATATCACTCAAAAACTCTAAGTCTAAAACAGTAATAAGAAATAAATAATATCACTATATAATTATAGAGAGGTCAATTCTTTAAGAGGATATAACAATATGTATTTGTCTATTTAGCAGTGGAGCTCCTACATATGTAAAATAGAAGTTAACGTATCTGAAAGAAGTAATTGACATCAATATAACAATAGCTGTGAACTTCATTATCCCACATTTAACAATGGATAGATCATCCAGACAGAAAATCAATCGGAAAATGTTGGACTTGAACTATAACTTAGGCCAAATGAACTCAACAGACAGTATATAGAACATTCCATTCAAACACAGTGACATAGAGAAATATACTTTTCTCAAGTGCACATGGCATGTTCTCTAGCATAGATCATATACCTGTATTAGGCCTCAACGTTTGCAGCATACAAAAATCAACATATTTTTATACACAAACTACCTAAAAAAATAGATTGAGGAAAGAATGTCATTTATAATAGGCATCAAAAAAAAATACCTAGGCATAAATTTAATTAAGGTGGTGAAAGAATTGCACACTGAAAACTGTAAATCACTGGTAAAGAACTTGAAACAATCACAAATAAGTGAAAACATGTTCATGGAGTGAAAAAACTTATACTGTGAAGATTTCTGTACTATCCAAAACAATCTCTAGATTCAAAGAAATTTCTGTAAATATTCAAATAGAATTTTTTTCACAGAACAAACAAAAAAAAACCCTAAAATTTATATGGAACAACAACAGATCCTGGATAGCCAGAGCAATCTCAACCAAGAATAAAATAGGTAGAAGTATCCCATTTCCTGATTTTAAATTAAGTTATAAAATTATAATAACAAAAAAATTCCAATCCCAATCCCAGGAAGATTTTACATATGAGTTCTAACAATTAAGTTTGCAAACTCATTTCAGAAAAAGTGCTACATACCTCATTACTGAGTATCAGTATGGTCAACTTCAGAGTACTTCTTTTAGAAAGCTATGCACCCATGCTAGTGTCTAGTCCAACCTTCAAAGCAATTTTGGAACTCTTTTTTCTGGAATGGGCATCAGAGCCATCATGATACTGCACACAAAAACACACAACAATAATAATGAACACCACTTAGCCAGACACTGCCACACATCATAAGCACAAAGATGTGAGATACTGATATACAAGGGTTATGAAACCTCAGCAAGTTGTTTGTACAGTGCTGCCAGTGTAAGCACATGGTGGCAAGTTTGTGAACTTAATCATCAAATCTTTGTATAAATGATAGTCACATGCAAACATTGTTGGATTTCCCTAGATAGAAATGTTTTTGTTTACATTAAAATAATTAATATACTTTCAATATTGATAGACATTAATGTTAGGGACACTTTATATTTCTTTAAAATGGATCATTCTAAATGTCATCATTTTAGATGGCAAACTGAGACTCAGAGAGAGTGAAAGTCTTGCTGTTGGTTGCATAGTGTTAGAGGTCAAGGACTGAGATCAGACAAACTTGGGGTTGAGTATCCATCGCTTACAAATGTATGACCATAAGTAAGTTATTTAACTTTTCTAGACTCTGTTTCCTTCAGAGGAATAAGAGGATTTCACACAGGCACTATAGGGTCTAAAAAGAATAATAGTCATATCACATAGTTACTTGTATATAGTAAATATTCAATAAATGGTAGCAATTTATTGGTGCAAAGGATAAACTGTCCCGCATATTTTAATGCTTCTGTGAGTGGAATGACTTATAAATGTGTACATCTGTTGTAGCAACAATTGCTGTCTAATAGGCTCTTTCCTTAGATACATTCCCAGCTTGATTCTTCCAATTATCCCACTTCTGCTTAAACATTCATCTGCTTGTAAAAACAGGGTCATAGGAGGCCGAAGAAGTGAGTTATTTTTTTTATTTGACAGTCATCTGAATAGTTTTGGAAGATCTGCCTTTTCAAAGAGATAGATTATCCATTCAAAAAAATCTTAATTGTTATGTTCTGTAAAATTCTTCAAAGAAAGTTGTTATAATTTTCCTTCTTGATCAAGAACCTCATTCTGATCAAAAGATATCATATTATCTTCCACTTAGATTTGGGAAAGCAATTTTGGGGTCCTTTTTGAGGACTCATTTAACATAATACGAAAGCTATTAAAATACTTGTCCTGCATTAAAATATAGTTTTTGCTCTGAACATTTGAAAGTATTTTTGTTATTTTACTTTTAAAATTTTTTAGCAAGGAAAAATTTTATTTCATTAATGGTTGACTAGTTTTTTAAGCAATTATTTCATCAGTTTAAGAAATATTTCACTGCAAGAAATTAATCCTAAAAAAAAAGAAATTAATTCTGCAAGTTGATTTCAAATATAGTGAAAATTTTATGAATATTAATCATAGCAGTTAATGAGGTTGAAATAATATGTTTATTTAAACATTCATTAATTTTCATTTTTTTGCTTTAACTTCAAGTTGATGATTTTGTGCATTTTTAAAAAAATCTCAGATATTTTCCTAAGCCATTAAAAAGTATTTATGCAGCAAGAATTCTTTCCTTTGTGCTGAAGGGTTAAAGTTACCCCTTGACTGGGTCCTCTTTTGATAGTTCCTGTTAGTCCTGAATTAGTGGAAATAATCTCTCTTAAATTTATTTATTTAATTATTAGTTTATCTATATACTTATATTTAAAAACCACCTCCAGTATATAGAAAACTTGCAAGTAGAATATAGATTATATGTTTTTCCACTGGAAAACATATTATTCTATCTACCTACCTATCATCTACATATTCAGTGTATATAATCTAGAAACAAGGACATTCTTCTGTATAACCTCAACACAACCACCAACCTCCAGAAATTTGCACTCTTAAATCACTACCACCTAATCCTTGGATCCCATTCAAATGTTGTATTTCCCAGTAATATTTTTGATTGGCAAAGGATTCAGTTTAGAATCATTAGTTGACTTTTATTAGGTCACTTTAGCCTCCTTCAGTCTTTTGTTGATTTTAAAAATGTTTTTACTTTGGGGGTTTACAGGCCAGTTATTCTGCAGAGTTTATTTATACTGGAAGCTGGGTGATGTTTCCTCCCATTAGGTATACTTCTTTGTACGAAGTAATTCTTTGTGTTGCAATATGTCAGGTAATACACAAATTCAGTTTATCCCGTCACCGATATTACGTACTTTGGTTAAATGATTAAGGTGGCATATACAAGGCTTTTCCTCTATACAAATCACTAATTGTACATTTGCAATTTTTTATACATTTTGTGCAAAGGCATTTTCAAAGTATTTAAATATCTCATTTATTATTCTATTAATTATCATCTATCTATCTAAACTATGAATTCATACTGATACCTCCACTTCCAATCCAATACCATAGAATTTGCTCTTCTTTTCCCTTTCCCATATTTGTAATTCCATTCTCTAACAGTGAGAAGCCTGGCACCTGTTATCCTTAGTGTGCATATTTATTTAATCAATCACTGTATTGACAATAGATCTCCAGTTGTTGTACCTCCTCTGGCTGCCCAGATTGCCCCTTTGTCCCACTTGGGCTCTAAAGCCATGCTGTGTAGAACTTTTGTGCAGACAGTCTCCTTCCTCTGATTGGCCCCCAACACCTTGTTCTGCTCCAATTCATGGCTTTATGTCTAATTGTGTCTTACAACAATAATTCCAGGAGTGGAAGGGAGGAAAGAGGATCAAAGGGATGAAGGGAAAGAAAGAAAGGTAAGAAGAATGGCTGTCTCTCATGTTGGCATTTACAACAATGGGAAGCTTTCTCTTCTGGGATTGTGTTACTCATTCCTCTGACCACATTCCTCATCCACAGTTAAATTAAGGCTATACATATTACCTCATCAGAAGGCTCTGATATTTAGTATACATATCAAATAATTACAATTACATGTGCACCTATTTAATAGTGGTTCTACATTATTAACTTTTATATTGCTATACTCACTGGGGTTACAACTCACAGATATACCATATTCACTTTTATTGTGTGTCAGAGGCAATTTGCTATTTCTTATAAAGTTACAAGATTGGGAGGGAACAATTTCATTAAAGATGATTCAAAATCATCTTCATAGGAAAGTCATTCATTTTTTATTTTTTTTTTGAGACAGAACCTCAAGCTGTCCCCCTGGGTAGAGTGCCGTGGCATCACAGCTCACAGCAACCTCCAAGTCCTGGGCTCAAGCGAGTCTCCTACCTCAGCCTCCCAAGTAGCTGGGACTACAGGCGCCCGCCACAACGCCGGCCATTTTTTGGTTGCAGCCATCATTGTTGTTTGGCGGGCCCGGGCTGGGGATTTGAAC
The DNA here is from genome assembly GCF_000181295.1 of Otolemur garnettii. NCBI lineage: Eukaryota > Metazoa > Chordata > Mammalia > Primates > Galagidae > Otolemur > Otolemur garnettii. Next base: position 14,272,437 of record NW_003852398.1, on the reverse strand, counting down.
CCTCCACCTTAGGTGTATGTGACTGGTGCCTTATCTGCTTGAGCCACAGGCGCCAAACCAGGAAAGTCATTCATAATCATTATATTCTGATATCTTTTCTTGAGCAGCAAATGTATAGCTTGAACAATGCAAATTGTCAATATGCCATTGTTACTTTCAAAGCAACTTGCTATACCTGTGTCAGAGAAGTATGTCATGTACCTATTTCTTGTAATGAGTTAAAAAGGTTGAGACTTTGACAAAGATTCATAAAGTATCAATGGTATATTAATCTGTGTTTGATTTAGTTAATTATTTATTTTAAATATGGGCAAAATATTATATTAATATTATATTGGTTGTATTAAATTAAGAAATACTTGTACATGCTTATTGGGTACATAGAAAATGTTCACTAAATTGTAGTGACTTTCATTATTAACATAAACATTTCACTATTAGTAGTAGAGATGTGGATGATAGAACTAAAATCTCTTGAATTCTAGTTATATTCTTCTCATCAGATCATTGTCTGCCTAATTTTTCTATATAACTATGTTTTATAGTATACAGGTCCTTCTCATAATACAAAGTAGAATATCTCACATATGAAGTCTGACAATCAGGTTCACAAACAGCCTAGAAAAAGTGTGACGTAGCTCGTTGCTGAATATGACTATGGTTACTGTTGAACTATCCCCTGACACTAGAGCCTAACCTAGTCTACTCTTCAAAGCAATTTTGGAACTCTTTTCTAAAATAGCCATCAGAATTATCATTGTATTACCCTTGATGTCCTAAATGTCATCAAAATGCTTTCCTTTTAATATTTCCTCTATCTTCAGGTAAAGAAAAAAATTCACTGAGGGCCAGAACAGGTGAGTAGGGAGGATGCTACAATACACTTATTTGTTCACTGACTAAAGGTTCTCTCATAGGCAGTCTATGTAACTGGTCCATCCATTGTAATGATGCAAGAGCCACGAGATGTTGGTAAAAAGTTTGTTTAATGTCTTCATGAATCCTTTTCAGCACTTCCAAATAGTAATCTTGACTAACTATTTGTCCAGTTGGCACAAATTCATAATGAACAATCCCTCTGAGAGCAAAAAAGGTTAGCAATATCATTTTGACTTTTGGTTTGGACTGACAGAACATTTTTGGGTATAGGGAATTGGCTGACTTCCATTGTGCACTTTGATGCTTTCTTTCAGGGTCATATTGGGACATCCATGTTTCATCCCCACTGATGACATGGCCCAAAGATCACCTTGCCTTTCCAAAAAGTCTTGGAAAACTACATTCTTCTTTGCTTTTGTTCATCATTGAGCCTCTTCAGGACCATTTTTGCACACACCTTTCTCATGCCAAGGTCTTCAGTTAAAATTTTCCTGTTTCTCAACTGATGTTTTCTTGGTGTTCTATGCTTCTCATAGTCAGCTTATTTCACACACAATTCAATGAATTTTTGCAATGTTTTCATCAATTCTGCTTGTTACTGGCTGCCCTGATCTCTCTTCATCAGTCACACTTTTTGTCCCCTCAAAAAAACATTTACTCTATTTGTATACTGCCATTTTCTTCATGGCATTATCCCCATAAGCTAGTTCTAATATATTGCTGAGTTTACTTCCACTTTTGCCAAGTTTAACAAGGAATTTAATGTTTCTTCATTACTCTAATTCAAACCCCAACATTCTCACAATAACATTCAAAAACATGTGACAATAATGCTTTCCACTTTGCAAGATATTGCCGCACATCGACAGGGACACAGATGTGAGATACTGATACAAATGTACACCAAGGTTATGAAACACATTTGTATAGTGCTGTCAGCATGAGCACATGGTGGTGAATTTGTGAACTTAATTGTCAGATTTCATATGATATATGAATTGTAGAAAAAAACAATATACTTGCTTGTAGGTGTAAAGTCATTTAATCTTATAGTACTTTTGTTGGAAGAAATGTCTCATGTCTCTGCAGATTTTTAAAGAAACATTGATAGTTTCTGTTTCAAACTATTCTTTCAAATGCATGTGTATAGCACATAGTCTTGGAAGATAGAGAAAGTATATTCTCACTATATACTTTCAGAGAGAAAGGGCAGAGAGAAGATTTATTTTTAGATCAGAATAATAAAAATGATGCCTTATTTCAGCACAAGTGTTGGGAAGGCTTCTCAGATTTGGATTTCTTAATTTGAGATTCCTTAGCAGTCCTTCTCTGTATCACACTCATGGGACTAGGTAGGTAGAGGCTAAAGGAATTTATGCAGTTGTGAAGCTCATACTTGCTGCTCTACCGAAGTATAGTGGTCTATATGTTTTACATTTGTTGATGCTTTTTTTATACCATTTTGGTTCCTCTTTCTATTCTCAACCCTTCCACTATAAAGTCAAAATCATGCAAAATCATGACAAAACCTGAAGTATTGCTATTTCTTTGTGATTTTAATTTTTCAAAGATATGCTTAAAGAAGAACTAACAATTCAGCTGATGAATTAATAGGACATTTGAAGAATTATGAATCTGTTCTAATGCAAAGGAAAAATACATAAATTATGTCATAAGCCAAAAATCGTTTTTGAGTTAGGATTTTTATAGCCTCTCTGAATTTTTTGGCAGATTTGTTCTTTCTCATAAACTCACAATGTTGGGATGATTACCTGCCCATTCCATATGCTCCAAGTGCTTGCTTTCTAGGAATTGCTTTTACTAATCAGTCAAGTTTTTAGGAGACTCACTCATATTTTCAATGATGGGCTCCATAGAGCCTAAGAAAAAGCATTCATCAGAACTCTAAATTTCACCTTGTCAATGATTAAGAGCTCTGGTTGAGTCTTCAGAAGAAGGTTTCTACCTTCTAACAAGATGAAAGAATTTATAACCTATCTTTCCTATTGGAGATTTCCATTATTTGTATTACATAAAAAGACTTGAGCACCATGGATTTAAAGCTATTTTAATAAAATATTAGAGTCTGACACAGGCCCTCAAATCATTGACTCACTTCATCAACCCAGAACCTTCAACAAATGAATTCCCACCTTTTATAAATTCCTAATAACCTAACTATCCAGTGCCTCTCAGTATACAAATGGAAAATATTGTTATTCAATGACTTTTACAAGGCTATGCTCACTGGAAAAGTGAATAATGATTTTTTTTAATGCAAACATAAGCATTAATTTCCAATGATCTTGATGAGTCACATGTTTTACATCTCAATGAGTAGAGGCCCATATCTTTAGCAAGAGAGAGTTTTTTCAAAATTATGTACTGCCCTTGGCTGGGTGATGGCAACATTCACTTAGAGATTTAACAAATTTATACTGAATTCTTTCTGTATGCCCAATACTAAGTCATGAAGACTATAGTAGTGTAGAAGATGGTCTCAGGGTGGTGCTTGTGGCTCAGTGGGTAGGGCGCCTGCCCCATATACTGAGGGTGGTGGGTTCAAACCCAGCCCTGGCCAAATTGCAACAACAACAACAAAAAGAAAATTATCTGGGAGTTGTGGCTGGTGCCTGTAGTCCCAGCTACTCGGGAGGCTGAGGCAAGAGAATCACCTAAGCCCAGGTGTTGGAGGTTGCTGTGAACTGTGATGCCAGGGCACTCTACTGAGAGTGACAAAGTGAGACTCTGTCTCTAAAAAAAAGAACAGAGAAAGAAAAAAACAACAGTCTTATACTCTGATCTCACAGTTCACAACTGGTTGAACTAAGAATTACCAACTGTAAAATAGTAACTTTAGTAAGTGCTATGCATGACAAAGGTATATGATAATGTTAGTATGTTTCACCCAACCAAGTTCATTTAGCCCCTGTCCAAGTGGACGCCAATACCCAGAACTAGCAGGATTTCCAGCAGAGAAAGAGTTTGTTCTCCCCACTGAGTGAAGAGATAGGAGGAATTTCTCAAATCAACCTCCTGAAGAATTTGAAGATGGTTTATTGGGCAGGGAAATAGAGCATCAAGGTCTGCCAATTAGCTGGGTTTGGGGAAGAACTGTAGGCCTATAGAAATTGCCTTTTTGTTGACCAGAAGTTTGGCTGAAGATCACAGACCAGTTAAATCAGCTCCTGGGTAGGGGCAGCTGCCAGTCTGGGTGAGTCAGCCAATCCACTGGAAGGGAGGACTTAGAAGGTATCTCAGAAACTACCATTAGTAAGTAGCAAATTACTACCATTATTTTAGCTGGGTCTGTGCCTTATTTTTAGCTAGGAGTTTACCCCAGTTCTTGCCTTGCATCCCTCTGTTAATTTGTAAGGGTAGTTTCAGATAGAGAGGCATTGGCAGATTTCAAAGTTCTCCTTTTCCAATTTGGCTCTTGGTAGGTCGTTCTTAGAGATGTCATAGAGTCAACACAATCCTTCAAACTCAGAATGCTACTCACTTTTCCAGCTGCACTTCTTACTTCCTTATACTCCTTTCCCATTTCATCCATATTCAACCTTACCACTTCAGCACAATAGTCATATTTAATTATTTACAAAATCATTATGACTCTGTTGCTATTTGTGTTCTTTAGAATGCAGATTCTGAGTTGTCAGCTAGTGTTCAAGAGAACTTTGGAGTTTAGTGCTTGTGGGGGGTAAAGAAAGAAAGCAGGATAAGACAGAGGGAAATATTAAAATGTGATGCTATCCCAGCAAAGACTTCAGCCAACTGCAAGGGAAGCTATGAAGCTGTGCTGCTCCATTAGTATTGCTTTCAGTTGGTGAGAGGTTGTTAGCTTCCTATACTTCCAAACTGACCAGTTGTTGGATGCAGTCTGCTCTAGTAAAGACCTTGAGCAAGGACATTCTTTTGAGTCCAAACACTTCCTAGAAACAGCTGTCAGCTGAGGTCTGTTTGCTGGATAACTTTCAACAGCTAAGGGGATACATTCTTAATTTTCAAACAACAAAGTAATTGGTAGATTATGGTACTCACTACAGTTATCTCTCTGCTACGCAGAGCTTCAAATATACTTTCTGCTGCCGGAAACAGCCTTATACACTATGTTTCTTAATATATTTTACCCATTATTTGGGTCTTAGAAGAAATGTGCCATTTTGGAAGATTCTCTTTATAGACTTTTCTCTTTAGAATCTTGTCTTTTTTTTTTTTTTCTTAACTCCAGCCCTTTTAACAGTATATTCTAGTTGTGAATTTATTGTCTGTATTTCTTTCTATATTTTGTGCTACTTGAGGACATAAACTATTTATTATTGTGTCACTAATGCTTTTCATGGATGCTACAAAGTACAGTATTGGTAAATATTGGTTGAAAAATGGTTAAGTGGAAAGAAGGAAGGAAGGAAGTTAGGAAAAAAGGAACGAAGGAAGGTTGAGTATGGGCTTTAATGAAAATGTAGCCATTGGTTTGGGGGGGGGGGTTAATGTAAGAGTACACAGTAAGGTTACAATGTTTGCATTTGTTAGGAAAACTCTGAGTTGCTCCAGGGATTCTGACACATGCTGTAACATGGAAGAACCTTGAGGACATCATTCTAAGTGAAATACGCCAACCATAAAAGGGCAAATACTGTAGGGTTCCAAGTAGAGAGGTATCTGGAGTAGTCAAATTCATAGAGACAGAAAGTCTCTATGACTTTCTGGGGAATTAGTGGTTAATGGAGTTTCAATCTGGGAAGATGTGGCACCTGTGGCTCAAGGAGTATGGTGCCAGCCCCATATACCGGAGGTGGTAGGGTCAAACCCAGCCCTGGCCAAAAACTGCGAAAACAAAAATCAATCTGGGAAGATAAAAAATCATCCACTTTGGCATGGGTCACAATGCCAAACAGACCCTTGTCTGGTAGAACTTGAAGGCACATATATTATATAACAATTGTAGTGGTGATTCTGGAAGAAATGTGAGAGGAAATCAGTAAATTCTAATTTGATAGAGCCTTTCTGGTGGTAGGGAAGCAGATGGGCACTAGATATGTAGATTATTAAGATGGGTCTTGGAATCCCCCCCCCGCAAAGCCTTATTCACTTAGTGGTGCCTGTAGGTTCCATGGAGAGGTGTCTGGGGCAGTTAGCTATTTGCACCCAAGCTCAGTGGAGAGACTGGGCTAAAGCTGGGGATCTAGGCACACAGATGGTCATGAAAGCTGGGGTGACAGTACAATGTCCAAGAAGAGGGTGGGGTCCCAGCAGCCTCAAAGACACCCCCATTTCTCCAGGGCCCTGGGAATACTGTTTGTGGCCATGCAGGAGTGAGAGAGCTTATTCTCTGATTCCCTGTCAAGTGTACTGGCTATTGTCCTGGGGCATGTTCAGGAGAAAGAACACCCTGCTGAATTAGAAGACCTGGGTAAGAATCCATGGTCATCACTTCTAGTTTTGTAGCCCTGGACATGTAACACAGGCTCTTACAAATTCAGGTTCTTTGTTTGCAAATGGTAATAAAAATTTACCATTGATGAAGTTGTTCAGATCAGAAGAGTGTCTTGAAAGAGCTTTAGCCCCTGCCCTCCCTCTGTCTCCACTCACCATTTTATTTTATTTTTTTTTTACCTTTTATTTTTTTATTTCAGATTAGTGTGCAGGTATAAACAACCAGGTAACAATATTTGAGTTTGTTAGGTAGAGTCCCTTTTGTGGTTGTGTTCCATACCCTAAAGTTGTGCCATACACCCCTACATTGTGCCCATTAAGTGGAACCACCCCAAACCCCCCTCACCTCTTCCTCCTGCCTCATTCCCCCTCTTCACAACTTGAATTGAAATGAGTTTTTCTCAACTGTGGACATGAATTAGATCATCTATTGGCTTCATATTAGTATTGAGTACATTGGATATTTGGTTTTCCATTCATGTGATGCTTCATTAAAAATAATGTCTTTCAATCCCATCCAGGTTAATACAAAAGATATAAAGTCACCATCTTTTATGGCAGAATAGTATTCCACAGTATACGTATACCACAATTTGTTAATCCATTCCTGAGTTGATGGGCATTAGGTTTTTCCACATCTTGATTATTGTAAATTGTGATGTGATAAACAGTCTAGTGCAAATGTCTTTATGATAAAATGATTTTTTTTTTTCTTGTGGGTAGATGCCTAGTAATGGGATTTCAGAGTCAAATGGGAGGTCTAATTTGAGTTCTTTGAGGATGCTCCATAACTCTTTCCATAGAGGCTGGATTAGTTTCCAGTCCCACCAACAGTGTAAAAGTGTTCCCCTTTCTCTTCAACCGTGCCAGCATCTGAAACTTTGTGACTTTGTTACTGGGTTAGGTGATATCTCAGGCTGGTTTTGATTTACATTTCACCAGTGAGAATGGAGGATGAGCATTTTTTCATGTTTGTAACCCATTCGTCCGGCTTCCTCAAAAAAGATTCTGTTCATGTCTCTTGCCTACAAGATACATGGAATTATTTTCTCTTTTTCTGTTGAATAATATGAGTTCTCTATAGATTCTACTTATCAAGCCTTTGTCATATTTGGAACATGCAAACATCTTTTCCCATTCTGAAGGTTATCTGTTTGCTTTCATTTTTGTGTTCTTACTGTGCAGATGCTTTTCAGCTTAATTAAGTCCCATTTGTTTATTTTTGCTGTTGTTGCAATTGCCATTGAAGTCTTCATAAAATCTTTCCCCATGCTGACTTCTCTAGAATTTTTCCAACACTTTCTTCTAGGATTGTTATCATTTCATGTCTTAGATTTGAATTGTTTATACAATTTGAATCAACTTTTGTAACTAGTGATAAGGGCAGGTCAAGTTTCAGTCATTTACATGTGGTTATCCAGTTCTCCCAGCACCATTTGCTGAATAGGGATTTTCATACCCAGTGTATGCTTTTGTTTGGTTTATTGAAGATCAGATGGCTATTAGACACTTGTTTCACATCTTGGTTTTCCATTTAGTTCCAAACATCTATGTCTCTATTTTTGTGACAATACCATGCTATTTTGATTACAGTGGACTTGTAATAAAACCTAAAGTCTGGTAAAGTGATGCCTCCAGCTTTGTTTACTTTACTAAAAATTGCCTTGGTGATACAGGTTTTTTTATGGTCCCACATGAAACAAATAACTATTTTTTCCAGTTCTTCAAAGTATGAAGTTTGTGTTTTAATGAAGATTGCATTGAATCTATAGATTGCCTTGGGAAATATAGACATTTTAATAATTTTGATTCTTCCAGCCAGGAGCTTGGTATGCTCTTCTATTTGTTAATGTCTTCTGATATTACTTTTCTTAGGGTTTCACTATTCTCTTTGTAGAGATCCTTCACTTATTTTATTAGGTATATCCCTAGGTATTTCATTTTCTGTGAAGCTACTGTGAAGAGAATTGTGTCTTTCATTAGCTTCTCAATTTGGTTGTTCTTAGCATATACAAAGGCTACTGATTTGTGGACATTGATTTTATACCCTGAGACACTACTATATTTCTTGATAACTTCCAGGAATCTTATGGTTGAGTCTCTGGGGTTCTCTAAGTATAAGATCATATCATCAGCAAAAAGTGAGAATTCGACCTCCTCTGCACCCATTTTGATGCTCTTTATATCCGTCTTTTGCCTGATTGCATTCGGTGGAACTTCTAGCACTATGTGGAATGGTAGTAGTGATAGAGGACATCCTTGTCTGGTTCCAGTTCTAAGTGGAAAAGTTTTCAGTTTTACTCCATTCGGTATGATATAAGCTGTGGGTTTCTCGTAGATGGCATCAATCATTTTAAGACACATGCCACCTGTAGTTATATTCTTAACTGTTCTTGTTTAAAAAGGGTGCTGAATTTTATCAAATGCTTTCTCTGCATCTATTGAGAGGATCATATGGTCTTTGTTTTTACTTCTATTAATATGGTGAATTACATTTATGGATTTGTGTCTGTTAAACCAGCCTTGCATCCTTTGTATGAGGCTAGTAAGGACATGTTTCTAGTCTGCCATCTTGCTCCACCCCCTCCCTCCAAAAAGCCATCATTTAAATTCCAATTATAGTAGAACCTCTATATGTTGACCACCCAAGAGACTGTAAAAAACTGGGCAGCATACAGACCATACAACCTCAAACTGGGGCTCAAATGACCCTCTTGCTTCAGTTTTTCATTTTTAGTAGGGATGGGGTCTATCTCTTGCTCAGCCTGGTCTTGAACTCCTGAGCTCAAGCAATTCACCCACCTTGGCTTTTCATAGTGCTAGGATTACAAGTGTGAGCCACCACACCATAAGGAACATAAGGACATAAGGAACTCAGCCTACTATACTGATACATACATGTGGTAGATGTTTAGACTATGGAAATTAAGTCAACTTAAGGAATTAGTTAATGTTGGGAGATGGTCAGCTTTGTTGGTTCTACTGTATTTGAAAAGCTAGCTGTGTGGCTTTGGTCAAGTTATTTAATTTCTCTGATCTTTACCTCCTCCTCATGCAAAGTGGAAATAAACTCTTCTTTGGGTTTTTTTTTTTTTTATTAAGTCATATATTCATAGCTCATGAATACATTTATCATATGTGGGGTAAAATGTGTTGATTTTTTTTTCTATACAATTTGGAGTGCTTACATCAAACTAATTAATATAGCTTTCACCTCATTTACTTGATTATTGTTAAGATATTTATGTTCTAAACTTGATAGATTTGACTTGTACCCTTGCAATATGCTCCATAGGTGTGGTTCCCACCATTTAGCCTCCCTCTATCAAACTTCTCCCCTTCCCTCCCTTCCCACTGCATTTCTCTCCTTCATCCTAAGCTATAGTTGTGATCTATCTTTCATAAGAAAATGTAAGGAAATATAAATTGGTTTCATAGAAGTACTGAATACATTGTATACTTTTTCTTCCATTCTTGAGATACTTTACTTAGGAGAATATGTTTCAGTTCCATCCAAGTAAACATAAAAGAGGTAAAGTCTCCACATTTTTTAAATCTGCATAATATTTCATGGTATACACCTACCACAATTCGTTAATCATTCATGGGTCGATGGGCACTTGGGTTTCTTCCATGACTTGGCTATTACAAATTGAGCTGCAGTGAATAATCTGGTGCAAATATCTTTTTTGCAAAGTGATTTTTGGTCTTTTGGATATGCTTCTAGTAGAGGAATTGCAGCATCCAACAGTAGATCTATTTTTAGATCCCTGAGAGTTCTCCAAACCTCTTTCCAAAAGGAACATATTAGCTTGCATTCCCACAAGCCAGCAGTGCAGAAGTGTTCCCTTTTCTCCACATTGGCCAGGAAGAAGTGGAAATGTTGCACAGGCCTATATCAAGTTTTGAAATAGCATCAACTATACAAAATCTTCCCAAAAAGAAAAGTCTGGAACCAGATGGCTTCACGTCAGAATTCTACTAAAACTTTAAAGAGGAGATAGTACCTATATTACTTAACCTTTTGCAAAACATTAAAAAAGAAGGAATACTTCCCAACATATTCTATGAAGCAAACATCAGCCTGATCCCCAAACCAGGAAAATGCCCAAGAGAAAAGAAAATTATAGATCAATATCTCTAATGAATATTGATGCAAAAATATTCAACAAGATTCTACCAAACAGAATCCAACAACACATCAAATAATAACTCTTCTACTAAAATATTGTAATGTATCTTTCATGGAATAGATGCCAATTAGATTTTGATTTCTTTTCTACCCCCCTTCTCTGTGAATGCAAGTATGATAATGTCCAGAGAGTGTTCTTCTAGCTCCAATGTTCTCTGAGTCTAAATGAAGAACAATAATTCTTCTTACACCACAGAAAATGCAAATATTGTCAATTGAGAAAACTTAAGGATTTAATGTGGTTGAGGCCCGATGCATGTGAGGCTTGTTACTAATTATAAGTAAGCAACCATTTTAATGGGTGCTAAAGTTAGAAAGAAAGTAGGGAAAGGTACAATATTAGGTCTCATACTCTTCATGAATTTTTATTTATGAAGGAGACTGGACCTAGCCAAGACATTACCTGACTCCCATGACATAAAGAAGTTTTCATAGAAAACTTTATTTTCTTGCTACTGCAGGAGAAAAGGAAAACTTCTTAATCATCTCTGGAAGGTTTACTGAAAGATCAACTCACAATAAACAGATTAATAAGAGAAAGAAATTACAAATTTATTTAACATATGCATGGAAAGCATCATAGAGGCATTGCCCAATATCCTAGTGGGATCCAGAAATTTATAGACAAGAGCAAGTTCCCATCTCTGCTAAAAATATAGAAATTACCCACGTGTTATAGTGCATGTTGCTACTCAGGAGGCTGAGGCAGGAGGATTGCTTAAGTCTGGGGTTTGGAGCCACAATGACATTACTGTAGTCTACAGGGTGACAGAGTGAGACTCTGTCTAAAAAAAAAAAGTACACTTTATAGCCAGGAGTCATATTTTGAAGTAAAATTTTCTAGGTTCCTTCACTTCCATTACATTTATGTCTCTGTGCATGAGACATCAAGGGACATGGCTACTGGAGGTGAGTGAGTTCTGGTATCAGGGACAATTTAACCTATAGTCTTCGTTAGAATTCAGATTAAGTGTGGTCTTATTTTTAGGTTAGACACAGGCTTTTCTATATTCTGTACCTAAGACTTGATGGAAGGGAATTCCATCATTTCTTAGAATTTCATATCTGGGGCTCAGCCAGTTCCACGGAATGTCAGTGAATGACAAAAAAATGTATCTCCCACTTTTCTTGTCTGCAGCTGTTCAGAACAGCTTTCCTTAGCCTCTGAGCCCATTCATTTTCTGCACATGCCCAGTCCAAAAGATTAATGGTAAAGCAGTACTTCTCACCAGCGGGGCTGGCTGCATTCCAGACTTTGGTCATGACTTATCTTTCTTTCTCTTCAAGGACCATTGGGTAATACTGAGACAGCTCTAAGAGCTGGATGCAAGGTCTCTGTGGGATAAGCTATCCATAAAAATGTCCCTGATCACTCCAGCCCAAGTGACCTCCCTTCCTGCAAATTCAATGCTGTCTCTTCAGCTTCCTTTGTATGTCATACTATGTTTTGCTGTTAAATTTTAATCAATTGCCTAAAAATAAAGCATAAAAATATTTATATTGATACATAGAGCCCTTTAAGAAAGTTGACTTCTACTAAACTTTCAAATTTTGTCTACAATCTCAAATCTGCTAGTAACAGAAGTGTTAGGCAGTTACCTAGATATGATGAGGATAGATGACAGATATGGGTAGGGTATTTTGGTTTGGTTCGCATTAGGTTGACTTAGGCTATTATAGGATTGAGACTGATTAATACTTTGCAAGTGGGATTGTTATCAAGATCTTGCAAGTGGGTTGTTTCAAGGCCTTGAAAGTAGGCTGAGAACAGAGTCAAGATCTGGAAGACTTCCAAGGGGCAATTGATAGGTCTCCAAGTTGTGTATAAAACCCAAAACTGCACTTTCCATGGAGCCTGCAGTCACTAGGATAGGCCCAGCTTGTTATACAAGCTGTTAATAAACATCATTTTTCTTGTTAAAATTTTACGTGCCTTTTTTTTTTTTTTTTTGAGACAGACTTTCATTTTGTCACCCTTGGTAGAGGGCTATGGCATCATAGCTCATAGCAACCTCAAACTCTTGGTCTCAAATGACCCTCTTGCCTCAGTTTTTCATTTTTAGTAGAGACAGGGTCTATCTATTGCTCAGGCTGGTCTTGAACTCCTCAGCTTTTCATAGTGCTAGATTACAAATGCGAGCCACCACACCTGTCCTTTTACTTGCTCTTTTCCATTATTTCAGTGACTATCTCCAGCCATCTCACCCCTCTAATGTAAGGGCCTGAGAAAGGGTAAAAAAGTTTTATAAGCAGTCTTTTTAAAACCACTGTACTCTTTTGGGCATTAAAACCTATATCCTTGTCCAAGACCTGTAATCAGAGGGGCAGGGTAGTGTCCTTTGTTCTTTATATTACAGGAGTGTCCCAGCTGAGATGGATCAGAACCAACAGCTATCCTTACACAGCTATAGCCTGAAGCTGTCAACTCTCCCTTTAAAAGCTCATGTTTCTACTGACAGTTAGGAAAATGGTGCTTTTCCTCATTTTCCAGCAAATTAATAAATCTTCCTTTTCTTCTCCTCAAACCATTTATCCTCCTCTTTCTCATGTGGACTTGGGAACAGATGGTGAACTTTCAGTAAGACACTCAGCTCAAGGTAAGATGGGCCTATTCCTCACTCTGACTTAACACTCTCTGTATCACATGTAGTTGCTTTTGATAGGTTGACCAAAGTGAATCTCTTAAAAGTATAACTCAGATCATGCCACTCCTCTGCAGAAAAGTCTGTTAAAGCTTCCTTCGTCACTCAGGGATAAAATTAATAAGAAAATGCCTTTGTCACGACTCACAATACTTTCCACTCCCCCTCATTCTGCTCTAACCACATCAGCTCTCTTTGTTTTCTTAATATACCAAATATATTTCCACTTCAGAATCTTTGCATTTACTTGAATTTTACTGTTTGCTTGGGCGGCCTTTTCCTGGGCTATCTATCTACCGTTGACCTTTCTCATCTCCTTGTTTGCTTCAGCTCTCAACTTGTTTGTCTTCTTGACAGAGCAGGTTCTGCTAACCAACCCATCTAACTTGCCGTGCTCCAGTCTGGGCCACCTTCCCTCCAAGACCCTTTCTAGCCCCTTGTCCTCTTGTATCTTTTTATGTGTGTGTGACATTTCACTCCATCTTATGCAGCACATATTAATATATTGTTATTTGTGTATATACACATTGACTCTCTCTTTAAAACTAAGAATCTTGATACGAGAGACAGCATCTTGTTCCTTTCTGCATTTTTTATTTCTGTCATACAATAGACAGCATGCTTGGTATACAGTTTGGCCTTGATGTAATTTTGTGGGATGATTACAGAAATGACTAAATAAATGTCACATGCCCTCTCCTGATGCATTCGCTTAGGCTTTCTACTTCCTGTGTGTGCCACTCTTTCCTTTTTATCTCCTTTCTTAGCCTGACCTTTCCTTCCAATTTATGTCTTCTTATTACCTGTGGGGCAGTATTCATGGTGAGTTTTCCCACCTTGGGCTCTTGAAGCTAACATTTTAAATGACAAATGTATTTCACAGTTACAAAATACAAATTGTATTTTCTTAAAAGTCTAAGGTCTTTGTAGGGAAGTACATCATTTACATTTTCTGCATGTCCAACTTTTTCCTTTCATGATGATATTTTGTTGAATCTGGATTAATGAGTTCCCTTTCACATGCATTTGTGAGATCTACCGTAGTCATAGCAGGTGTTTACCAATACTACGATAGGTTTTTATTGGTCATGGTTTCTTCTGTTTGGGGAATTGAATAAATTTGTTTTCTATAAAATAGAAGTTTAATTAAATAAAATATACAGTTTTCCTGGTCCTAGGTCAGTTTTAATGATTACAAACTTCAAAAACTCTGAAATATACATATAATTGGAGATTTTTCTTAAGTCTGTACCCTTTATAATGATGATCTTGGCAACTTTACAACATTAAAGTAACTTATAAAGAGTTACAGAAAGTCTAAAGTCAAAATAATTCTTGTATTGATTTTGGAAAGTTTTCTAATTCTCTTGAGATAAATAATTTATATATTAAAAGGCAAATCCAACCTCTGCCCACTCTAAATTATGATAGTATTTCTATATGTTCCCTTTTTCTATGCATTACTATCATTTTTGATTGTTGTTATTAGTGTAAAATCTTCTGTGTTTCAGATTGACAGTTTCTTGATGGGAAGAACTAAGTCTTCCCATGGTTGTACAATATAGAAAAATAATAATATATAACTTATAGGATCATTGTAAAAATTAAATGACAAATCCATATAAAATATTCATCACAGTTTCTGATAATACTGAAAATACAATAAGTTGTTGTTAATATTGGTATTTGTTTTTCTATGAAAAACAGCATAGCTGTGGCCCAAATTCTATGTTCAATAAATATCTATAGATAAATAATTCATGATGAATGGATGGATATATGAATGGAAGACTTGATAAGTAGATCCAAAATAGAAGAAAGATACCTTATGTCATTTTTTAAAAGTTCAGCACCCCATGGAAGAGTTACAAATAAGTGTGTGTGTGTGTGTGTGTGTATATATATATATATATATATATATATGTAAATATGTTTCATTCATCTGAGTAGGTATTGATGAATATCTGGTGAAAAAAATGTAAAGATGAACTGAGCAATGGGGAAGATTGATATTGTTTGAACTCTATTCATCTCTCATATCTTATAAATCTTAAGTTCTTTGTGGTATACCAAGGTTGGATTTTGTTTGTTTGTTTGTTTTGTTTTGTTTTTTCCATTCGAGAAGAATGCATACCTGATGCTTAGGGATATGAAATAACTTTCTGAAGCTTTCACATAAGTGAAAGAAAAAAACTATCTCTAACATTTTTTTCATATTATCTTACTATCTCTTGACCCTGCCAAATGGTGTTTTGCTTTCTTGAATCACTTGGTTCAAAAATATAGAGCAGATCATGGTTTATTATGGGAGTTTGGTCTGAGGAAATTTTCTAATATTTTAAGTTCTTATATTAAGTTATATAGGGCTATGAAACAATTTGTTATATGTATAAAACTCTTTTGAAAATCACCAATAGGCCATACCATTATCATTGCCAACCCATTATAATTTGTACTGGAAATGTCCATACAATTTCCTCTTCACTACCAAAGTGTGATCTTTGTGTTAGTCATTGTGCCTTAACAAAAAAAGAATTTGGAAGTTTTTACTAATACCATGCTTTAACCAAGTGAGATAACCAGTTGGGTTGTAGTTTTTAAATGTTAAAATGACATGTGAGGCTAATTGAAATTTTTTCTACTAACTATGCACTTTACATTTACTCAGTGATGAAGCCTACATTTATATATGAATCTACTAATCAAAACCAAACATTTAAATAAATTTAGTGGCAGAAAAGTTCACTATTCTTTCTAGGGATCAGGAGTAGTTTGTCAGAGACTTGATCCTGATTAAATAGCTTTTGGAAACATTAACTGAATCAAGACAATACAAATCTACCTGCAGGGATTCCTTCAAAAGTGAAACATTTACCATTTTCATAACAACAATGTATTACATGTTTAAAAAGAGAGACGGCAGGGTTATTGCTTTTTTATTAGGAAACATATTATTAGCCAGTTGAATTAAGTAAAAATCATAACAGTAAATATTAACATGTATTTACTACATGCTGAGTACTGTGATAAGCACACAAACTATTTCGCCTAACCTTCAGAAAATGTCTGTAAGAAAAAAACCTATGGTGGATCACAGAATTATGTAACTTACTTCCATATGAAACAATTTAAAGCTTAACTATGTCAAATGCATGAACCAGGTCAGGCAATGTGTGGTAGAGGAGCCCTAAATTCCATGTCCACAGCACAACCCATGCTCTTAAATAACTGAGTTTCACATTTACAGATAAGGGTAAATGTACATAGATTCGTTTTTATAGCAGACCAAGAGATACTTAGGAATCACCACTTTCAAGGATGCCAGTGTCCAAAGTGAATTAAACAAAAAGTGAGAGGATAATGAACAATCATAGAAAACTGCTTCATTGGCTAACAAGTCTATTTAAAATGAGTGGTTTGTTTTGAGATATCTCTTTGGGAATAATGAAACTTCCTCTCTTGTTATTTTTTATTAAATATAAAACATAATAAAGCACATACTTCTTGGACTATTGAAGATATAGTGAATTAGTGACACTTCTACATTTTTTTTTACCATGGTTTTACAGTTCAATTAATTTAAAAAAAGGTGACCAGGTAAATACATATGTTTTGTTTTATTTATAATTCTCACTACCAAAAACACACTTTGAAAATAATTTATTGTTTATCTTTTACGTGTAAATTGAATACAATTTATTTTTGAAATGGCTACTTGCCAAACTGAAGGACAGAGTGTTTTCTTTAGAAATATGGACATTTTCTTAACCATAGATGGCAAAAACTGAGCCATGTTCTTCCAATAGCATTCAGAATGAAAAGCATAAATGCTTTTTTAGTCAAGCAGCAAATATTTTTCATATTGCTAAAGCTCCATATTTAGATTTGAATGTTCATTTTATTAGCCCACAAATCTTTCTGGGAAGAAAAGAAAAAATGGAAAAAAGAAAAAGGACCCTTCCTTAAATTTGGAATAGTGAGCATGACATTTACCATTTCTCTTTCCTAAAATTTTACTAAAATGATATAATATGAATGTGCAATATCCCCAAGAACTGTAGACTATAAGACAACCATAATTGTAAATTAATTGAATGGTGACTACTTACTATCTTCAAAAAAATGAACCTTAAACTGGAAAGGGGAAAGTTATTTCCCAAATTGCATAACAGAGATTTGAATGGCTTAGTGACTGATGACAACAGCTAAGTGAAGGCTATAAACAAGAAGATGGTTTAAAAATCTGTTTAAAATGTAATCTCAGTGCCAAATCCCATGCTTATACTCTGAGGCCACAAGATTTTCAGTCCTTCTACTCTCAGCAGAAGGCTGAGAGGGCCTCTAGAGGGAGATACGCTGCCAGCTTAGCAGGCGATTCCAGCCTCTGTGCTGAAGATTATCATCCTTCCTCCACATACATACATTCAGGGAGTTAGTAACATGGCAGATTCCCCAAGGAACCCCATCAAACTACTTTACAGCAAAGGTGATAGTTGACGAACTTCTTTCATACCTCCCCCCCAATTCTAATGGGTGTTTCAGTGTTCTCACTTTTAAATACAAACCAAGGATTGATTACCAGACATCTGAAGAAATTGTATCTAACGTTAAAGGCACACAAAAATAAATAGAAGCATGGAAAATAGGCAGAAGAAACTTAGAAATATTTTCATAGTTAGGGAAAATACTTATTAAATTTAAGAAAAATGCTAACATATTCAGTGGTTTTCTGAGATGAGCTGTTTGAGAGACATCATTATATAGTGGTCAAAATCATAGACTCTGGAGGCAACTTCTTGGAAACTACAGCTCAAATTGACAAGTTATTCATAGTTAGAACTTCACAAATTTACTTACTTCCTCTATGCCTTAGTTTTGTCTGCAAGATGTTTGCCAAAGTGATACCTTCCTCCTAGTGTAGGGAATAATGTATTGAAGATTCAATGAATTAATATTTGTAAAGTTCTTAGAAAAATGCCTAATGAATCAAAAGCACAATATAATTTTTTTTTTTTTCAGTTTTTGGCCGGGGCTGGGTTTGAACCTGCCACCTCTGGTATATGGGGCTGGCGCCCTACTCCTTTGAGCCACAGGTGCTGGCCCACAATATAACTTTTTTAACAGATTTAACAGCATTGATCTAAACAAAAATATGGCATAACTGCAATTTAAAAATGGAGACACAAAAGGATATTTATGTATGATAAATATCAAAAAAAAGTTGGAAATGGCGGGAAAGGCATTGCTAGACTGGAAAAACCAAGGACAAGAAATGTGCAAAGATTATTTAGAAACATAGTGGTCTTTCTTGTATAAAAAGAAAAAGGATAATGTTTAAAAGTGATTTTTCCATAGGAATCAAAAATTGGGGCTAGTGATTTTTGAGTGAGTGCTAATTCTAAAGTAAGAGTTTTAGAATAATGCAACGCTTTCAATCTAGAAATGTATAACTTCTTAACATTTGCTTAGAATTTATAAGTACATTACACCGTAGACCCCGCTTTATCTGAGTTTTCCTTTTTGTGCTTTCAGATACCAGTTGTGGTCAATTGAGGTCCAAAAACATTAAATTAAAAATTCAAAAATTGGCTCAGTGCCTGTGGCTCAAGTGGCTAAGGCGCTAGCCACATACACCTAAGATGGTGGGTTCAAATCCAGCCCGGGCCCGCCAAATAACAATGATGGCTGCAACCAAAAAAAACATAACTGGGTGTTGTGGCGGGTGCCTGTGGTCCCAACTACTTGGGAGACTGAGGCAGGAGACTCGCTTGAGCCCAGGAGTTGGAGGTTGCTGTGAGCTGTGATGCCACAGCACTCTACCCAGGGGGACAGCCTGAGGCTCTGTCTCAAAAAAAAATTCAAAAATTAAACAATTCATAATTTTTAATATTCATGTGAATATCATGATGAACCTGGCACTGTCCTGCTCCACCCTGCCCAGGGTATGAATCATCCCTGTCTGGCATTTTCCATGCTGTGTATCTAACTGCCTGTTAGTCACCTAGGAGCCTTCTTGGTGTTGGGTCAAATTTCCCAGCATCACAGTACTTGTATTCAAGCGACCCTCATTTTAGTTATTACTGGCCCCAAAAATGTAAGAGTAGCAATGCTGGCAACTTGAAAATCCCAAAGAGAAGCTATAAAGTGCTTCCTTTAATTGAAAAGATGAAAATTCTTTACTTAATAAAGAAAGAAAAGAATTGAATGCTGAATTTGGTAAGAACTATCATCAGAACAAATCTTTTATCCATGAAACATGAAAAGGGAAAAAGAAATCAGTGCCAGTTTTGTTGTCACACCTCAACGGTTATAATATATATGCATGCATGAGAAAAAACATAGTATACATATGGTTTGGCACTGTCTATGGATTCAGGCATCCGGGGGGGACTTGGAACTATCCCCTGGAAATGGGGGAGAGGCAACTCTCTGGATATTATTTAAAAATTAAAAAAGGAATCCTGGGAAGTTTAATCAAATATTCTGATATGTTTGTCATTTTGACCATTTTTCTGGAACTTTATAATCATTTGTATTTTTCTTTGGGCATAAAGCCTTCTAACTACTTTGTGACCCTATTTTGATTTATAGGTAGTCACAGAAGCCAGAATATAGAGACTAGGACAGTCTCTACTTTGCCATGTAAGTAATGATTCCTCTGTACTCTCTTGCTAAATTTTTAAGAGTTGGAAACATTATAGCACAAGCTCAACTATTTCCTAGGCCTGGTATTAAAATAAATGATTGTTCTAGATGAATAATAATAAATTTCCTACTTACTTTTATTTCACTAAACTCCATAGCCCATGACAACATGGATGAAATCATGATTACCCGCATTTAGAGGTATGAGAACAAGAAGCACAGGGACATTAAAAGGAATCATGTGACCCAACATCAGAAAATGTCAGATGACTTAAATGGTATCATCTGCAGTCATGGTGATCACATTCACAGAGGAAAGATGACGTTTATATGGAATGCGAAAGTTCAAGATCCTAGGGAAAGGAAGGACGGTGGGGAATGTGATGAAATCATGCATTTCTCTTAATAATTTGATTATTGGAGTCAAGGTGATAGACAGAATCAGATATTACAAACTGAAATCCGGAAGCCGTGAAAGAGAAAAAAGGCGCAAAAGTATTCATCCTGGAAAGGACTGCTGCTGCCGCTCTGCCGTTCAGAAACACAAACCCGGTGCAAGAAACATTTCGCCTCTTCAAGAGAAGCCAAGATTATGGAATCTTCTATCCAGGAGTCAATTCAAATTATTTTACAGTTACTTAAAGGGAAAAAGGAAGAGAGGGCAGTTCAAGTACCACAGGATTCGTCCACAGACTCCTGTTTTGACCTTTATGCATAATGACTTGTTTAAAAAAGCTTCCACCCATTGGACTTAGGCGTGTTTTATAGACTTACGACAATGCGGCGGGTACATCTTTCTTTGTACCCATTCCTAACCTCTGGTAATACCAGCTTTATCATACAGTCAATCTGGAAAGTGGAGAATACTTAAATAATTGTTTCCGTTTTTAGATGACATACAATTTTATAAAACCAGTACTCTTTATGTAAAAGCGAGGATTCTTAACTATTATTCCTATTTTATTTAAGTTCATACTTGGCTGAATAAAGCTGAAAAGTGAAGCCGATGGCTGGTAAACAGAGAATTGTGTTTGGGATCTGAAATGCGTCCCGGGCTTTAGGATCGTGAGTCTGCCTTTATCCAGTCTACTTATCTTCGTATAATTATAAATCATTTATTAAGCCCCAGCTTTTACTCATTTCATTTGAGTTAACTAAAATCGGGGCAAAATGAAATCTGAATTTATATATTTTCCACAGAGATCTTACAAATGACTGAGAGAATATTATGTCCTCAGAATTCCTAAGAGTTGAAGGGAACGATTGGATGGCTTCAGAGACCCTTCTATTCAGAAAGAGGTAGTCACATTTTAAGTAGCACCTTCATAGAACAGTCCCTGTAATTTTATCTACAGGCTGTATTCTAATCATTCCGTTTAATTTAAAAACCATACTGCACTTTGGACTGTGTGTGTGTGTTTTCCTATAGCTTTTGACGACTGTGATATCAAAAAATGGATGAATTTTTACTGTTATTTGTCTAATTTTTGGTTTATGTTGTTGAAGAAGTAGATCTGTATTTGATGCTCTGTTAATGACATAAATTTAAAAATTGGTACTGGTATACACTTTTTATTTAGCATGCTGTTTTTTTGCAAATTGACTTAGTTTGAAACAGCACTGATACTTGCTTTGCAGTTACTGGGTAGCAAACAATTTATGGTAAGGTATACATTAAAATAAGTTTAAACGGAAAGAGTCTGAATCCTGTCAGGTAAGAGGTCTTATTTTTCTCAGTGAACATTCAACCCCTGAATCAGAGTAGATGCCATAGATGTTGATTTCATGAAAGTTTATAAAATACAAGGAACTATGATTTCTTCTATGGTCATCTCTATTATTTCTTCGGCATGTGGATATTTTAAGTAACTACTAAACTGATAAGGCCATCTTATAGCTCGTGTGTGTGTGACTGCCAAATCCCTTTGTGTATAACCATGAGGATGACAAACAACTGATGCTGTATTGAAGGTTTTTAGGAAAGATTCTCCTGTGATTTATGTTGGGATCTTGAGGCTCATCTTGAAAATAATGATACTTATTTCAAATTAAGTTTGATAACGGGAGATGGGAAAGCTGTGATCTTAGATGGGGTACTGAAGGAAAGCCTCCCAGTAAAGATAACATTTATGTGGAGATCCTGTGGAGGATTGAGGTATGAGCCTTCCCTGCATCCACACCACTTGTCACAAGCTCTGCCTCCGCCCTATACATCTAGCGTATATAGACTCCAAGGATGGAGAATCTGGTCTGGTTTGTTTATGGCTGTGTCCTTAGTACTCAGAATAACACCTGATACTTCTTAAACACACCTGTAAAATTAAAGATACTGTGATACTGAAGCCAGGATGGTAGAAACATCTCTAGATTCTGACTCTTTAGTACCTAGGCAATACTCTTCTTTTGCTTGGAATGGTGGAGATTATAAAAATAGTATCAAGTCAGATGTGAAATGCAAGATAGGATTCTATGAGATAGAATTATACCTTGATGTTACTATCACTTGGCTGAAATCTCTATTTTAAGATAGTAGCAACAGATAAATTTTAGTAATATTTGTTGATTAAAGTATGGCTCATATTTTATTAATACAGTCTATTTTCCATTTTAAAAATTACAATGAAGAAGGAATATATTTTTGATTTATGTCCAATAGAAGGTCAGAGTAGAAAACTAAGCAAAAATAAGAAAATAACAATAAAGAAGGAAGGTGAAAAAATTTTTAAAAAAAGAAAAAATAAGTATTCCTATACATAATGAAAAATATGCATGTGTGGTGAAGTTGACAAGGGTTGATTCTTTATTTTTTAAAAGATTTGTTAAAATACATTTTCTCCATATACACAAGGCACAGGCCTAGATAAAATGAAGAAGTTGAATAATATTTAGTAGTTAAGATGAAAAAAATCTTAAATTAATATTAAACATTCTTGGATAATTCCAACTTTGTGTAAAAGATAAAAACAACCATATTAATGGTGGAAATTTTATTGCTTTAGCAAATCCAGTTAGCATCCAAAATGAAGTTAAAATATTAAAACTATTTTTGTATCAACAAAATAGTTTTTGGCCAGGGCTGGGTTTGAACCCTCTACCTCTGGCATATGGGGCTGGCAGGATACTATCAGTATTTCAGAGAAAAATACATGTATTTCTAAGCAGAATATCTGAAGCATAGAGGGCAGATTTTAACTATTAACAAGTACAGATGTGCTAAACATCCATGTATTTGAGAATATGGTCATATGATATAAATAAATAATACAAATAAGTGCATTTTTTCCATTTCAAAATTAGAGTTTTTGGCAACAAGTCTTCAAATTGAGGTTTGTTTGTGTAAAATTTATTGAAATGCAAAATCAAAGTTGAAAGAGTTTTATAAGTTGATCTGTTGAGAGACACCACAAACCCATTAAAGAATCTTTTTCAGATAGTCATCCATCTTCTGTTTGAATATCTAAAAATCGTGAATTAACTACTGCCCAACACACTTCATGCCAGTGCTGATGATACCATTTACAAAAAATGTTCTCTTGATGCTGACCTACCGGAAAAATGAAGATTAATATATAAGTATCTGAGAATTCTCTGCTGTTTATGATGGCAAAAGTATTTAATCAAAATCAAGAACAATATTCCAAAAGTTGTACCTTCAATAGTCCTTTTAGGTCATTTGGTTGCAAATATTTGCAACCATTTTATTCCAGGCATGCTCAAAACAATATGATTTAGACTTTTATAAAAAGCTACTTAGGCTTAAACTTAGAGGTAAGAAGGCACAAAAGCCAGTGGTGCTCAAAGTATCACTAAATAGTTTAGACTGAAATCCAGAAGTTTCATCCCTAGCTGAGGACTCCCATTAAGTGCTTATATTAAACAAGAAACATCATTGGGGTATCTACATCTACAAAATGAAATATATACTGCTTATTAAAGGGATCAAGAATGAAGAATAATTTTTTTTTTTTTTTTTTACAGTTTTTGGCCAGGACTGGGTGGGTTTGAACCTGCAACCTCCAGCATATGGGGCCGGTGTCCTACTCCTTTAAGCCACAGGCACCACCTCAATGAAGAATAATTTTATTTATGTTATTCATTCATTTATTCCAAAGTATTGGTTGACCATTTATTAGGTGTCAGACCCTGGGTTAGCCACCTGAAAGCTCGCAGACACAAAAACTTTTAAAAAATCACGGTGGAAATAAAGAAAAAGAGAATTTCTATATACAAAGATTTGGGTACCAACCTAGTCAGAAAGATAAAATTGACTTCTACTAAGAGATAATACAGGTGTTTACCATAACATCTCAGATTGAGATCAAGTTTCATTTGTTAGTGCAATAAATTGCTAAGGGCAGTACTTACTCTGCAGAGCTGAGTAAGCCACAGAGATTAAACCATGGCACTAAGATCCACTCAACTGAGTACATGGTTGCAAAATCTGACACTGGCTCTTGCTAAAACCTACAACTTTTCATCAATTTAGACGTAAACAAAAGAAACACTGTTTGAAAAACTCACTATAACGTAATGTACAGGTCTTAATCTTTATTGATTTTTGAGGTAGAAAATGAGATGGATAGCTTACTGTTTCTGTCTTTAACATGGATTTAGTTGGAGTATGATATCATCTGTGACTCTACTGGGAGAAATAGGAAAGCTGGCTAATGCTTATAATAACTACATTTTTTTTCCTTAAAATTACTGAGGATAAAAAACAAATTGTATGGGTTCTAGCAGAAATTCCCATTCTAACTATTTCAGAAGAACCAGAATGGACATCTTTACCTTGACCATTAATTCTTTACACTGAAGAAAAAGAGGGATATTTAAATTTATTTGAAATAGTGATCTTTCAAAGTGTTTCTTCTTCATGAGATTTGTTTAATAATTTGTGCTCTAAGGTGGGCTATCTGAAAATTAATTGACTATGTAGAAACCATGCGTTTAGGGCCTCTGGAACTGCATGACATTCACAGTTGCAAATATTTTTCTCAATTTATTGTGAGGTGATCTTTGTGAAGGCGATAGCCTTGGAGGCCACAATCAGGAAGACATGAATAACTTTGTAAACGTGTTTGACATCATGCTTTATCTTTTTGATTGTATATTTTTATTCTGAGTAAAACTATATTAGTATTACTCATCTGCTTTTTTAAAGTATTAACTGTTTTTGGATAAGATAAATGGAAATATATTTATTTTCATAAGAATGTCATTTTCCAAAACAAAGCGGATTAGGGATATAGAAGGAAAATGTTATCCACAGTTCTGTCCTCTGAATCTTCAAATTTTGAATTTTGGTTATTCAAATATCCACAAGACTAGTGATATTTTTATCAATCATTATTGTCCAACTAAGTTGATAAAGGTCAAAACCAGAAACATGATTTAGATCAGGAGTAGTCAAAATATTTGTACAAGCTAAATCCAGCTTGCCGTCTTGGTGTGTTAAGTCTTATTAGAACACAGCCACATTCATTCCTGTGTTTATTCTCTATGACTTCTTTCATGCTATGGCAAAAGTAGATGCAACAGAGAGGGTGTGGATCATAAAACCTTAAGTATTTGCCATTAGAAAAAGTTTGTTCATTCTGTGTCAGTACTGTTTACCAGGCTTCAATCACACAGTCTTATTCATCAATAAATCTTGTTAATCCTGCCTCCTAAATAAAGGAACAAATTCATCTTCATTTTATTTTCTCTTTTCTATTATCTTTGCTACAGACCTAATTTATTCAGTCCCTTACTGTATCTGCCTGAATGAATGCAATATTCTTAACCAACCTCCTGTGGTCCCACCATGACTAATTCACCTTCATTATTCAGGGTATATGCACACATAGATCTGTCACTAAACTGCTTTTTCAGACTTTGAGAAAGCTACCCACACTCATTGTATATTGTATAAAGAGCCTCATATTTTGACAGCAAACTTAAATTATCCCTGCTCAATATCTTGGATGAACTCAGAGAACCCTATTATCCAGCAGCTTATGTCATTTCCTTTACCACCATTTCGTTACACATTTATTGTTTTATCTATCTTCTGTTTACCTTAACCAGATAAACTCTTAGTCCTATTTTAAGCCCCTTCCTAAATGTGACACACACAGGCAAGGTTTTCTGATTACCTACGGTACAAGTGGCAGCATTTTCTGATGAGCTCTAAAAGCACTTTGTACATAATTCTCACCACATTGTACATGTATTTATTTGGATGATATGGTTTTTAAATATCTTCTACTTCTGGTCAAATTATTATGAGCTTCTCAAGGACAAAGACTATGGCTCAGTCATCTTCTCTGTCTCTGAAGTCTAAGAAGAAAACCTACTAGGCAGTAGGTACTAAATTAGCATTTACATAATAAATAAGTGAAAATAATACTAACAGGAAAAACCTAAAACAATCAGAATTATTTTTATGAAGTGATTGATGTCATTAAATCACCATTTTCTTCTTAAAATTAGTGTTGGGGATATAAAGTCTTCTTGGCACAAAAAATAGTAACTACGTGAGGTAACACCTGAGTTAATTAGTTAGACTTAGTCATCTGTCAATGTTTATATACTTCAAAACATCAACTTATATATGGTAAATACTTACAATTTTATCTGTTAATGTAAAAAGATAAATTTATAAAATCTTACCTTAAAAATCAGTTTTAATCTCATCTGCTTCATAATAGCCTCTACAGGTAAAAAGTCAGTAAATTATTTTTATTTTATAAATAGGTGCTCAATGTGTATTTGAATATATCCGTATTTTTAGAATCACAATCTATAAAGCTGTTATATAGATACTGACCACATGTCTATGTGTTTATTTACTCAACTATTTCTGAGTGATTATTATATTCCAGACCCTACTAAATTTTGAACACATGATGGTAAGCAAGAGTCATTTTTCTCATAAAATTAATCATCTAGAAATGTAGAAAATAAAATTAAAGAAACAAATATATATTGTGAGTAGTATTACATGAAAAATAAAAATTGCAATGTAACAGAAGATAGAAGTCAAGGCCTCTATAGAAAGCTGGAGAATTTTCCGTGCAGAGGTAACATTTCAGTGGAAACAGAGGAGATGAGATGGAGTCAGCAGTTCTGGTAGTTGTGCTGTAATATTACGCAGAGGTAATAGGTTGTGTCTAGACTTTCTTGTGACTTGAAAAAGTTTAGCTTTTCAAAAAATGGAGAGAGAAATTTGTAGTTACAGTGCAGTGGTAGGGAGGGGGAATTAGATGGAGCAAAGAGCTAAAGATCAGCTAGCTGGTTCATAGACTTGAGAATAAAATTTAGTTTCATCTAAAATTTTAGGAAATCATTAGCAGTCTTTAGTCATGTCTAATGTGATGTAATTTTTGTACTACAGAGATTATTCTGATTGCTATTTAGAAATTACATCAGAAGAGCAAAGTTAGGAGATATGTAATGTATTGTCCTAATAAAGGTAAAAATGTACAGTGCTTCGGTCCAGACTTGGGGATGGTAGCAATAAGATGTGGAAGATACCCATATCCAGTATCATGATTGAAAATTCCAATTCATAATTGCTAAATACAGTATCTGGTATGAACTCCATGGATTAACTCCTCATATGTGATGCCAAGATAATAAGCCCAGTCTGAGATGGTTCTATGAGTGTCTTTATTCTATGGTTATTATGTGTGCAGGACAGGCCACAGGAGGCACCAGGTATGACAGTGTGATTAGATAAATTTAAGTTTTTCTACTAAAATACACAATTGCTGGGAATACAAACTAATAAAACCCCCATGGAAAACAGTATTGAGATTTCTCAAAGAGCTAGCTATAGATCTATCATCCAATCCAGCAATCCCACTACTGGTATCTGACCAAAGAAAAAGAAATCATATCAAAAAGATAGTAGAAAACTACTAAGCCATAGAAAGAATGAAATAATGTCTTTTGCAGCAACTTGGATAGAATTGCGGACCATTACCCTAAGTTAATAATTCAGGAATGGAAGATCCAAAGCGCATGTTCTCACTTACAAGTAAGTAAACTATGAGTACACACAGTTACTTAGAGTGGAATAATGGACATTAAAAACTCTAAAAGGTGGGAGAGCAGAAGAAGGTGAGGGATGAAAAATTACCTATTTTGCACAACGTTCACTATCCAGGTGATAGGTACAGTAAAAGCCAAAATTTCACAAGTATACAATATATCCATGTAATAATACCGCACTTGTACCCACTTAATTTATATAAATAAAAAAAAAGGCAATTCCTTAGAACATATTTATTATAAATCCACACAATTATTCATTTATCCACAGGGGCTAGCAACTTCATAAAGGGACAGATACTAAATATTTCAGACTTCGTGGATCATCTAGTCTCTGTCACAACCACTCAACTTTGCAGCTGTAACACCAAAACAGCCTCTGTAAAACTATGTAAATAAATAGTTATGGCTGGGTTACAATAAAACTTTATTTGCAAAGCAGGCAGGAAGCATGATTTGGCTTCCATGTTGTACTTTGCTGACCTCCAATTTAGCTTATGAATAGTACATGTATACTTATCAGAAACCAGACTGCTTTAATTGAGCATATTATTGTCTTACTCCTCTGCTTAAGCTTATATGGATCTGGATCAAAATTAATATTTAAAGAACTGTAGAAAGGTTAAAATTGAAATAATTGTAGAACAATTAAAAAAAAATCTAAATAACAGGCTAGGTGTGGTGGCTCACACCTGTAATCCTAGCACTCTGGAAAGCCAAGGCAGATGGATTGCCTGAATCCCAGCTACTTGGGAGGCTGAGTCAAGAAGATTACTCGAGGCCAAGAGTTGCTGTTAGCTATGACACCAAGGCACTCTACTGAGGGTGACAAAGTGAGATTCTGTCTCAAAAAAAGAAACAAAATTACAAATAATGGGCAGCACCTATGGCTCAAAGGAGTAGGGTGCTGGCCCCATATGCCAGAGGTGGCAGGTTCAAACTCAGCCCCAGCCAAAAACTCCAAAAAAGAAAAAGAAAAAAAATACAAATAACAATGATGGTTGAATTTATCATGATTTTATTTTTTCAGTGGCTTTAGAAGCAATTTATAACTAAAAGTATTTTTCCTTATCTCAACCTATTAAAGTACTATTCACGCTTTAAGTCCAATGCAAACATTTATTTGGTATGAGTTCTCTTGTTCTCCTACTGACTCTTTGATAGAGTGATTTTGCCTATTCTCTGTGGTCTCCTAGATTTCAGTACTTTATAACACTAATTATTTCATTACAAATACTGGTTTATGGAGCTGCCTCTTCATCCTACCTCAAGCTTGTTGTCAGTGGCCACCATTTCTTATTTATTGGTTATTTAGTTGTCACTTTTAAACAATGCTTTTTAGTTATCAAGTGTGTACAGGTACTGTTCTAAGCACTGGGGATATAATGAGGAACAACTTAGGCATGGTAGTTTTTGTGACAGAAAAATAGATGCCATGTCAGAGAATAAATATTTTGTGCTGCAATTTAAAAGATCTATCCAGAAAACAAAATAAGGTAATATGATAAAAAGTGCTCCTCGGGTATCTGCTTTAGCTGGGGTTGCTCAGAGTGGACCACTTCAAGTTGGTGATAATTGAGGACTTTTTAGGATTTGAATTACAAGAAAGATATGGCCATTCAAAGCAGTCTACCCTCACCCCTCAAAAAAGGTATTATAAATGGCACATGCAAGGATTCTAAGAATAAACTTATTTTGAGAAGTTATAGAAACAGAAGGCAGGACATTATGGCTGCGGTGTAAGTGATGAGTTGAAGAAGTGGGAAGAAGCCTTACGTGCTAACTGTGGCAGACTGTATTTTCCATAAAGAGCTACAACAAGCAGCCTGCCTCACAGGCTCTTCCTAAATTTTGCTCCTTTCCTTATCAAGAGAGCTTTAAGTTTAAGTCCCTTCTGTTTGAGCTTGGAGAGGTCTTTATGACCGCCTTGAGCAATAGAGTAAAGCAGAAGAGACACTCTAACTTTTAA
Source organism: Otolemur garnettii (assembly GCF_000181295.1). Lineage (NCBI taxonomy): Eukaryota > Metazoa > Chordata > Mammalia > Primates > Galagidae > Otolemur > Otolemur garnettii. The sequence goes on along the minus strand of NW_003852398.1, from coordinate 14,242,640 downwards.
AACACCCAAAGTGATATGTTTTCCGGCTTATACCTCAGCCCTCATAAGATGAGGAAGCCTGAGTCACCTGGAGAGTCCCACGCTAAGGGGAACAGGGTTTCCAGGCTCTCAGACATGACTGACCACCACCAAATTGCTGTTTGATGGAGGCTCATTTGCAGCAGTAGACAACTGGATGTATGGTAAGCAGATTATCTCATTTTATAATCTACGCCTGGACAATTTAGGTCTTTATTAAGTCAGTGTTGATACTGATAGACTCACAGAGGAAAATGCAGCAAGCCAGACCTGCAAAGCCTGCTTCCTCTGGGTATGTGAGGTCTTAGGATCCCAGTGATATCAATGTTACTCATATTTTTTAAGTGCACTTATTTTCAAATATTTATCATTTCATTTATTAGTTTTTCATAGATTGCTTTTTAGAGCAGGTTTAGTTTTATAGCAACATTGAGCAGAAGGTACAGATTTTCCATCTATCTCCTGTCCCCCACATCCATAAGCCTCCCTCATTACCAACACCATTCCCTTTATTTTATATCCCAAAACACAAATTCATGTTTTATAAACTGATTCCTATAGAAATAAGATGCCTTAAATTATGAGCATTTTATACATTTCAACTACATTTTTATTGAAGTATGACATACTAAAACATAGAAAACGAATTCCCTACTTTATGGATTTTCACAAAGAGAACCCATCTGTAAGGTCAGTATCTAGATACAAAATTGAACACCATCAGCAGCCCAGAGTCCCCTTCATGCCACCCTTAATCACAATTTCTACACCCCCAATAACCAATAATCTGACTTCTATCACCATAGATTAATTTTTTGCCTGATTTGAAATGTATGTAAATGGAATCATGCAGAATGTTCTCTCTGATAATTTACACCATAGCATGGCGCGCAGATGCATTTCATTGATTATCATTACTGTACAATATTTCACTGTATGTATTTATTCACAATTTATATACCAAACTACTCTTGGTGGATAGTATAGGTTGTTTTCAGCAATACAAAAAATGATTGCTATTGGGAACATATCTAGGAGAAGAACCGTAGATTATAGACTGCACATTTGCTGTATTTAAGGAGATAAGACCAGAGCAATTGGACTAATTTTATCAATTTACATTCCTGCCCTCAGTGTGTGAGAATTGCTATTGCTGCACACTCTTACCAACCGTTGGTGTTGCCAGTCTCTTTCATTTGGGGGATTCTGGTGGATATATAGAGGCATCTCATCATGGTTTTATTTTCATTTCCTGATGACTAATGTTACTAATTACATTTTCATATACCTGTATTTATTGGCCATTTGAACACCATCTTTGAGAAATGTTTGTCAAGTCTGCCCAGATTTGCCATTTCCTATTGGATTATTCCCTTCCTGTTACTGTTCTTGATCTGCATCCTTCCTTGCACCCAGACACTGAAAATATTTTCTCCTACCATGTGTCACAGTTTTTCAGTCTTCTAATGATACATCTCAATCAAGAGAAATTATTTGATTTGCTACAGTCCAATTACCATTTTTTCCCTTTGTGCTTATTGCTTTTGGTGTACTATTTAAGAAATGTTTGTCTGTCTTCAGGTGATTAAAAAATTCTGTTATGGTTCCTTTGAGAAAATTTTTGTAATCACTGTCCATTTACAATAGATTTGTATGTCTCAATATTTTCCCATCAGTATATTAAGTTTATCCTATACCATTAATAAATGGACCCACAGGCTCGGCGCCTATAGCTCAACCGGCTAAGGCGCCAGCCACGTACACCTAAGGTGGCGGGTTCGAATCCCCAGCCCGGACCCGCCAAACAACAATGATGGCTGCAACCAAAAAATAGCCGGGCGTTGTGGCGGGCGCCTGTGGTCCCAGCTACTTGGGAGGCAGAGGCAGGAGACTCGCTTGAGCCCAGGAGTTGGAGGTTGCTGTGAGCTGTAATGCCACGGCACTCTACCCAGGGGGACAGCTTGAGGCTCTGTCTCAAAAAAAAATAAAAAAAATAAAATAAATAAATAAATAAATGGACCCACAGTGCCTGTTTTCTATTGTGACTGATTTTTCCCCCACTGAATCTAATGCTCATGCAATTCATCCATGTTGTTTATCTAGCTTCATTTATTCTCATAGCCGTACAATATCCAAGTGTATGCATACCCTAGCATTTATTTTTCTATGTATTTGGAAGTATATTTGCATTATTTTTAGATATTAGGTTATTATACGTAATACTTTTGTTACATATGCATCACATTGGGTATATATCTCAGAGTCAAATTAAAGGGTTAGATGTTATGCATGTGTTTGGATTTTTAGTAGCAATTCTAAGAAGAATTTCTCAAATACTTGAATAATTTTACCATCTGAACAGCAGTGTATGGACATTTGAGTTCTCCAATTCATCAAATCAGTTGGTAATTTTAAAAATTACTTTTCTTCCTGTGGTGTGTTGTGTTATTTACTGTCATTTACCTGATAACTAATGAACTTGAAGAGTTTCTTATACATTTACTGTCCATTTGGATATCCCCATCTGTGAAGTGCTTATTCAAGATAATTATTCATTTTTAATGAGATTATCTGCTTTTTTCTTATTAATTTTAGGATTTTTAAAATGAATTTTGGACACAAGTCCTTTGTTTAAAATATATGTCATAAACGTTCTTTTGATCAATAGTTTGGCATTTTTCTTCTTTTAATGGTGGTTTTAAATTAATAAAAATATCTAAATTGAATGTGGTCCTTCATTGCATTTTTTTTCAGATAGCACATTTGCCCAATTTCAAACAAACGTTGCTAACCACTAAATCATGTAGATACTCCCTTTAAATATTTCATGTTTATATAATAAGTAAAAATCCTATCTTAAAGAATATAATATAACAACAGGATTTTGGCCTGAATCTATCTCAAGTATATATATGCATTTGTACTCTCTATGTCCTTCATACTAATCAAATATTGTGAAGCTATACATTCCTAAAATGTTTCACTACCAACATATGTCTTATTTCATGTTTAGCATTTGATTAAACTTTCTGATTATCTAAAAATTTAAAGGATTAGAAATTGACCAGTTCTATAATAGTTATCTTTTAGTTTTGAGGTTTGTATTACCGGGTATTAGACTACTGATCTAAAATGTCTGTTTAGTAAAGAAAATTAAGGAATGGAAACTAAGCTTTATCTATCAAAGTTTTAAAATTTGTCTAAATGTTGCAAACATATTTTATTCTTACTGATTAAGAATTCAGCCTTGAGGGGATGGGCGTGATGGCTCACACCTGTAATCCTAGCACTCTGGGAGGCTGAGGTGGGTGGATTGCCTGAGCTCACAGCTTCAAGACCAACCTAAGCAAGACAGAGACCTGTCTCTAAAAATAGCCAGGTGTTGTGGGCATCTATAGTTCTTGCTACTCCGGACGCTGAAGCAAGAGAATCGCTTGATCTCAAGAGTTTGAGGCTACTGTGTGCTATGATGCCACTGAGGGCAACAAAATAAGACTCTGTCTAAAAAAGAAGAAGAAGAATTCCCCCTTGAAATGGTAAACTATATTCAAGTGTGAGTTTGATGGAAATTAAAAGTATACTCCTCCACTGAATGACATGCACAGACATTCACAGACGGCAGATGCCTGGTCATTCACTCAAACTTCTGCTCATTTTCCAACACTTCAGACTGAGTAATTTTGACTGCCATTTGTTCCAGACCAAAGACTTTAAGGCCAAAAGCAAATGTCTTTTAAATTTCATGTGATTAATATCCCTCAACAGTGTATTTGTCACTTCCAAAGACTCCACATGTTGTTCTCCAAGGCAAACCTACCCTGAACCGATCTGGAGAAGAAATGAGGCATGTTGAATAAGCACTATTAGATTTTAATGTGACTGAAATGCAGTAATCCTCACTGCTGGAAATTAAACATTAAGTTCCTGATGCAGAGACATGAGCTGAACTCTTACTTCCTTTTTTTTTTTTCTAAGTCTAGGTTCTCTATATAAGGTGATGACACCAATGTATTGATTTGATCAAGGAATAATAAACAAGGTCATGTTCAGTCATGTAAATGTCATATGGTAAATGAGCCCTATTTGACCAAGTTTTTATATAATTCTGGAGAGAAACAAGGTCACATTTCTAATTTGGTAATGTGCTGAGAAAACCCATTTCTCCCCTTAGCACATCAAGTTCTCAACTCTGTTCTTTCTGGCAAAATGAATTTTGTAAGATCTTAAACTCAAGAACTCTACTTAGAAATTATGTTTCCTTCTTTATGAGTGATCTTGACCTCAAAGTGAAAATGGAAACTACTCATTCACCTTTAAATACCATAAAACTCATTGCTATAAAATTTACTATTGATTCATGATATTACTTAAATACAATTTATTTAGTATCATGAGAGATGCAGGAAATAAAAATCAATCCCCTGGAACTCTTAAAGCACTTTTCATTTTAAAGATCATCTATTAAATATCTCTTCTTTTTAAAGATAATAGAGAACAACTTTTTATTGATATTATCAGGTTCTCAGTATCTGGATGTAACAGACGGAATCCCACAGAAATATAGTGCCAATTATAAAAGAAATGAGTAAAATTAATTTGAGTAATATATTTCAATTAGTCCATTATATCATTTGAGTAAATGAGAAATGAGTAAAATTAATTTGAGTAATATATTTCAATTAGTCTAATAGACCATTTCAGTATGTAACCAATATAAACTATTAGCAAGATATTTACATTTTGATACTAAATCTTTAAAATGTGTTTTATACGTTTAGCACATACAGAGTATGAATTTGGAGGAATCGTACTTCAAGTGTCCACATGTGGCTGGTGGCTACTGAATTGAGCAGCTCAGCTCCAGCATAATTGCATTTACTATCCATTGTGGAAACACTTGGAGTAAAACCTAATATACATATATATACATTTGTATGTGTGTACATATATACATATATATATATCCATGTGTTCAACTACCAAAACCTAATATATATGCACATTTATATATAAAGTGTATGTATGTATATTATTTTTATATATAAAATACATATACACTTTATATATAAAGTATATCTATGTATATATGTACATATATGAAGAACAAAGTAAAGATTTATATGTGTATATTATATATGTATATATGTAAAGATTTATATATGTATATTATATATGTATACATAAATACATTTACATATATAAATATTTACTTTGTTGTTCTTCTGTTATTTTTTTCTTTCCTTTTTTAGTCACTGAGTTATACCCCAAACTGATCTTGGTTTAGCTAGTAAAAGACATTCCTGAAATTATAAAGTTTTGACAGAAAGTCATGAATTCCAAGACAGGCAATGAATTGCTTATAGTTATTGACATTATTTTAATTAAATCTTTATTTTAACAGTAATTTTTATTTTTAATTTTTCTGTGTGGTATAAGAGCTACATTCTCCACTTGTAAATTATGTGAATACAGGCAAATGATTTTAATTCTCTAAGATTCAGATTCCTCACTCCTAATATGGAAAAATAATGGTTTTTATAATTTTGTTCAAAGAATTTCATGAAGTCATGTTTACATAATAATAATACAGGGCATGGCACATTATGAGAACTTACTGTATGTAAGTAGACATGTTTGCTGTTTCATAAGAATTTTTCATTAATTGTCTAGCATGGGAGTTTCTTTGACTTCTTTATTCATTATGAGAACCACAAAGGATGTAATATAGCTACTCCAATTTGCACATTTGCTAACCATAAACCATATTTACTCCAAATCTCCGTATGTTCAGCTACCAAAACTTCACTGATCTCTTTCAACATAATAATTTTACTCTCATTCAGAAAAGCTCGTTCTGATTTTTTTCACTGCTATATGAGAAATTTAACAACCTGACAAGATTTTAAGGAACTTCTGATGCATCAGCTGCTGATTTCAGGCATATATTGTTTTACTGTTCTTTGCTTTATTGTGTTTCACAGATATTGTTCAGTGATCTTTGATGTTACTATTGGTAAAGTACTTTGGAGTACAACAAACAGTGTGATATGAAAGGCAATTATTTTAAGAGATGGGGTCTTGCTATGTTTCCCAGGCTTAATGGCTGAGTTCAGTGTTAGCACAAGGAGACATTACACATATTGATTCCAATAGTCATAGAAGGAGTTGTGTGAGGGAAGAGTTCCAGAGTTCCTCGGAGGAAATAACTGAAGATGTGTTGGAAATATCAATTAAAAGTAGAACCTGAAGATCTGATGAAATTTTAGCAATTTAGTTGTAAAACCTAGATAGATGAGGAGTTGCTTCTTATGAATGAGGAAAGAAAGTGGTTTCTTGAGATGGAATTTGCTTCTGGTGAAGATGGTGTGGAGGGGCTAAAATGACAACAAAGGATTTGGAATGTTACATAAACTTAGTTGATGAAGGCAGTGGCGGGGTTGGAGAAGATTGAATCAAATTTTGAAAGACATGCTACTGTGGATAAAATGCTATCAAACAGCATCCCATGCTACAGAGAAATCTTTTGTAAAAGGAAGAGTCAATCCCTTCAGCAAACTTCATTTTTGCCTTATTTTAAAAAACTGCCACAGCCACCCTCATCTTCAGCAGCCACCCCTCCGATCAGTCAGCAGACAAGACCCTCCACCAGCAAATGCATTGTGACTCACTGAAGGTTCAGATGGTTGTTAGCACTTTCCCACAATAAAATATTTTTAAATTAAAGTAAGTACTTTTTTTTAGACAAAGTGCTATTGAATATATAACAGACTTCAGCATAGTGCAAACATAATTATATGCACCAGGAAACCAGACAATTTGTGTGACTCACTTCACTGCAATATTCATTTTACTGTGGTGGTCTGCAACAGAACCCACAATATATCCAAGATATGCTTATATATTGCTACGTATTATATAACTGTTTCATTCTTTAGTAAAAGAGAAATAGCTTTATTCAAAATATATGTTAAGTTGTCAATTAATCAATAATACCAATTAAACTGAATTTTTTTTCTGATTATGTTGGAGAAGTGAGACCACATGTTATGATCTATTTCATTTTTATCTCATAAGGGTCATTTCTGCTATTTTTATCAATTTCACTTCTACCACCCTTCCCGGCTCTCCCCCAATCCATTCTCCACACAGCACCCTTCCTAAAATTTAAATTAGATCTAGTCATTTATATCTTTATATTTTGGAAACCTCACATTACATTTACAACACAACCCAAACTCACTAGAAGGCACCACTGATCAGAACCTGTTCCACCAAGTTCATCTTACATCACTCCCACCATTCCTTCAGTAGTTCTATCCACACAGGCCTGCCTTCTTTCCTTTGAAATCTTTACCCTTAGTTCATCACCTTTGCCTGGAATATTCTGATCTCTTATAACACTGCACTTATTTCAAATGTCACTTCTTCAGAACAGTTTTCTCTAACCAAATTACCTAAAGAAACAACCTGATTAAAATGTTAATGATCCTCTTTCTCATCTCATCATTCTCTATCCTATCACTCTTAGAACATCCTTATTACTACTCTCACAATCTGAGACTATCATACTCATTTGTTGGTCTATGCAGGGTCCTTTCCTTTATCAATAAATGTAAATCTTTAAGAAAGAGTATGTCTATTGTATTCTTTACCAAATTCTCAGACTTAGAAAGATGTCAGGCACATTGTTGGCTCAATAATTTTTTTTTAGAGACAGTCTTACTTTGTTGCCCTTGGTAGAGTGCCATGGCGTCACAGCTCACAGCAACCTCCAACTCCTGGGCTTAAGTGATTCTCTTGCCTCAGCTTCCCAAGTAGCTGGGACTACAGGTGCCCACCACAACACCCAACTATTTTTTTTGTTGCAGTTTGGCCAGGGCTGGGTTTGAACCCACCACTCTCAGTTGATGGGGCCAGCGCCCTGCTCACTGAGCCACAGGCACCACTCTTGCTTGCTCAATAAGTTTTTGTTGAATAATTAACAAATTCCTTTCAAGAGAAAGTGGTAATCTGTTGAGTCTCCATTTCCAGACACTGTAATGTGTCACACCTCAGGGAGGGAAGGTTTTCAAGGTAGTGGAAGACCTAGTTAAGTGTGAAGGTCATGGGGAGCTCTTGCTGTTGTTTCCATATAGATGGAGAGATAAGCACCTTAGGGCTCTAGCAGCAGGGTCAGCTCCTCACCTTTTTATTCAAATGATCCATTTTCCCCGCCTTTTTAGGGATATCAGCTAGACTGGGGCTATCTGAATGAGAATTGGATTGCAGAGGGAAGGAGCAATCAGTAAAACATAGTGAAGATAGAAGGATTGATGTCAATTTAGGCTTGAGACAATGGACTTAGAACACACTGCAAGAACTTTAGCTTTCTCACAACAAGAAGATTAATAGTCACACAAGTCTCTAGGGTTTCAGTATTGATGAAAAGTACTTAGTGTATATACAATGCCCATTATTCACTAGCAATCCAGTAAAGGCAAATATTTTGCCTTGTTTACATCCTTCCAGCTCCTTTTACTCTGAGTCTAGTAGGTATGACCTGAACAGTTTTGCTTCAGTGGATTTGGGTGATGAAGGAGGAGAGCTTCAGGCAAATGTAACCGTATAATCTAGCTTTCCTTGAACCTAGCGAATCTCCAGCTAACAATGTGAGACTGTTTTATTATTCTATATACTTTTGTGAAAAAAATCTTTTTTCAGGTCTCTGTGTGGAGGAGTGGTAACTTACAACATAATAGAATTTGGACCTTTGGCTGGGCACTGTGGCTCATGCCTGTAAACATTAGCACTCTAGAAGGCCAAGGAAGGAAGATCCCTTGAAATCAGTTCAAGACCAGCCTGAGCAAGAGCAAGACCCCATTTCTACTGAAAATAGGTAAATTAGCTGATTGTCATGGCAGGTGCCTGTAGTCCCAGCTACTTGGGAGGCTGAGGCAAGAGAATCATTTGAGCCCAGGAGTTTGAGGTTACTGTGAGTTAGGCTGACACCATTGCACTCTACTCAGAGCAATAGAGTGAGACTCTGTCTCAAAAAAAAGAAAGAAAAAAAGAGTTTAGACATTCCACAGTTGCCTTTCAAAATTAAATTATAATTCATTAACTCTGCATTATTTTTTATTATTTCCAATGCTACTGCTTTATAAATTTAAGGCATACAATTAAATTTACATGTATAACATATGAATGTATTTTTGGCATTCAAAAGAAAAAAGCCATGGGAGGAGAGCTTTTGTGAAGAATGAAGTGTAAAACATTTTCCTTTAAAAGTTCAGAGAATTATAAACTTAGGTGCTACAGCAGTTGAATTATATAGCTCAAAATATTTCCCAAATAAGAAGCTAAACTCCTCAGTCTTTATAATCGCTTTTCCCCAAAGCAAAACTACTCTTAGTCATTGACAGCCCTTTAGCTGTGACTTTGGAAGTAAAAAGATGCTCTATTTAATTTATCATTTTCTAACAGGCAAAAACTCTCTTGGGGTGAGAAAGTCTCTATTTGCCCTTTTTCATTTTTCTAAGTTGTATCTCCTAAAAAATTCCTGAAGTGTTAACCACAGTGCCAAGGGACAGATTAGCAAAAGGTTTATATGTGAAGTTCTTTCTCCCTTTGTGTATGTAAATTGAGGGAAAGAAGTAATCATTCAGGCATTCATTTCAATCATATGAAAGAACGAATAGGTTAGAAGGATAAACAATAATTAATGGGAACACCATCAGCCAAGAAAGTAAAGGTTCTATTTTAATATGAAATTGCTGGAAACTTGCAAATAACCCCACATCCACTAACAAAAGACCTTTTGTCAGTACACATGAACTTGCTATAAATTCTTCTTAAAAGTAGACCCCAAAATACTTCTCTAGAGGTATGTGTACAGGTCATGGATCTATTGCATGGGATATTAATTAAAATCTGTTTTTACAAAAATGACACATTTGAAATTCATTTTCTTTTCTTTCCCACATAGTGCAAAACAACTAAGGTGATCACCCTTTAATTTTCTAAGGCGGTGTTCAGGCACCCTGTAGACTTAACTCTAGGTTCTGTTCACAGCGACAGAGTCAAGGACAAGGCACTTGGTAGATAATCTATTGCAGTTTCTAGGCCCCTCTTTATGGAAATATTTATTGATTCATATGCTTCCATTATTTTAAATTCAAAACACCTTTAAAAGGTGTTAATGACTAATCTAAATTTTTACAATATTTCCAGAGATGTTTTCAACTTCAGCAATGCAGTACAGTGGCTACACTCATGGGATTTAAGGTCATACAGACTAAAACTGAAATCACAGCTATGCTGCAAATAGCTGCATGATCGTGAGCAGGATAATTAAACTAAGTTTCCAGTTGTTTCAATTAAAATGGAGTCAGTAAGTGAACTTAATCTGAAGGAGGTTGGAAGAATGTATAAGATCATGTATTTGAAGTAGTAAGGATAATACCTGGCATATAGAGAGAATTCCATAAATGGTAGTTTTTTGAAAGGAAAAAAGAATCAGTGAAGTATAATATATATGCAGAGAGGGGTAAAAATACACATACAGTGTGCTGAGTTTTGGCAGAACACACTTGTTAATAATTTTTTCCTTGCTGACACTGCCATATCTGTTCTTCAAATTTAGAAGGTGGCTTATAGAGGATGTACTGTTTTGTGTCTGCCATCTTTTACTGAACGTTATGCTTGTGAGGTGTAATCATATCATTCCAAGTATTAATAGTTATAGATTTTTAATTCTCACTCCTGTCTATGTTATTGTTCCCCAGAGCCCTCTGATCAGTGATGCAGAGAAAAGTAACTGCAGACAGGATGATTGGCAAAAAGAGAGGTCGAGGCTCTCTCTGGCACAGGGACCCTGACCAACGTTCCTGATTACCTTGTATACTCTCAAACATTCAGAAAGAATTTAACATAGATAAAAAGAAGTGAAGTAAGATCAGGAAACTGCCATTAAGATTACAATTCAGTGTGAACACTGTTGAACACATATACAATTGATTTCGTTTGGGGTAAAAACATAAAGGAGATTGGCTGTCTGCTCTTGCTAGCTAGCCCAAATCTTCCAAACCAAAACCAGTGATTATAATGTTAATGAGGGAAGAGGAGCAGAGAACAGCAACCTAATGCCTGGACAGGCACTCAAGCTTCCAGCTGTGACCCAGGTCTGGCCCTCCAGTATTCTTTTGTGAGAGTGTCTCTGCATTTCTGCAGGCTGCAGGCAGGAACTCAGAGAAGGGAATTCCTTCTCAAATCCATTTTCCCTGAGGAACACTTGAGCTGAACTGCCATGTCTGAGCATGGAATGCTCATCTCTACATGCCTAGTATTCCTTTATATGTTTATACTACCACTTTATTATTCATTCTATTATAAATAGGTACTTTTATTCTGCTTCAATCCCTTGTGAGAAATGGTGAGTCTTTCATGGTATACAGTCCCTGAAAATAAGATACAATGTTTTCTTCATCACATCTCATGTAGAAACCTATTTTTCTATTCTACTGCTCTTACACCAACAGAAACTCTTTTCTGTTCTTTTTTTTTTTTTTGCCTCCAGCCTCTGTGTTCCAATTTATTCTGAATACAACCATCTCAGTTCTTCTCTCTGTAATTACCTTATATATAAGAAATAAATGAGAGTATGTTTAAACTGATTCTGAGGACAATGTTGTGACTCATCAACCATTATCTCTGTAATAATATCTCTACTTTACAGATGCAAACCTAAGGCTCAGTTAGGTTAAGCCAGTGGCCCAATTCCTAAGAATTAATAAGACAGAACAGGAATCAATTATTTAACATCTAAAATGCTAAATTATCAGCATAATAACTGGTTATTACTTTAGTCAGTTTCCATAGAATGATATTTTTACTTTCATTTGCACCAAGAATTAGTGACCTACTTAACTGATCATAATTTGAGCTATTAAGTATAATTTGTTGATAGCAATTTGAAAACAAAGCAGCACTCCACCCTAGAAGTGATATACAGAAAGTTGTTTGCATAGAATTATTAGATAAATCATCCTTGTAGCCAAGAGCATTTGGTTGGAATAATTATTCTTATCAATAACAATCTGCATAGTGACTAAAATAACATATCTCATTGGCTTAGGCAAAAGCATACATCATTTCCAACTGAAGGGTACTTTCTAGGGAGAGTAATGTTCATCCATGCTTTAGTTTATTCTTTAAATATTAAAAATTATAGAGTTTCTCACCTTAATTCATAATAGCTTGGATTTTACGTAGACTTGTCAGCTATCATAAGATTATCCATCCATTAGAGAAATACTTATCAAACTTTGTCTAGGAGCCAGAGAGCAGGTAGCTACTCATTAAGTGCTAGTTTTTTCCTCTCTTTTGTCCATAGAATAGATAATACAAAGACTGAAATATCATTGTTAGATTGTTATAATTAAGAATCCAGACTCTGGAATCCCAGTACCACTTGGTAGCACAACACATTGGAAAAGTCTATACACAGATAATAGTGAGCTAATCATCATGAATGTTCCTTACAAATAGAACTCCAGAATTAGAGATGGTATGAAACAGGTGCACAGCCCAGAAAGATACGGAGTACAAGGCAATGAATCAAGATAGGGTCTTGAACTGAGAAGACAAACATCATACTTACTCAAACTGAGCCACATGGAAGACTTTGGAGGTAAGAATTACAGAATAACTTAACTATTAGAGACCCAATCTTCTTTTCTAGGTCTGTCACTCAGCGGATAGGGCCAGATGATGATATAGAGATGCTTCCATGGGCATGGAGACTGGCAGTGGTATGGCAAGGGGCTCCAGTTTATTTTTTCAACTATGTTATTATGGGGGACTCTCACACCAACAGTCTTATTCTTTTGCAGTTCCTACCTTTTAAAATCCTTGTCAGCAGTTACAGTGCTAAAATTTTCAATAGCTTTGTCCCAGGTGATATGGATGGAAATGAGAAAACACTTGATGACTTTGGCAACTTGGGCTTAAAAGGGTTGAGTAGAAATTCAAGGCCAGCCCCAGAATGCCAAGATCACAATGATCATGGGTGAGTATCTTGGTTAGGAAAGATTAGGCTTTCTATTCCTTCCAACCAGCTGGTTGATCCTTTCCACTCCTCATTCCTTTTCATAATTTGGTATTCATTCCACCTTCAATATTTACTCACTCTCCTTCATTTTCCTTGGGTGTTGTAAGCTGCACTCTAAATATTGACAACATTGATGGTTGGGTGTTCTCTTTGCCTTGCAATGATGTTATAAAGCCGGGCATTAGACAGAGACTGCATGGGCAAAGGAAACAGGATCTAGTTCAAAGTTCCTCCCAGACTGATTAACATCACGATTACCAAGGCCCGTGAACTAGACATTACCTCTTTTACTGACATCAAAATTACTGAAGGTTCTTAGTCTATACCTTCATTTTTTGTTTTATCCCAATGTCTACCACTACAATCCCTTCCAAAGACATAAACTCAAGCAAAGATCACTCAGCTCTGCACCTGTGGGGATTTTGGCTCCTTTAGTAAAATACAAAAAAGCAACTGCTTTTAGGTTTTAAAAAGTATCCCATTTATAAATCATTTAAAATAAGAACTGTCTTGTGATAAGTGCAGAAATCTAGCCCAAGCCAGAACTTAATTTTCTTGTCCTTAGCTTTGAATTAAATTGAACCTATTCCTGGAAAGTACCTTGAGTGTTGTTTGGATGTGATATAGAAAACAAATCTATGTTTCAATGAAAAACATTATGATAGCATACTCTTCAGCATTTCCTTATTCTGATTCTTTAACAGTTACAAGGACATATTTAAATAAAATATTTCTAAACTCCCCCTAAGAGAAGAAAGTTTGTTTCTAATACTTTTTATTTGGAAAATTGTGAAAGTAATTTTAAAGAAACTAAGCAGGAAACATTTAAAAATATAAGTTGATATAATTTAAGTAAATATTTGGCAAATGAATTGAATTAATTTTGGTTTAATAAAATAGGTGTTTTCTCTTGCTTTATCAGTGGCCAATACTTTCTCAGCACATTTTTTTTTTAATTGACATACTTTCCTGGTTGGCCCTTTGGCTCATGCTTATAAACTTAGCACTCTGCAAGGCTGAGGCCAGAGGATTGAGTTAGGTTAGGAGTTTGAGACCATTCTGAACAAGAGTGAAACCCCCTCTCTACTAAAAATAGAAAAACTGGTTGGGTGTGGCGGCTCAAGCCTATAGTCCCAGCTATTTGGGAGGCTGAGGGAAGAGGATCTCTTGAGCCCAAGAGTTTGAGGTTGCTGTGAGCTATGATGACACCAGGGCACTCTACCCAGGGAGACGAAGTGAGACTCTGACTCACTAAACAAACAAACAAACAAATAGACACATTGTAATTGCATGTTTTTATGGCATACAATTAGATGTATGTATGTTGTGTAATGGTCCAATCAGGGTATTTCAAGGTATTTATCATGACCATCGCCTCATACATTTATTATTTATTTGTGGTAATAACATTCAAAGCCTATCTTCTAGCTATTTTGTAATATACAATATCTTATTACTAGACATCATCCCACACTGAGCAACAGAACGCTGGAACACATTCCTTTTATCTAATCGTAACTTGTTATCCCTTGGCCAAACTCTCCCCATTCTTCTCTCTCCTCTCCCCTTCCCAATCTCTGGTTCTATGATTTCAACTCTTTTTTTCTAGATTCCACTTATGAGTATTTGTCTTTTTGTAACTGGCTTATTTTACTTAATATAAAAGTCTCTAGGTCCATTCATGCTGTTCGAAAAGGTAAGATTTCATTCTCTTTTGTGGCTGAATAATATTTTATTGTGTGTCTATCCTGTAGTTTCTTTATTCATTCATTTGCTGTTGGGCACTTGCGTTGATTCTGCATCTTGCCTGTTGTAACCAGTGTGGCAGGAAGCATGGGGGGGGGGCAGATATTTATGTCTTCCACATACTGATTTCATACCTCCCAGTGGGATTACTAGATCTTATGGTCATTTCTTGTTTAATTTCTGGAGGACTCTTCATTAGAATCTTTAGAAATCTTCATTTCTAAACTTATACAAACTTTCTGTGAAAATAAGTGAGGTAACCCCTACTTAATGTTTAGCATCATAAAAGGGTTAGATTTATGTTTAGTTAAATCAAATCACTCTGAGAAACTTTTCAACAATAATTATGTTTTATAATATGTCAGTTTAGGCATAATTTCCAAGATCTTTAGGTAACTTAAAGCCTTGAGCTAATATTAAATTAATTGAAATACATTAAATACCTAGATCATTTTTAAGTAAGAATAGACTACTGAGACATTGATCACTAAACATTATCTTAAGTTTATATGCTTTTACCTTCTGTTTTCATGTGACAGAGAGGAATCTTTGAGTCTATAATGAATATTTTTCCCATGTGGCCATTTCTGTAATTTTCATAAGTTTGATGAGGGCTGTTGGTGGTTATAAAAAGTTATATTATATGTATTTATGATCTCTGTGAGCCCACTAAAATGTGAGTGTGTGACAAGACAATTTTCAAATATTCACATCTTATCTTTCCTTGAACAAAGCAATTATATATAGGATTTTGCTTCTGTTTTTGTTTCCAGATATCTTTACACTCCTCAAACTTATTGGTTTGTGGTAAGTTATAATTAATGATATTTACCTTATTGTAAATGGAAATTGAACAATTTATCAGATGTTTACTTATTGATTTATTTGAAGATATAAATAAATCATTTCTATGAATGCATGAGATGGTGATAACATCTTAGTAATATTATGAAGTCAGTCATGTTATATAATAACATAATAATAACAAACCTGGGAAATCTACTTTTTTTGCCTTCAACTACTATGTGAATATGGAAAGCTATGAAATGTGTTAAATCTTAACTAATTTGCCTTTGATGCAATTGTTTTCTTGGTTTGCTCTTCATTGCCTTAACCTATATAATAATAAGTGCAGTAATTCCCTTTGGTATGTAATATTCAGAGACAGCAACCATACTGTGTCTTACCGGAATAATTTTCTTTGCTTTATATTGATTTTGTTATATCCTTGATTATTTAAGAAAAAAATGGTTCATCAAGTACGATAGGGCTAAGACTACTTACAGTTATGTTACCCTTTATTTTTTTTATTGTCACCTTCAAAAGCGTTGTCCATTGTGATTTACTAGATGTTTATGTCTATAAGTTAAATTTTGAAATTTCCCAACAAGTTTGACTTTGACTCTCCCTATTCAAATCTTTAATGTAAAATAAAATAAAACAAAACCTTCAGATTATCTCTTATGACTAAAATTGTTTTTGAGATTTCCCATAGGTACCTTGAAACATCACAGAGACTTAATTTTTCACCTTATAAAAAGAGAAGCCTAGAAATAATTAGTGTTTTGAGATGTTATGATTTATGAGTTTCATTGGAAGAGTTGTCACATGGAAATAGTGCTCAACTTTCCAACGTTTGATTTATAAAATTAAAGCTGTTACGTACCACAAACATTTAAGTCAATGACAAACTGCACACACGATAGTGGTCCCCTAAGATTGAAGTAACTATTTTTACCATACCTTTCCTATATTTACATATGTTTAGTTACACAAATACTTACCATTATATTACAATTGCCTACTGTCTTCAGGATAATCATATGCTGTTCAGGTTTGTAGCTTAGAAGCCATCAGCTTCATTATACAGTCTAGGTGTGCAGTAAGCTATACTATCTGGGGTCCTCAAACTTTTTAAACAGGGGACCAGTTCACTGTCCCTCAGACTGTTGAAGGGCTAGACTGCGGGTCCTGGGAAGAGTCGGCTGCTAAGCAGGACAGGCAGCAGCAGCAAAAACACCCGGTGGGCTGGATAAATGTCCTAGGAGGGCCACATGTGGCCTGCGGGTCGTAGTTTGAGGATGCCTGAGACCTAAATGAGTACACCCTGTGATTTTCACACAATGACAAAAATCACATAATCATCCATTTCTCAGAAAGTAGGCATGTATTAACATAGGTAAAGGGAGCATGACTGTACTTTAGAGATGGTGTGTTTTATAAGAAGTATCCAGGTATCAGCCAATGCTTTTAATTTCTGTAATTTATTCTGATCTTGGAAACACTAAAAATAGTAAGAAATTGTGTTCTCAAGTTTTCTTATATTGATTAGAATCCCGATGGTGTTGGCCTGATGGTATCAGGCAACCATGGTATACTGTTATCAGACATAAATTTACTTATAATTTAAAATGTTTATATGGCTGTAATGCCACTGTTTAATTTGTATCCAGCATCCTCTTTGCCAGTAATTTTCAATTAATGATGAAAGTCAATATTAACTATGGAGTTTGTTTTGTTTTGTCTGTTGTTAAAATGCAAATATTTAGGTTTTACTTAAGACTTATTAAAACTCTTGATAATGCTTATATCCTGTTGGCATATTCCTACTAAAGACTTAGTATATTCCTAGGATATGGTATACATGTAAATCTTAACAGTATTATATATCTGAAAATGCTTTATAAAAATTTTCATTCATTTTTTTCAAAATAGGACATTATGTTTGCATATTCATAGAAAATATCTTTAATCATTATGCTTATAGACATTTTGTGAAAACATATTTTCGTCAACTTTTTTTTTCTTTGAGACAGAGTGTCACTATGTCACCCTCGGTAGAGTGCTGTGGCATCACAGCTCACAGCAATCTCAAACTCTTGGGCTTAAGCAATTCTCTTGCCTCAGCCTCCCAAGTAGCTAGGACTACAGGCACCCGCCACAGTGCCTGGCTATTTTTTTGTTGCAGTTGTCATGATTGTTTAACAGGCCCAGTCTGGGCTCGAACCCACCAGCCTCAGTGTATATATGTGGCTGGCACTGTAACCACTGTGCTATGGGCGCTGAGCCTTGGTTGACTTTTTTCTTTGTATTTTCATTCCTGTGCCATAGCATCAGTTTAAAATCCTTCTCAGTTGCATTATTTTTTTTTGATAAACTCTTGTCAGACTTCTCACTTTTGAAAATTATAAGTAACAAATTAACCACAACCACTAGAGTTTTTGCTTAAGTCTAATCCTTTCCTGAACGTTCTGAAATCAGCTCTAGGCCAGAGTTTCTTTTGTACTCAAAAAAAGGCTGTCTCAGAGACCTGTGAAAAATGACTGTGATACCTATTTTCAACAATTGTCACTCTGAAAAATAGGTTTTGAATTATAGTCTTATGATTTCTGATGGTGTCCCATAAACAACTTTAATACCATATAGAACTGCTGATTAACAATATTCTGTACTTTAAAGGAGAAAGTTTCTTGAGACTGGGACCCAAGACCCAGAGGAACCATAATTAATTACACAGAACTGAATGAATTGATAAGGAATAATTGTAGTTTTACATTTTACATTGCTGACATTTGAATATATTAAATATATTGTATCTACATTTAAATCTATATAGATAGAACATAGGTATGTCCTTTATTATCTATTGTACTCACACAACAACACAGAATCTTTGTTTTGTGCTATTTATATACCATAATAGTCAATCATTTCATAGACTCTGCACTGGTAAGCTGAAATGAAGACTCTTCAAATGATACATTTTCACTGACACCTAGAAATTCAAAAATTCTAATTAAGTCAGCCTCTTTTCATGGACGTATAATTATTTGCATAGATTCATTTAAAAAACTGCCTTCCTGCTGCCTTACACCAAAGATTGTCCCTTATGGCTTCAATTTTTCTCATGAAATGAGAGCCAAAGTCATCTACTGATTTGAGGAAGGTGAAAGGTCAGTTTGAGACAACTGATAAAGGTTGGGATGGTCAATAAGAGAGGGAATAAGAAAGGCAGATTGAGAACAAAAAAAGTTGATGTTTTATATTGAGGGCTCATTTGAGAGAGAAACCGTGTTCTTGTAGGGGTTGGGAAGAATGAGGAAGTACTCAGAGGCTTCTGTGAGGCTCTCAGGTAATCATCTAGTAGAGGACAAAAGTTCAATCCTCTTCCCAATTGCAAAAGACTATAATTTACTTTCTCAACTACTATAAATTATATATCCTTGAATAAACAACTTCATTAGTAAAAATAAAATAAAATAAAATAAAAAACTGCCTTCCTTCTTTTTGTGATATAATTGAAAGTTGCTTATTCAATCAAAGACTTGCTAGAAGGTCATATTCCTTATTGATGTTTATTTATTTGGGTTTGACCAAGTCACTTGTAAATATGTTATGGAGCCATTGTTTTACAAAGTCTTCCCAGTAGACGGCATCTCACTTACAGGATCCAGACTCATGGGTGGTAATGAAAGTCACTTCCAGGTAGGCCAGGAAATGTGATATTTGGGGGACCTGAGATGAGAGGACCTTGTGCAAATTTATGCAAATTGTAGGTGAAATCTGGAGAAGATAGTTTATAGGTTTGTTGTCCTAGCTTTATGATAAGAAATAATAGAGTATTTTAAAACCTGAAAACATCTGGGAAAGCAACTCAAGATGGCATATGTAGAAAGGTAACACTCTTTCTGCTTTTAGGTAAATAATCAGGTCAAGCCTAAAAAGATGGCTTCCTTTATATTGGAGCCGAATACCAAGCATCTTTGTATGAGATTTTTCTTTTGTATATGTGTTTTTGCTTTTGGAAATTTTTTTTTTTTTTTTTGGAGACACTACAGGGAAAATTAAAGCAAGTCTTTCTGTTATCTGACTCTGTTTCTATGGGAGCTATTGTACAGCTGTATAAGTTATAGATCACTGACAGCAGTGCAGAATAGCCGGTCAGGAAGGAAGGGAAGTCCTAGGTGCAGGTGTCAGCTATTCCCACTCAGAAAAATCACAAACATAGATCCCCCCCAAAACTAATTCAGAACTCAGGCTCTATCTTCCCCTGACTTCTGATTTTCCCTTTTGTGATAGGTGAGGCTGCTTGTCTCTTCTTATCTTTTCTGAATTCTTAGCGGCATTGTTGCCTCTGGTTAGAACAGTCCAACCTCATCCATCTGAAGTTATATAGGGCTCAGAAATGTGAAGAACAGGAAGAGAAGGAATGCTTGAACCACGGCCTGGCCTAGCCTGATTTTTAAAGTCCCTCCACATGAGCTGAGTGGTTTTACTATTCTTTTTGAGTCATGACCCCTTTGGATAAATACAATATTTAATATATCCTTTCAGGTACCAAACATATGATAGAATATTACTGAGAACCAGAATTCTGGTTCTGGTCCTATGTCATAAGGAAAGGGCAGAGGACAACCACAGTGAAAACCCAGCTCTGCTTATCTCTAGTTCTCTAAAACATGTAAGGCTCTGTCTGTCCTGAGATAGAATCGACCACTTAAAGCAAGAAGCACATTTTCATCATCTGTTTTTCAAGACCTCAAGAATACACCCAGTGAGGTGCATTATAATTGTTTTTTTGCCATCCCATTATACCAAGGTAATGTTCCCACATTCTCATCTGCTCAAGAGGCCTCTCTTCTGTTAACATTGGAACCTCTTGACATGTACTCAGGAAATACGAACTGTTTTCAATATACATTCATTATTTAAGAAATATTGTCAAATGCCTAAAAGCATAAGCCACTGGGCCAAGACTGATTAAAGTAAAACATAACGAGGACCATAAATCCCCTGCCACAAGAACATTAGAAATGAAACTGTAATATCCAATCCTATTCACCAAAGTCAACAGGATGTCTTACATCAGTCGATTGTGACTCAAATTGTTTATTCTCAGAATAAACACTTTGTGTTACCCATGATAGGCCCTTGATGGAGCAGAACAGAATTGTATTTGACATTCATTGGATTTGGCAAATGCCATCCCTGCTTAATCAGTAACTCATAAGCACTCCTCATTTGTCATTATTGTGTCTACATTATAAACAAGTCAGGGATCGACAATTATTCAGTACTTCGGATTTCAGTGAAAATAAACCAATGATGTTCATCACTCATACCCTAATCCCACAATTTCTGCATGCCCTGCACTCTCAATATTGATTGCTCTAACATAGCAGATAAGTAGCTCTGAGATTTTTTTTTCTTTATCTTTCAATAACCACAAGACCACATTTTGCTGAAGATGAACCGTCCATCTCCAGTTTGTAATATTTTCCTTTCATGTACAAAATAATTGAGCAGGAATGAGAAAATATAAGGCAAACATTCTAGCTAAAAGAGTAATTACCAGATGGATTTTCTACTTCCTCCCACAAAATTCCTTTGATTTCTTGAACTCTTCTTCTCTCAAATATCAACAATACAACAGCCTTTGCATTATTTCAAACCAATTTTCTTTTTGTCGTGGTATTTCAGTTGCTTTATAAAAGGTCCAGAAACATTTTACAATGTAAAGATTGCTAGGCAGAAGAGAATATATATATCTATCACATATATGATATGTAACATATATGTAATTATGCTATTTAAATATACACATGCATATATGGTCTTTCTTTCTAGAACATCACTTGCTGTAACTTTTAAGAAAATTAGAAAAACATTTATCCCTCAAAGGTATTGCCTGGGGCTTTTATTTATGCATTCTCACTAGCTCACATATTGGTGGCAAGAATGACATGAAAGATGATCTGTAATTGCTTATTAACTACATATAATGAAAGGAAAGTTAAAAGATCTATTGTCTACAGAAAGAAAATACTTAAGAGTGACAATCCTTAACAGGCTTGTACCATAAGGCTAATATAGACTATCATAACATAATTCCAGTAAATACTATGTACCTATGATATAATAATACAATTATATATTATATAGTATGTTATATGTGTACTATGCTATATAAGACATATTGTAATGTCCAAAGCTCTAAGAACTGAGAGAACACCAAGAAATCGACTACGTAAATTTGTGTTTATTTGTATATCTAGTTTCTTCACAGTTTCAAAAACTGCTGACGCTGTACAAAGCAGCCTCATTATTTCTCAGACACATCTACCAATGTCTTTGTCTTAACTACAGATTATAGAAAGGACAGAAAATGCTATATTATGTCATGGCTTTCTAGGAAAATCAAAATATATCTCCAAGTTCCCAGGTCAAAACTCTCTGTCAACTAAATTATCCTTCTCAGTAAATAAGTTGTCAGAGATGAAAAAGTAAATATTTTAGATTAAATGCCCAGGTTTTTGAGAGAGAGACAGGTATGTGAAAATGTTGGAGAGGAAACTGGAGGTAAGTGCAATCATCAGAGCATCCGAGATCCATGGGCTGAATACAAAAAATGGTGAAAGTACCTAATCTATTGTACCGGTTAAGCACATTCCATGACAAACAACAGAAACCAACTTTGTGGCCACCCATAGAAGGTGGTATAGGACAATTCTCTAAATGACCTTGCACTAGCCCAGTTTTCCCCTTTTCTTCTTCTATAGTTCTCAAGATTAACAGTGGAATGTGCTCAGAATGCGACATCCTACGATAGAGAAGAACTGGCCAGAACTACTCACACCCTTCTAGAAATAAGGTGACCTTCCACATGTCAGCCCGGTGTGGTATAAAACCTGGAGTGGGCAGCTTCCTGGGCTGCCTCACCTGCAGTGCAAGTGGGGCATGCATAGAGGCCCTTTAAACCTGAGCCTTGGGAGACCGGCTTACCCTGTACCCTAGGCTCCTCTGCTCCTTTGCTGCCTGTCTGTTCCAATCAGCTTTATGCTACTTCCTGTGTATTGGGGATTCATTACTGTATAGTGAACCTGTGTCACAAAGTTGGTCAGGAGCAGTGTCTGCTCCGGCAGAACCGTGTCTTTCTGTAGAAGCAGGAAAGACGATATCCCTCAACACATGACGTTGGACAAAAACTTCAGCGTGGGACTCAGATGTGCTGCTGGATTTATTCTGGGAAGGGAAGGGTAGTAAATGGGACATAGGTCCCTCCCCGTGGATGGGAATGAAACAGCTACAGGCATTGAGGCAAAGAGAAAGCAACACCGAACTCCAGGAGAGCAGCACAAGATTCCCTAGTTATTTGGCACTTATACGATCAATGATCCTGAGCCCAAGGAGCTCCAGAGTTAAGTACTCAGTAGGCCCCCAAGTCACCTCAGAAGGAGCAAAAATGAGGTTCATAGATGGTTCCTGAGGCATCTAGGAGGGAACCAGCCATCCTGCACAACAATGTGGATCTCCACAGAAAGGGAGACATATGATCTAAAGGACAGATATGGAGAAAAGCCAGGCAAATCTTTTGCAGCCTGGTTGGTGTGTTTGTTTGATAAAGGGACAGAGCAGACCCAAATGATTCACGCTAAGTGGTGAGGTTAGGGATAAGGCCAAAATGTCTAGGTCCTTACTGGATGCCAGAGGCTCCTTCTTCCTGTAAAGACAAAAGGGGGAAGTGGGGAAAAAATGAACTGAAGTCATCAGGAGGTTTCGAGACAAATGTGGAGATCCATGGTACATTCCTGCCTATGTCTGGGGCCTTTGAGCATTTCAATACCAAGAGTAATCATTTTCATTCTCAGCACAATATAAGCTTTGACATTTTGGTGGTTTGTGACAGAATGGCACTGCCACCTGAGGTATGTCACCTCACAGCTAAGAATCCGAGCCATAACAAGGCCATATCTCCTCCTGTCTGCCAACTGCACCACCCAAACCCCAGTGGGTTATTCAGCAAGAGCAGCACTGCGTGCTAAGTGGAGACCAGGACAATGCCTGGCTAACTTAGGGCCTCCCACAGACCAAAGTGTTATAAGCCACAAAAGGTTTCCCTCTAATTTGGCAGGTCAAAGAGACCTTCAGAATATGAAGACTAATGATGTTCTGTCACAGGCTGAATGCCAAGGACAGTAGGTGGGAAGCCAAAAAATAAAATCCAGATACAGAGACACAGTCAAGCAGAAAAAGTGGGCCCTGGTTGTGTCTATTAATTAAAATGAGGCCCAACAGCTAATAGGCCCCTTTGGGTACTAGAAACAGAATATATCCCACCTGAGTCTTCTTTTGGTTCCCTTAGCCAAAGTGACTAACAAACTCAACAATTTTGAAAAAGGCCCTGTGACACAGCAGAGCTTAGAAACTATCCAACAAGCTGCGGGCCAGCCATTGCCTTTGAAAGTTCTAGAGCCTACTAGCCCAAAGGAATTATATGTGTCCACAGCTTTTGTGAATATAGATTATAACCTATAGCAATAGGGAACTGCCACTGGGGTGCACCAGCCTTTTGTGTTTTGGACACATAAGTTGCCTGAGGTAGCCACTAGATATAGCCTCCATTTAACTGGCAAAAACTCCATGCTTGCTACTGGGCACTGATGCATGTCTTATGGCCAGAATGCCACATGTGATGCTGTGATGTGAACTTCTTATTTCTATTTGTGTGCTTATAAACCCCAGCAATAAAATTAGACAGGCTCACAGGGCCCAGTTATCAAATGGAAATGGTAAATTCAAGATTTGGGCAAGCTAAGACCCCAAGGAATAAGTAGGCTTCATGAACAAATGGTACCAAATGGACCAAGTGCTCTGTTAGGGACAGCTGGGGTTCCTCCTGCACTTACCAATAATAGGGGGTCATTTACTGATGGCTTGCAAAACTGAAAGCAGATAGGATCCACTGGGCTGCAAACACCATCTGGCTAGTGAATGGCCATCTTTTTACCGAGACTAAATGTGAATATTCTGCCCAATGGGTCAAATAACATGCAATAGTGATGGCCATGCAGGCCACTGTTACCACCACAGCTTGCTACCTTTTCACTAATTCCCAGGCTTTACAAACATTTTTGCCATCTGGTCAAGAGAAAGGCAGTTGAGTGACTGGAATATTAAAGAATATCCTGTATGGGGCCAAGCCATAACAACCGCTTGCTGCCTGGAAAGAACAAATGAATACCACTCATATGGAGGGTAGGACTACTAGAGCCTCCGTGAAGAGGACTTGTGTTATGCTTTTGATATTTCATGGATCTTCATTATGACTAAGGAACATCCTTCATTGCCCAACTGGCATGGCAATGGGCACACACCCTCATGAAATATGATGGGCTGATCATACTTGTTGCTGTCTGTGGCCCATTGGAGTCATTGGATACAAAACATCTGGCACACAATGTGACTGAAGAAAAGACATCAAACTGTCCTGCTGGTTGGGCAATATCCCCATCTGATTAAACAGTATGGAAACTAAACACGGCCCTGCAACACATGTTGAGAAGCACTGATCTTGGTGGGGGTAGAGGTGGGCCAGGCAGTTGCATGATTAGGCTGCATCTGCAAAATTCCAACCATTGCCTTTCTTTTTCTCTTTAGAGTTCATATCTTGGTGGATTGTTCACAGCTTGGACCACCAATATATCCCAGACAGGGCTCCCTAATTCTGATCTGGAGACAGTGTTTCCCTTCCCCTCCAGTCTGGAGGATGCCTCTCCTCTATGCGATCCCACAGGGGTGTCGGACAGGACCAAGAAGCGCCAGGCTGCTGGAGTGCCCCTGGTGGCACCAAAGACTTCTGATCCTTCCAGTCAGATGGGCAGTATCACACATGTCAAGTTTGGAGGGCTCCCTTCCTGAACTGATGACTGAGGTGGAAAGGTCTGAGTCAAGCAACACGGTTAACAGACACCTACCAAGGTGTAGCCTGGGTACTAGGACAAAGAGGGTGGGCCACTACTTTAGTTTAACCCAACCCTATTCCACAAGTGGAAACACCTGAGATCCCAGGACGGGCGAGGAGTGGGGCACTAACCTGTAAGTCTGCTTTTACCCCAATACTGTGACAGTGGAATCCTGGAAGCCCAGCACCTCTGTTAGGCTCCCCAGGCAGTAGTCACAACGGGTAGCCTAACTAAGCATTGGACCTGCCATCCTGATCTTCCTTCTGCCACAGACCACAGCATGTTCTCATTCCACTACTGCTAAACTACATGAACATTCTCAATGCCACAGTGCACACCAACAGAACCTGGGCTCTGGCTGATCAAGTGAGGATTTGGCACCTTGTGTACTGAGGAGAACCAGAAGTACCTGGCTTTGACTGACTCTAGGGGAAAATGCCACAACTAACAAAACCTTGGCAGGCTAGTACTTTAAGGCATCACGCTTCCCTGATTACCTGGACAAAAAGTGTCCCAATGGCAGCAATGTAAACAAGGCCTGGACCATTGCTAGCCTTCTGAACAGAGGCTTCAGGAACAACACCATGTGGGGAAAACTGAATTCATATGAAATGTGAGCCTTGCTAGCAAATGCCAATGCCTTCATATCCATGAATGGGGTCACTGGATCATCAAAAATGGGTGCTGTGTGTACCTGAGGGTTACTTCTTTCTCTGCAGGTCATCCAGAGGGGTTCAAATGTGCCTGAAAAGCTAGTGGATGGTAGGATATCACATGTTGGGCACACCAGGGGTGTCCTTGGTTATCACCAATGGGAGCAAGGTAAACCACTGGGCCAGAAGCCTAAAGCTCTACCCCAGGCTTAGAAGGGATGTGCCACCAGGTATAACTGATTTGGGGTTATAGCCTTTATGGGATCTTTGATACCATCTCAAGGTATCATTGCTCATGAAAAATAAGAATAAAAATTCTATTCCTGACTACAGTAAATATTGCCTCCCCAACAGCCACTGCCTTGGCAGCCCAACACACATCCCTCAGCTCCCTCAGAGAGATTATTTTAGAAAACAGAATTGATCTAGACTTTTTCTTTTAGCCCAACATGGAGGGAATATGTGAACTGCCAACACTTCTTGCCAATCCTGGATAAACAGTTAGGGTAGAAACACAAGTTGCAGAGATCTAGCAGCAGGCTGCTGGCTGCAGACAGTGGGGCCACTTAAAGGATCCTTCTTTGGTAGCTTTAGCAACTTCTTACCTGAATGGCTGGAATCCCAGGGTTGGTCACTGCTCTGGGCAAGGCTGACCATCCTGCTTAGAGGAGAAGTCCTCCTGGGCCTATTGAAAGGCATGGTAGCTGTGGCTCAGTGATGCTGAGCCAACTGTGTCAGCCAAGGTGTTACACAGATCTGATAAGACAAACTTCCACCTCCAAGTCTGGGGAAGTCCATGGGCATAGGAGATGTACTAACTGTTCTGAGGGGTTAACTGGGTGGCTTTATATTAACTCGGGATTTTTGCCCTTTATCATTTCTAGTTCTAACGAATAACTGTAGAATCTGCTGGGAATGCAACATTCTGGGATAGAGAGAAACTGGCTGAAATAGCACAGGCTCTGTTACAGTTCCTTCTAGAAACAGGTACCCTTCAGTGTGTTATTCCAGTAGCTGAGTGTTTTCTGTTGGTATTAAACCCATGGCAGGCTGCTTTCCGGGGTCCCTCAGCTGCAAGGCAAGGGGACACCTCCAGACACGACTTCATCAAACCTGGGCAGCTTTTCTGAGCCTTGAGAAACTAATTTGCCTCAAACCTTAGGCTCTTATTGTACTTTCTTGTCTATCAGTAAGTAACCCACTTCATGTCACTTGTGTGTGTGTTTGACCCTAAACTAACACAAATTAGTAGTCAGAACACAAAGAACCTGCTTCACAGATGGATTTGACCAATACTAGACATTCACAGAGCTGAAGAGAGTTTGAAGATGCAGGCTTAGAAAAGAAATAGCCAAGTTAGGGAAAAACCTATGGAACAGAAATCACAGCTGTCTTCCTTGGAAGAAAAGGTTCAGATGCTGTATTCTGATTCTACCAGGTTGATGAAAGGAAGGATCTCATCCCTGTAGCTTCCAGACTACCATGTGCAGAAGAACTTCTCACTAAAGCTACATGAAACACAGAATTTCTCCTTAATGGGAAAAATGGCTGAACACTATACAAACATTTTTAACACAAATACTCTACTAGCCCGTGGCAGTAAGAAAATTTATCCTCCATTCTACATATAGATCATTTATAAGTAACCTCCTTCAGTTATGTTATTTACTTATCATAACCTCTTTGTTGTCATTTTTAATATAAAAATGTAGGTCTCTTAAGAACAGGGATGTGTCTTTCTTGTTTAATGTTTTATGCTCACCACACAGACCAGATGTTGGCACTTCCCACACAGATGATCAACAATTACTTATTGAATGAATTAATTGATAAATAAAAGAACATAGTACTGTGTGAAAAATACTAATTCCCAAATCTCTTCGGCCACCTCAACCCTTTTGAGTCACTTGTGACACAACCTTAGTGACCTGTTTGCAACTACAAATAATTATCACATAGAAGCCTTAACTAAAGGGAAGGGGGAGAGCTTTGAATTTGTGTTTTACAGATTTTAGCACTTTTATCTCTATATCTCATTGTAGAAAGTGAATCTTTGACCTGCTTTGTCTGATGGGTAGAGTGTGGTGTGCTGAGTCAATAATGAGCTCGTGCTGATCATATATCAAGTGTGAAACAGCTACTTCCAGTGGCCCCTCTAACAATATCTCCAGCTTCCAAAAGGCATTTGGCAAAAGCAAGGGAACTAGAATGAAAAATACAATGCGAATTTACTGGGGAGTTTCACATCGAAAAGTTTCTAAGATATAATTCAGAAGAAGGAAGAGTTGAAGAAAATAATAAGAATTTGAAAAGAGTGATGATAAATATTATGACAAAAAATGAGAAAAGTCAAGTATTCAGTGATATATATGTATGTTTTACCTGTGAGTGAGTGTGAGAAAATTAACTAGATCTCAAGATTTAGGGTCAATAATAATGCCTTTTTATCTAAAAGCTTTTATCCTCTAAAATCCAGTTCCAGGTTCATGAACTTCCAAAATGACCTCCCTTCCATGCTTCCATTACACCTAACTTTGTTTTAAAAATTTAGCACATTGTTTACATGTAATTTATTCATCTCCATTACCCTATTCAGATAATATCCTTTCAAACGCACAAATTAGATCTTATTGATCCATGTACCTCCAGTGTTCAATGTGTATATTCTTGAAACATTAATTAGCTGATCTGTGGTGAATGCCATCATGTAAATTTGCTGGAAAAAAACAATAGTGACTCTAATTTATGGGTTATATTAAGTACATATGTTAAAATAACAAAACAATTTCTATTCCTGAGTCTGGAACTAAATATTTCTTTTAATTTGGTTGTAACAAATATTCTCAAATTATTAAAAACCAAGACCATTTTGTAAATGTGAGAAGAAAGTTTAAAGATAATGCAGCTATCACCTCTTCTCTCTCTTTTTTTCTAAGCATTTAGCAAAGATTAAATATAAAAAGTTATATGAAAAAAGCCTTTACATTATGAATGCTTTTTCTTCTTTACAATTGTTTCTTCATTCAAAATAACAAATAGAATTCTAAGCATAATTTAATGTTTTATCTTTAAACAGAGTCTCACCATGTCGCCCTGGGTAAAGTGCTCTGGCGTCACAGCTCACAGCAACCTCAAACTCTTGGGCTCAAGTGATTCTCTTGCCTCAGCCTTCCAAGTAGCTGAGACTACAGACGCCTGCCACAACATAACTCTCCTTTCTTAAAGAGGTGATAGAGAAGAGAAGCCAATACAAGTATTCAGACAACAGGGCAAAAAAATGGTGAAGGGAAAGAAAAAATCACCAGGTACTAACCAAGAGGAAGTTTCACAGTTTGCCAGTCGGCCTGGGATGACTTAGAGAGAAATGGCTAAGACAGAAACCCCCCTGACACCTCGCTTATGCTGTGTATGGTCCCTGTAGGTCTATTCTAATAGAACTTTCAGAATCCCCTTGACAACAAACCCCATTCCTCTCAAGGTTCTTGTGTTTTCCAGAGACCTTTGAGCATCTAGTGATTTCTTCAAGGACTTTCTTTGCGAGTAATTTGCTGACAATGTAGCCTTTACTAACAGGAAGGACTAGAAAAGAATCACTCTTGTCTTTATGGACATTAGCGTGAACCACATCGGGGCTCTTTTGCAGCTGAGGTAGAACAGAGGAATATTCTGCTAGATGCTATAAAAGACAATTCTTTGAAAATTCTCTTTTCTTTCTGTAAGAAATTTGCTTGAAAATTAAGGCAATCAGCCTGCTATTTCAAGACTCATGGGAAGGCAAAACCCATAAAGAGAAAAAACAAAATAGGCTAGGGCCCTATAAATAGTCAATGTACCACAAGCATTTACGATAAGGATAAAACATTAAATTACTCTTAGAATTATATTTATTATTTTGAATGAAAAAACAATTGGAAAGAAGACAAACCATTCATAATTTAAGGGCTTCTTTCATATAACTTTTATATTTAATCTTTGCTAAATGCTTAGAAAAACTATTTTTAAATTATGAAATGCTTCTTGCATATTGTATATATTTCCTATAATATGTCAAAAGAAAATTAAGTGTGTAGTTGAAAAATTTAAGTAGAGTGTTTCCCTGAATCCCCTCTCTAGAACCCTGCAGTGGGGACAACATGGTGTAGAGTTCCTTTCCACTCTATGAAAATAAGCATGAGAGGAAACCAATTTATTTTTGTTTCAATCTATTGAGATTTTGAGGTTGTTTAGACCCAGTTAAAATTTAGTGTAGAAATTAGATTATTTTTATTTTATTTATTTATTTATTTAGTTATTCATTGTTTTCTTTCTTTTTTTTTTTTTTTTTTTTTTTGAGACACAGTCTCACTTTCTTGAACCTGGTAGAGTGCTACAGTGTTATAGCTCATAGCAACCTCTAACTCTTGGGCTCAAGTGATCCTCTTGCCTCAGCATTGAATAACTGGGACTGCAAGCAACTGCCACATTGCCTGGCTACATTTTAAAGACAGGGCCTCGCTCTTGCTCAGGCTGGTCTCGAACTCCTGAGCTCAACCTATCCACCCACCTGGGTCTTCCAGAGTTCTCGGATTACCGGCATGAGCCACCATGCCTGGGATTAGAAATTAGATTATGTTTATTACATGTTATTCATATTTATGTTACTTTATATTTCTATGTAACTTGTTCTTTTTAAACTTTGAAAAATCTACTGATGTTAATTCAATTTAATCTACTTTACTTTTCATAACAGACACATGCTATTTAATTGAATCAATGTAACATGATTCATATTTTAAATTGGTTTAGGGAGTATTAAATGCAGCAGAGGATAACTGAAGCTTTCACAAAACATAAAAGTGTGTGCACAGTAGAAATAATGAAGATGGGGGGTGTGGGAAGAAGCCTTGGGTAAAATGATAATCAAAAGAGGAAGAGGTAAGATAAGTTTGCTACCTAAAGAAAGCCAGACAGAACTGCTAACCATTGTAAGAACATTATGAGTGAAGTCGTCTTTTGCATATGTACATTTATTACAGAAAGGAGACTAGTACCTGAGATATTCACCTATGACATGCTCCACAAGCTCCCTAGTGAATAGGGCTTATTACATGCTTGTGGAGTAATGACATTAAAAATAGCTGTTAACATTTATTAGAAATGTAACATTTGCCAGTCTCCATGCTCTATCCAAATTGTACTAATACTTGGAAAGGTATCTCCAGCATATTTGCATTTGCTTTACTCATTTAGAGAACTCTTTTTACATCCCTCTTTCTTCCACAACCACATAAAATCCATCAGTAAATTCTATAGTCACTACTTTTGAAATATACCCTAAATCTGACCACTTCTCATCGCTTTCACAGCTTTAGTCCAAGCTTTTAGACAAAGCCCAATATAAAAACCTTCTAAGTAGTTTCCGTGCTTCTAAACTTCCCTCCCAGTAGCTATTTTCCAGCAAGCAACTTGATGCTTTCAGCGTGCAGATCAGACCACTTCCCTCTTCTTCCACAAAGCCCTCCAGCAGGACGTTAATCCAAAGCCCCATGCTTGCTGTACAAGGACACCCCTTCCTTAGCTCTGCTTCCTACTATTCTTCACCCAGGCCACTCGGCTCCAGGTACACTGGGCCCCTTGTATTCAGTCAAATGCACCAACTTCATCTCTTCCCAAAATTCCTTCCCCTTCTCTCTCTCCTCTGCTTTGAAGCCTCCTCTCCCAGAAGTTTGCATAGCAACTTCCTCATTTCATCCTATCCCCCCACTCCAATGTCAGTTCTGAAGGGCACCTTTCTCTGCCTACCCTCTCCAAAATAACCTTACCACATAAAATGTGATAGTTTCTTCCCAGGATTAATCATTACTATTTATTAGTAACAGTTTTTGATTATTTTGTGGTTAGCTGCCCATGTGCCTACCCTACTGGCATGTACGTTTCTGAAGGGCAGGAATTTCCTCTGCTCTGTTCTGTGAGTATCAGTGAGTGCTCTGTTTACGTATGTGGGTGCTCATTTCTAAACTTGGGGTATTTTTGGTTCCCTTTTTTGTTAAGTATTCTTTGCTCTAAATCATCAGGGCTTATCAGAAACCCAGTTACGGCT
Organism: Otolemur garnettii; assembly: GCF_000181295.1. Taxonomy (NCBI): domain Eukaryota; kingdom Metazoa; phylum Chordata; class Mammalia; order Primates; family Galagidae; genus Otolemur; species Otolemur garnettii. The sequence continues at coordinate 14,210,315 of NW_003852398.1, read as the reverse complement.
GGAGGTTTTGTGTATAATATAGTTCAAAATTGTTGGCATTTTTCTAGCTTTCTTCTTGACAATTGGCTAATAAATAGTATTGGTGCAACTGTTTAAGTTATAAAAGCTGAAGTAGCTTCTGTTAACAATTACGGTGATAGTGGCATGGTTTCTCTCCTAGTTTACCAACTCCTTATAAACCATTTTTGAGAAGTTTACTAGACAAGTTCAGGGTCCAGGACAAATGACCTCACAGGGTGTTTTTCCTGCTCTATGAGCTTTCGGGATGACATTAATTCATTCATCTTTGTGTGCTTTCCAATTAATCAATTATTGTGTGAGACAAAGTAACTTCCTTGAAATTTGAAATTTCATTTCCCCAAAATTGAAGAAAGTTTTATTATAATTCCATTTAACCATTCCAACCCCCCTTCAGGTGATGAAAACATGTTCCCATTTTATGAAGTATGGCACTGATTCTCATAATGAGAGGAATTATTTCTCCCAGGAGTTGTTCTCTCAGACACACCCTGGGTTCAAATCTTATGTGAAACATTTCCTAGGTATGTGTCCTTAAACAGATTGCTTAACCTTTCAAAGTATTAGCTTCGTTTAACATAAAATAGAAATAATAATACTGTCTAGGCAATAGAATTATGGCATGATTTAATAAATGAATGCTCCTGGAAGCCACCTATCCAATTAACAAGAGCAGCGGGGATTCTTAGCGGGAGGTGAATGTCACAATTGTCTAAAGACACCTGTAATAGCCCCAGCTGAGAATTTTTAAGCTAAATTTTAAAACATAAAGTCATTGGGATTTTGGAACCATTTGAGTTTGGTTTGAAAGAAATAGTTTTGAAAGAAATTTATATTGCTTAAATGTTGATAGGCTGTCATTAGGATGAGGATCCTTTCCTCATAATTATTCACAATTCTTCTTTTGCCATGTGCATTTACTGAATTAAATATTCATCAATTTAAAGAATATATTCACAGTATAATTTCACAGATGCCTATGGAGTGGTTAGTATTGGTATCTAGAATGATGGTAACCTAGTTTCAAATCTAAATTCATATCCTTCATAGTTGTATCCCTTGGGAAAAAGGGTAGTAGTGAGGTCTTTGAAATATTGAGATTATCAAGTTAGCTGACCTCACAGTTACGTATTAATAGGAGCACAAACCCTCTGGTTCAGTCCCACTCAGAACAACAGGAACAGTAGTTGTTCATGCTTACTGAGACATACTATGGGCCAAGCACTCTGCTAAATGCTCTACCTGAGTTATACCGTATAATTATCTGTATCCCTTTTTACAGGTGATAAAGCTAAGATATAGTGTTTGCAATCTTCTAGAAGTTAGCAAGTAATCAAGTTATTATTTAAATTTATATTGCTCTGACTTCAATGCTGTGCTTGTTAATCCAGTGTTGAGTGATTTCTAATGGCTTTCTTTCTTTTTTCTTTTTTTCTTTTTTCTTTCTTTTTTTTTTTTTTTTTTTTTTTGGCCAGGGCTGGGTTTGAATCTGCCACCTCCGACATATGGGGCCGGTGCCCTACTCCTTTGAGCCACAGGCACCACCCGATTTTCAATTTCTTTTAATTAACCTATTTGTTTCTAAATGTAATTTCTTGAAAAATCCAATAAATAAAGCAGATAAAATAGAGTTTTTATTATTTAGCAAAATGTGATGGGGCCTCAAATGCAATTCTCTGGGACTTATTGCTTCCTGGAGGTGGACTCATCATGAAATGACCAAGAAATAGAGAACTGTGGTACATGTTGAAAAATTCTTTCCCGAAGCCGATCCTTAACTCTCTAGAGGACTTCTTATCTCTAGCCACATAATACAATTTACATTTTAGTTACATTTTAGAAATTATTTTTAATTGAAAACTATTTTTATTAAGCTAGGAATGCAAATTAAGTTGATTAGATTACTGAAATATAAAATTTTATTGAACATTTTAATTTAATATTAATTTAATTTGTATGGAAATTAAATATAATAAAATATCCAGTTCTTCAGTTGCATTGGCCCCATTTTTTAAATTTGAGGATATTAGTGGGTACAGATGTTTACATACTTTGTTTTTGCACATATTGAGTCAAGGTTAAAAGCATGCCCCCCCACCTGGGGTTTGTGCACCATACCCAATAGGTGTGAATTTACCATCCCCTTTTCCTCCCTCTCCCAACTTCATTTTGGCATTTATTTCCATATGTGCACTTAAGTGTTGATTGATCACGTCCAATCTAGTATTGAGTGTGTGTGTTTATTTCTCCATTCCTGCGATTTTTCACTTAGAAGAATCGACTGTAGAACCATTTAAGTTGTCACAAGAGATACTAGATCACCATATTTCTTTATGGCTGAGTGGTTCTCCATAGAACGTATATATCACATGTTATTAATCCATTCGTGTATTTGTGAGCACTTGAGTTGTCTCCATGCCTTTGTCATTGTGAACTGTTGAATTATGTTGCTATAAACATTTGAGTACAGGTGTTCTTTTTATAAAATGATCTTTTTTCATTGGGATGCATGTATATACCCAGAAGTGGGATTGCTGGATCAAATGGTAGGTCTACTTTAAGTTCTCTGAGGTATCTTCATATGATTTTCCGTAGACATTGTACTAGTTTGCAGTCCCACCAACAATGTATAAGAGTTCCTTTCAATTTTCGTCCAAACCAGCTTTTGTCAAATGGTCACATGTAGCTAACAGGTCCTATATCAGATAGCATAAATATAGAACATTGTTTGAATAGTGCTGATTTTAAATCAATTTTTCATTAACTATCCACTACAATTAGAATAAAACTCAGCATCCTTGTCATGGCATTCCTGGTTTAGTTATGCCCTTGGCCTACTTCTTTGACTTTACTTCATCGCAATCTCTGTTGTTACCTATGTTCTTGACACACTGGCCTTCCTATATCCCTCAGATACACAAAGCTTTGTCAAGCTCTTGTGTTTCTTTCTCATTTGACCATTGCATGCTTCTTCTAGCTCATTCTATGGCTGTCTTCCTCTAATTCTTCAGGTATTAGCTCAAATATTGTTTTCTCAAAGATCTCTTTCTCAACCCATCAAAATTAGCCCTTCCAGTCACAATCCCTATTGATTCCATTATCCTATTGTATTTTCTTGTAGCACTTATTCCTTGGAATTTTTCCTATTTGTTTGCTTGTATATTTAGTACTTTTATTCTTGATTGTAAACTCTAGGTATTTAGAAAACTTGTTATTCTTGAATGTATTTATGATTGTTTGGTTTACATATATAATCCCAGGTCTCAACTAAATAACTATTCATATTAGTTATTCAATAGTTAACAGATGAATAAATATATTTTCACACCAGGACCAGAGCATACAGCTCAGATACTCTGTCTACTGTCCCATGGCTCAGAGGACTGTGATTTGAAGACTACTTTAAAAATTAAGCCTTGGAGAACTTAAGTAACTGCTCAAAATTCCACATGTAAGTGGTGAGCATAAGATATTTGAATTCAAATAGATTGTTCATTCTGGGCTTGTAATTGTAATAAGGTAAAGAAGTATTACTCAGAGAGAAGTTCAGAGTAAAGATGATACTAAGGAAATACCTCAAAATCTATTTGGAAAATGCTATAATTTGTATGTCCCATGAACAGTGACAGAATCACTGATAACTGATCACTAAATACCAAAGAATCAGATATCAACACTAGATGTTGGCATCTGGGGGGAAGTTGTCAAGTGGGTTCTTGAACTTGCAGTAAAATGGCATCACTTACCCAAGATAGCCATCCAGCCTCAAGGGCTCATGAAAAAGTGCCTGCCATAGACACCAGACAGGTCCAGTTGTCAGCAATGAATCACGTAGAACATAGGGGAAAAAAGTCAGAGGTTAATCAGAGGACCAGGGTAGAGGGAGATAACGGTAGATCAGAGAGTTGTTGAGAACATGCATTAAGTTTATCAGTCAGCTGCACTAATGGAGGGTCACAAGGAACTCAGAGTGAGGTACCAGCAGGCCTGGAGCACAGCTGGTAGCAGCAGGAAGATCTGGCAGGGTGAGAGGAGGCAGAAGCTAATCAAACTGTCTATCGGGCTGATTAGACAAGCAGTGGAATCAGACAGCAGGGGCAGGCGATTCAACTGCAGTAGAATTAGAGGAAGGACAGGAAAGGCAAAGTCAGAGCAAGGTCAGTCAGAGGCCCGGGTAAAAGGGAAGCTGAATGGGCAACAGTCCGCTCAGCCAGCTGTGACAGCTCCTCAGACAGTAAAGGGAGCCAAGTGTAGCCAAAGCAGGTAGGGCTGAGGGGAAGAATCTGTTCACACAGCCAAGGAATTTCATTTCAGAAAAGCTAACCAAAGCTGACAGCAGCTCTGCAGAGTTAGGGGTGTCACTAGAGAATTTGCATTTGTGCCTTTGGTCAAGGGTTTATTTTTCACACCAGGACCAGAGCATACAGCTCAGCTACTCTGTCTACTGTCCCACGGCGCAGAGGACTGTGATTTGAAGACTACTTGACAAAGTGGGGCAAAGGGGCTATGTCTCAGCTCCTATCTGTGCGGCAGCCTAGCCCAACAACTGAGACCTGCTATGGAACCGTGGCCAGCCTGATTCACCCAGGCAAAGGAACACGCAAACACTCCTCTTTTTTACTCTTCTCATTCTTTTTTTCTTCTTTCATTCTTTTACTTTTAAACATAACACTTCCATTCTTGAAAAAGTTACGCATAGGTTTCTGAATGCAAAGTTTTATGTCAAAATATGACATATCTTAAATGTATAAGAAATAGCTACTTCTTATTCTTTAAACTTGAGATACAGAGACCCAGAACATATAAGCACTATGTTCTCTTTTTTCCTTCATCAAAGAACAAGCACAAAATTTTTTTTCTATTATAACACACACACTTAAATACTTTAAAATTGCATTCTTGTGAAGTGACTTATAAAATGGATTTTCTTAAAGCAGAATATACATGGCAACTTGAAAAACAAAATCGTTACCATATTTTATTTTTCTGGTAAGGAGAATTCTAAATTCTTCCTAATATGAGTCTGTCACCATCAAATGCATCTTTTATGTTTACAGGAGAGACTAGTTGCTTTTTTTAACCCTTATATTTTCCTTAACCATGACAACTGGGGAATTTAAAGATACGTAATCAAAACAACAACAATAATAGCACCTATCTTTTCTGAGTGATTCCTCAGGAAAACTCAATGATATAAAAACTATTCAAATCCTTATTTTAGGCTGGCAAGGTGGCTCATGCCTATAAGCCCAGCACTCTGGACGGCCAAGGTCTTTTTTATTAAACAAAATTTAGAAATCCCAGATGAAAACTTGTATAAGATGTTACCATCCTTCTCACTTTTCTTCTCTATAACAAATAGAACAAAAGAATTTTTCTGCCAAGGCTTGAAAGTAAGGGTACCCTAAAAGAACGGTCTGCATGCATTTGGAATGTAGCAGGCAAAATTCTTCTAAAGAGTGAGATTTGGTCGGTGTTCCATCGGCATGTCCGCCTCCCTCTCACCTATTGCATCATCTGGGTAAGATCTAGACCAAGGAAAAAATTTTAAATGTTACTCTAGTGTCTGAAGTAATTTATTCAGTAACTGAGCTTGAAACTACAATAATTAAAACAATATGGTACTAGAACAAGAATAGACAGGTTGATTGAGGAAATGAAATAGAAAGTTTGGATTCAAGTAAGTACAGAACTCAAATTAATATAAAGGTGACATTTTAGATCACCAAAGCAAAGATGAACTTTCTAATGTTCCTGGTTTAATTGCTTGACTATTAAAAAAATAAAAGAGAGTAAAATCCTTTTCCTACAATATATACCCAAATTAATTCCAGATAGATAAACTTAAATTTAGTAGAATCTACATTGCAATATACTTTGGCCCACATAAGCAAAAGACTTAGGAATGAACTTGCCTTTCAACTTACCACTTTTACTTTTGGTGGATGCCCGTCATAGCATTGTTTATTCTAACAATACTCAAAGGTTAATGATGACATAAATGTCAAATAATAAGAGGATGACATAAATGAAATGTGGTGTATACTTACAAAAATTGGAACTATACTATAACAACCAATCATTTGCCCTGAAATTCTCATGTATTACTTTGTAACTATAAAATGAACAAAACTAATATTTTAATGATGTAAAACATATAAAGTGTATATATAAGTAATCTACCATAAGCTAGGTCAGAAAGGGCACATTGGATGGTAATGCCAATTATAAGCCTAGTAGTACCTACAGTGGTCAGCACTATAGCTATATTTAGTAGGCACATAAAAAAATGTGATGGGGTAGCACCTGTGGCTCAAGGAAGTGGGGTGCTGGCCCCATATGCCAGAGGTGGCAGGTTCCAACCCAGTCCTGGCCTAAAACTGCAAAAAAAAAAAAAAAGTAACAAAGTCAATTTTTACAATCTTGAAATCATTTCATAGTTCACTAAAGTTAATTAAAAATGTCTTTATATTATCATGGTCCTCTTTGATTATGCATAAGTAAATGTTTAAAAGATAACCCTTTACTGAAAGAGTTTTTATTTTCCTAATTGGTATTTAAGACTTACTATATTAATAATTATTTAATGCTGTAGTATCACCTACATGTAGTCCACCTATAAATCAATGAATCAGAATGAATACATACCAATAAGAAACACTGGGTAATTTTCTGATCTCTCAGATCTCTCTCTTCCCCCACAAATGTAGCCCAAGGTTAATTTTTTCTGTGTTAAGTTTTGAAGGCTCTATTATTATTCCAAGCCTAGCTATAAGTGAAGAATCAAGCTCCATATTATTATATTACATTATACATGAGTCTTCCAGAAAAGTAGTACATTTTTATCTGCCTGACATCTCCCTAGGAGACAGAGGAAAAAAAGAGAAATAATTATTCCTTGGTAGTTATATGACATGAATCATAACCATTATTTAGGTCACGCTTAAATCTAAAGCAGTATATACATAAATCATACTTTGGAGAAAAAGAAAAAAAAATAAACTCAAGAATCCTAATCACTGAACTACAAAATTCATTGGTTTAATTTGAAACATGAATATTATCCCTAATTAGGTATGATAATTCACAATCAAAATAGGAAATTTGGCTTTCTTTTCAATTTCCTTTAAGGATGTTTAATGTCATATTCAAACATATGGCTCTAATATAAAAATACATAAGTCAAAAATTAACTCAATATATCACCATATCTAATATTTCATCATTCTTAAAAAAACATTGAAGAACATTTTCAATTTCATGGGAAAATATACCACATTTGGTTAAAGGCTAGCATTTTTCTCAGGTTTATAGTATTATGGATATAAGTTGAGCACATCTGTCCATCAGCTTGGGGCATGGACCTTTATGTTAAAAATTAGTATTTTTAAAAAATATTACTTGAATTGTGGCTATAAAAGTTTAAAGTAAAATTTGAAATCAGCCCAACTGTTGATGATACGCTGAATTTTAGGAAACAAGAGAGCTCACAAATCATACTGACAATCATATTGATCACTGAGGTCAACCACCCCCTACAGCACCACTGCTGCTCACTTTACTGAGTCAGCAATGCACAATCTCATCCTCTCTATGTCAACATATAAACATTTCACCTTGGAAAAATCAAGGAGTATGTAAAATATGGTTTTCAAAGGGTACATAAAATACATCAGCAACACAGAAGGGTTTGTGTGATTCCCAACTAGTGGGGGATCACTGAATCATAAGGAGAATGTTTATTTCTGAAGAATATTGACTATTAGAAATGCTATAATTTGGTGGTTCAATCTTTAATATGTTTACTCAGGACAAAGTTAATCTCCAACAGTATAACAGGAGTTCTAAAGAGAGGAGATCAAGGCTTCTGGCTCCAAAATGGCAGCAGAAAGCAAACTGGTTTTTCTCCCCTAACAGAGAAAATGAACAAATATAAAAGGCCAATATCTTCAACAGCAACAAACCAGAGCTCAAGTATGAGGATGAGACTACTTCTGGGGCTTCAGAGAAGTAGAAAAGTTCTGAAGAGATGGTGGAAGATTTGGATTCTACATCCAGGACACTCCTCCTCCTCACTCTTCCAGGCATCAACTGAGTGGAAAATATACCCTCAACTCATGGTTTCTACCCTGGAAAAGTGATATTGAACTGGTCAACTAGATTCCTCACCTTCTTAGAAGGAGACATATCCTTACCTTAATCCACAGCTGCCATTATAGCTGACTGAAAGGATATGTCCCTGCAGAGAGGCAGAGATAGATGGGGTAGGTGCGATTATCATCTTCAACCTGAAAATTCTATCCTGTATCTCAGCCAAAAGATACAACAAATAGGAAGTATGTTCCCAAGTCTCCTGAGCACTTAGCCAGCCTTCCACACAGTGGGGAAATCCCTTTGAGACTGCCCTAGTGTGGGAGAGGTAGTCCTCTGACCATTTACTAGAGCTGGAGTGAACCTAAGCATAAGGCAACACCGAGCTAAAAAGGAGGAGACAGAGCCCCAGCAGTAAAGATGTGCTAAGCAAATGCACTCAACAAAGACCAAAGTAAGCTGGACAGAGAAACTAGAATAAAACTTATCCTTCAAGGCAAAAATGTAAGCATCTACTAAAAGAAAAACAACAGCAAATAGGGAGCAAAGATTCACCAAAGGAACAAGCGAAAATCCCATGACTGACCTGAAAGAGAGAGCATTTTGTGATTTCTTAGATCAAGAATTCATGGCTCGGCGCCTATAGCTCAACCGGCTAAGGCGCCAGCCACGTACACCTAAGCTGTCGGGTTCGACTCCCCAGCCCGGACCCGCCAAACAACGATGATGGCTGCAACCAAAAAATAGCCGGGCGTTGTGGCGGGCGCCTGTGGTCCCAGCTACTTGGGAGGCGGAGGCAGGAGACTCGCTTGAGCCCAGGAGTTGGAGGTTGCTGTGAGGTGTAATGCCATGGCACTCTGCCCAGGGGGACAGCTTGAGGCTCTGTCTCAAAAAAAAAAAAAAAAAGAATTCATACTAGCAATCTTAAGGAAACTTAATGACCTTCAATATAACACAGAATCAGAGAAATTTAACAAAGACATTGAAATAATTAAAAAAAAAAAAAAGGAAAAATCCTAGAAGTAGGAATTATATTTGCTGAATTGAAAAACTCTTAGAGGTCTCTCAGCAGTGGAATGAAACAAGCAGAGGAAAGAATCAGTGAGCCTGAAGACTGGCTATTTGAAAATACATAGTCAGGAGAGAAAAAAGAAGAAAGAATAAAAAGAAATGAAGCCTCCGTGTAAGATAGAAAAATCACCTCAAAAGACCAAATCCAAGAATTACTATATTCCTGAGAGAGCTGAGAAGAGCTAAGGGTAGAAATCTCATTCAAAGAAATAACAGAAAACTTTCCAGAAATTTTAGAAAGATATATATATCCAGGTACAACAAGGTCTTAGAACACCAAATAGATTAACACAAATAAGACTCTCTAGTTCAAGACATTTAATAATTGAGCCTTCAAAGATCAAGGGAAAAGAGGAGATTCTAAAAGCCATGAAGAGTTAGAAGCAAGTAACAGTTAGAGAAGCTCTAATCCATCTGGCAACACAAGTCTCAATGAAACTCCTAAAGGCCAAGAATGATTAGAATAATATTTCAAAGTGTTCAAATTAAAACAAACAAACCAACCAACAAACAAAAACAATTGCAGCTCAAGAATATTTTAGCCTTTGCTGGATAAATTTTCTTTCAAATTTGAATGAGGGAGAGTCTCACAGATAAACAAAAATTGAGAGAATCCATCACCTCTACACCTATCTTGCAAGAAATATTAACAAGAGTTCTTTGATCTGAAAAAAACAAAACAAAACTCTAATGTGTAACAGACAACTTCTCAAAGTATAAAATCCACTGGTAAAATTAAGTACATAGATAAATATACAATATTATGTCATTGTATTTATGGTGTGCAATCCACCTATAACTCTTGTATAAAGCCCAAAAGACAAATCTACAAAAATAATAATAGCTACTACAACCTGCTAAGGGATCAGTAATTCAAAAATGTGATAACCAACTTCATAAAAGTATTTCCAATTGTATATTAAACCAGCAAAATGGGTGGTGCCTGTGGCTCAAGGAGTAGGGTGTCAGCCCCATATACTGGGGGTGGCAGGTTCAAGCCCAGCCCTGGCCAAAACTACAAAAAAAAAAACCCAGCACATAGTACCCCATAATTGCATTAATGTACACAGCTGCAATTCAATTAAAAAAATAAAAATAACATTAGTAGTTATCACATTGACCAAAAAATAATAATAATAAAATGAAAAATCAAAATATATAAATTGACATGATTAAGAGCCAATGTGGGGGTATGGGTTTAAAAGATAGAATTTGTGTGTGTGTGTTTTGTCTTTTTTTTATGTTCTAAGATAAGTTGTTATCTCTTTACCTTTCTTTGTCTACAAAATTTTTTGGTAAGCTTTTTGGTAACTACAATGCCAAAACCTTTAATCAGTTCATTAAAAAAAATAAGCATCAATTAAAACATGCTATAACAGATAATCACTTAACTACAAAATGATACAGTAAGAGCATAAGCAAGGAAGAATCTCAAAACAACCAGAAAATAAGGAACAAAATGACAGTAGTAACTCCTCACTGAGTGTAAATGGTCGCAATTCTCCAATTAAAAGGCCAGACACTGTGGGTCATACCTGTAATCATAGCACTTTGGGAGACCAAGATGGGAGGACAACTTGAGGCCAAGAATTCTAGGCCAGCCTGGGCAAGGTCAAGGTCATGTCCCCATAAAAAAAGACAAAAACATTAATTAGGCAGGGCGGTGTATTCCTTCAGTGCCTTCTACTCAGGAGGCTGAGGCAGGAGGATTGTTTGAATCTAGTAGTTTGAGATTGCAGTGAGCTATGATAATGATGTGACTGCCCTGTAGCCCAAGCAATAGAGAAACACCTTATCAAAAAATTCAAAAAGAGCATAGAGTTTCTGAATCTACGAAGAAACAAGACCCAACTACATGTTGCCTCTAGAAACCCATTTCACTCAAAGTCACATAGTGACTGAAAGTGAAGGGGACGAAAATGATACTCCATGAAAATGGAAGTTAAAAAAGAACAGAAGGAGCCATATTCGTATCAAACAAAATAGACTACAAATCAAAGACTATGACAAAGATAAGAAAGGTCACTATATAACAATAGAGGAGTCAACTCAGCAATTCCACATATAAATATCTAGACAGTCAACACTGAAGCTCCTAAATATACAGAGGGACAGAGGGTTTTTTCTCCTAAATATACAGGTTTTTTCTTTCTTAAAATGTGTACACATTTTTTACACCCTCTGTATAAAGCAAACATTAATTGACTTAGAAAGATAGACTGCAATACAATAATAGCAAACTTAAATACCCCACTCTTAATAATGGGCAGATCATCTAGACAGAAAGTCAACAGAGAAACAGTAGGGTCAGGGCAGAGCCTGTGGCTCAAGGAGTAGGGCACCGGCCCCATATATTGGAGGTGGTGGGTTCAAACCTGGCCCCAGCCAAAAACTGCAAAAAACAAACAAATAGTAGAAACAGACCTTAAATTACATACTAGGTCTAATAGGTCTAACTGAAATTTCTTTTAATTTCAGAATTTTAGGGGATACATCTATTTTTACATACTTTATTTCTGCATAGTTGAGTCAGGGTGATAAGTATGTCTCCCCAGAAAATGTACACTATACCCAATAGACGTGAATTCATCCATCCTCTCCTCCTTCCTCTCTCAGATTGATTTCCATTGAAATCTACTTCCATATGTACATTTAAGTGTTGATCGATCAGTTCTAACCTAGTATTGCGTACATGTGTTTGTTTCTCCATTCCTGTGGAGTTTCACTCAAAAGAATGGTCTCCAGTTCCATCTAGATTGTCACAACAGACACTAAGTCACCATTTTTTTTTATGGCTGATTAGTACTCCACAGTATGTATATATCACATTTTATTAATCCATTCATGTAGTAGGGGACACTGGGTTGTGTCCACATCTTTGGGATTGTGCATTACGCTGCTTTAAATGACCTTTTTTCCTTTGGGTATATACTTAGCAGTGGGTTTGCTGGATCAAATATAGTTCTACCTTAAGTTCTTTGATATATCTTCATATGATTTTCCATAGAAATTGTACTAGTTTGCAGTCCCACCAATAGTATATAAGTGTTCCTTTCTTTCTGCATCTATGTCAGCATCTGTTGTTTTGGGAGTTTTTATTTTTCAAAATTGGTTTTTATGAAATCATAACTTTGTGCATTGATACATTTATGGTGTTCAGGGCACTGCTTTGATATACAATGTGAAATGTTTACATTGAACTAAGTAACACATTCATCACAATTATACTCATTTCTTAATAATTTTGAAATGTACCATTGCATCACATACATTAGGTGAGGTCCCCCCAAATTCCCTCCCTCCTTCCATATCTTTCCTCCCCTCTCTCTCTTCTTCCTTTCTACTTTCTGGACTATAGTTATGTTTTGCCATTAGTATGCGTGTGTAGGTGGTTATATATTGATTTCATAGTATTATTGAGAACATTGGAGACCTTTTTTTTCCATTCTTGAGGTACTTTACTAAGAAGAATATGTTCCAGCTCCATCCAGGTAAACATAAAAGATGTGAAGTCTCCATCTTTTATGGCTGCGTAGTATTCCATGGTGTTCATATACCACAATTTCTTAATCCATTCATGGGTTGATGGGCACTTGGGCTGTTTCCATGCCTTGGCAATTATGAACTGGGCTGAAATAAATATTCTGGTGCAAATGTCTTTGTTGTAAAATAATTTTTGATCATCTGGGTATATACCTAGTAGAGGAATTGCAGGATCAAACAGTAGGTCTACTTTTAGTTCCTTGAGTGTTTTCCAAACTTCTTTCCAAAAAGGCCGTATTAGCTTGCATTCCCGCCAGCAGTGTAGAAGCATTCCCTTCTGTCTGCATCGACACCAACATCTGTAAGTTTGGGATTTTGTGATGTGGGCTAATTTTACTGGAGTTAGATGATATCTCAAAATGGTTTTGATTTGTATTTCTCTTATAATTAAGGATGATGAGCATTTTTTCATATGTTTGTAGGCCATGTGACTGTTTTCATCAGAGAATTTTCTATTTAAGTCTCTTGCCCACATAGAAATGGGGGCATTTATTCTTTTCTTATTGATTAGTTTGCATTCTCTATAGATTCTAGTTATCAGACCTTTGTCAGAAGCATGACCAGAAAAAATCTTCTCCCATTCTGAAGGTTGTCTGTTTGCTTTTCATACTATGCTCTTGGCTGTGCAAAAACTTTTGTTTGATCTGATCCCAGTAATGGATTTTTGGTGTTGTTTCAATTGCCTGGGGAGTCCCCCTTATAAAATATTCTCCCAGGCCAATTTCTTCAAGTGTTTCCCCTGCACTCTCTTCTAGTTTTTTTATAGTTTCATGTCTTAAATTTAAATCTTTTATCCACTGAGAATCAATTTTTGTTAATGTTGAAAGGTGGGGATCCAGTTTCAGTCTTCTATAGGTTGCCAGCCAGTTCACCCAGCACCACTTGTTAAATAGAGACTCTTTCTATTGCTGAATATTTTTGATAGGATTGTCAAAGATCAAATGATGATAAGTAGCTGGGTTCATCTCTTGGTTCTCTATTCTGTTCCATAAATCTGCCACTCTTTTTGTGCCAGTACCATGCTGTTTTGATCACTATAGATTTGTAGTATAGTGTTGCCGTAAGGGTCTCACAGAAAAGCGATGTCATGAAGAATAAGCATGCTTATTGAAATTGTGTTTTAAATAAAGGTGACCATCTGCTCACTCAGGCAAAATGGCGAGCCTTCTTTATTTGCTGTTGGTTTATATAGGGAATCTTGTGCATGCGCACTATACAGCAATAACCTCATTAATATTCATTACAATCCTTCTGCACATGCGCATTGGACATCAATGACTTCGTTAATCCATTTAAACATCTTATGACCACCCGCCCTGTAAGTAGCTCTTCCCTGGTAATCTGATAATCTACCAACATACACCTTTAAGCATAACCCTTTCAACATAACTCGGTTTAACATAACTTAATGAAGAACATGTTGTCAGTTATTACTTTCTTTGTTCTTATCTGATGAAGCCTGAAGCTATGGGGGAAAGAGACAATTTGAATGTTTATTCTACTGACCATGCCATTTGGAGGCAATTACTTCAAATCCTTAAGCAACACATAGTGAAATTTCTTGGGCATATGGGAATTTGTGTGCAAACCTCTTCTCCCACATAGGCCTTAAGTCAGGGGATTTTTGCTAAAGCCTTTTATAAGAAATTCTCAGGCTAGACTTCTCAAAAGCCTTTCATGAGCCCAGGTTTCATGTGTGCCATTAGATACCTATATGCATTGGGTAAATTCCTCTTCTCTTGAGGTCCCCTAGCACATTTCCATTCCTGGACCTGTCAGCAAGTGACCGTCATCACACACCACAGATCAGGAAAGGTTACTCCATTCCCTGACCCATCAGCAAGTGACCTTCATCACTTACCATACATCAGGAAAGGTTACTGATGGGTATCTGGTCAGTTTTCCAAAGGGCTTTTTCATTGGCCTTATAAAGTCAACCTTAATTCCTTAACACAGTCTGGAAATGCTATTCCAGCCAAACCTTGGTCATGTTAGGCCTGCAACGAACCTGGCCACATGGGATTCTACCTCAGTTTCTTATACCTGCAAAAAGTCTTTTCACTGCTCTCTCTCAAATGGCTTTTTTGGCTAGAGGCATACAGGCATTTTGCCTATAGTATAGTCTGAATTCTAGTAATGTGATATCTCCTGATTTGTTCTTATTTTTGAATAATGTATTTGCTATTCAAGGTTTTTTTCTGATTCCATATAAAACGAAGTACTATTTTTTCAAGTTTTTTAAAGTACGACAATGGTGATTTAATAGGGATTGCATTAATCTATAGATTGCTTTCAGTAGTGTGGACATGTTAACAATGTTGATTCTTCCCAGCCATGAGCATGGTATGTTTTTTAATATGAACCATTCTAATTGGAGTTAGCCATCATCTCATTGTAGTATTGATTTGTATTTTCCTGATGATTGGAGATGTTGAGCATGTTTTCATGACTCTGCTAGATATTAATATATCTTCATTAGAAATGTTTCTATTCATGCCTTTTACCTACTTTTAATGGGGTTGTTTGACTGTTTCTTGCTGATTTGTTTGAGTGCTTTGTACATTCTGTTTATCAGGCCTAACTGAGATTTATGGAGCATTTCACCCAACTGCTGCTGAAGAGGAGAGATCATTATTAATATGTCTAATTCTTTTGATTACTTTGTGTTTGCTTGCTATTTTTTCATTATACCTGTTGTTCACTATTGAGGGTGGAATTGTATTGGGAAAGTTCATGCATTTATAATACTATTGGTTTAAGAACATAATGTTAGGGCATGGATCAGATCAAAAATAAGTGACTGATTCTGGTTCTGAATCCAAATAATCATTTCACCAAATTAGCTAACTCATTGAATGGGGAATATACATATTCATATTTAGGTTGGGGGGAAATAGAGCAAAAGTAGCAGACTCAAATATTTACAGAGGTCAGGAAAGTGTCATAAATATATATATATATTGGGTTGAATGTTAAAGAGTATTAGGATCCACTAGAACCTTCAAAATTTAATAAAAATAACTCTAAGGCAAGGGAAATACTAAGTGTTACTTTTAGGCCAGAGGTTATCAGTTTTGATTTGGTAAAAATTACTTTAGTATATAAAAGCACCTACAATACAAAAGACTCAAATATTTGAATTTCTGTGCATGAGATGATCAAGTCTATGACCAGTTATCATTTGCTTCTTACTCAAGAGGCCAGGCAGTTCACTACTTGCTGAAAAGACACTATGCAGTCCTCATTCCCAAGTAGCTGATGGTTTAAGGGTTTATACATATGTGTTTCTTAGAAGTGAAATAATGGACCATAACATAGTCTCAAAACATTTGTAATTACCTATGTAAGTAAGTTAATACCATGGATATAGTACATGACAATGTGGTAAGTGCTATAATAAATGGAAGTACAGAGAAGAGGAAAATAGAAGTAGTGATGTCTGCATTGAGTCATTAAGTATAAATAGGAATTATTCAATGATGATTGTGGGGAGACTCTCAGACCTCAAAACAGTATATTGTACACATCAGTGATTAGCTTTCTTTATCTTCATTTCCCAATTTACAATAGCTAAAATAACTAGCTAACTAAAGCATACTCACTAAGTAGCTGTTATTATTACAGTGGAGTAAACAGATTGGTTGAAGTCTGCAGTGAGCCAGAGCTGGCCAATTCAAGTCCTCCTTTCTGAATGTACTAGCAGTGTGTCCTAGATTATGCCACTTAAATTCACTAGTTATATTTATTTTTTTATCTATGTAGTGAAGTTATTAATACTCACCCAAAGTGTTGTCATAGGAATTAAATAAAATTATGCACATAAACCCCAGCACTTAATACATAAAGAACACATAAAAATTGTATCCTCTTATTATCAGGGGAAATAAAACTCAATATTCAGAGGTAGACAAAGGATGAGAGAAAACAGGGGGCAAATGAAATAATACTAATTCATCTACACTGTTAATCCAGGCCAAATTTAATAATAGTTATTGCTTTCTCCATAGGAAATAGTTGGGTGCTCAAATGTGATGAGAGATGCTAGTACAGGGTCCAAGGAAAGGGCTTTAGGAATGGGATTGGTGAATTGCTAGCAAGGCCAGACATGGGACTGTTCTCAATTTAGGTGAGCTCAGAGTTTACAAACAGAGCCAAGTGCTTCATTGCTGTGGTTTTTATATACAAAATATGGGCAGAGAAATTAGGGTTTGGGCTTCCTGTGCTGTGTCATCAGATCATTGATACAATTCCTTATTTTCTGCATATCTCTCACATGATTCTTTTTGTTGTACCATTTAAAATTAAAGCTTTGATTCCATCCCTCAAAAACTGATAAAGAATACCACACTTTGTATTTTAAAGTTATTATTTATATATTACTACAGGATTTCTAGGAATAACTTTAGGATATTTTAAAACTCTAAGATGGAGAAAATGTTCTAGGCAACCAGTTTCTGTTTATTTTTCAGGTGACTTAAAATAAAAGACACATCTGAGCCTTCTAAACTTCACTTTTCCTGAAGTGTGCCCAACCTTTAAATCTAAAAGGCAATGCTTTAAACACAATGTTCACTATATTATATTCTGTGTTAATTACCGTAGACTCCAAACATTTTCTTTGCTTCCTACCCTCTATATATAATGAATTAAGCTTAGTCAAACAGATGAGTTAGCAAATGATTTATTCTTTCTTCTTGAATTCAGGCTAGCAACAAAAATTTTAAGAAAAATATGCTACCTATATAAGTTCACATCTAACTGAAAAAGCTAGCATTTTTCCACATATCTAGAATGCATTATCATCTTTAATTCTTCTTTAAGTAGTAGAAAAAAGCTTCTAACATTGACAGTCATGTTAATTGTCTTTATGTGAAGAGATAAAAAATACAGAGAGGATAGAAATAAGATTTGCATTTGTGTTTCAACTCTGATACTTATAATATCCCTGGCTATGTATTTAAAACTAGTATGTTTACTCACATATTTATCAAATGTTTATTGATTACATATCATGTTCCAGATCCTGATCTAAGTACTTCCCTCATTTAACTTATCTCATTAAAAAGGGACATAAATAATTATAAAGTTAATTATAGTTTTTTGAGAAAATATAAATGCATGTTTCAAATTGGAAAATTACATAAAAAATGAGAAATTTGTCAATATCATTTTATTGTCCATTTCTGAAGAGCACACCTTATAAGGCAAAAACTATCCTCTTCCTTTTGAAAGATAGTATCTAGAAGATACCAGATAGTTATTGTTGTTTATGTAAATCAGTTACAGAACATTTATAGCTGCAATTTCAACTTTGGCTAATATAAAGAAAGTAGTTAAGTTGTAGATGCTTTTATAAAACACCATTACATCTATGGAAAGTGCCACATCATTACTACCCAGGATGAGGAGGAAATAACAAAAGAACTCCCCTACCCTTCTACAATCAGGAATATCATTAAAATCTCTGATCCTTTCACTGTTTGGCTCCAAGAAGGAAGAAGCAAGTTAGGAGATAAAAGAGTATTCCAGGCAGCAATTCATATTTAAGTTGTGTTCTGAAGAAAACAATTTCCTCAAATTGTTCCATGAATAAATGTCTTTACAATCAAATAACTTTAAAAGATGTGTGCACTATGTCTTTTCCTAGAAATGTGGAAAATAGGTAAACATATCATAGGCTTTAGGAAGGTTAGTGATAAATAGATATTCCTTTTACCTAAACTTACTTGAGCATAGAAACGTGTTTTCCAAAAGACTAATACAATTCTGTCATATGTTCCCCCCATTCAGAGCACGAAGATTAAAGTATTTTTTTTAGTAAATTGTTGCATCGATGTCCCACAGTCTATATTAAATCCACAGAGCATAGAATCAAGAAGTTCTATTATTTACTCTATAGAAGTTTCTTCCACACGATGTATTATCCATAAAAACCTTATTTTCTAATAATTTACTACATTTCTCAACCTGGTCTCAATTTTTTCTTCAACCCAAACTTTCAATGATTAGCAAGAAACCAAGAAATGAGAGCATCTATTTTTTATTAAGTTAAGGTACACATATTGGCATTTCAACAAGGGTGAAGATTGAAAACTTGATTTTGAGACATTGGAGGTCTTTCCCATTAAGCAATGTTCCACTTTCAAATCTATATATACCAAATTACTATTGACTGCAGGGCACAACAGCCTAACGAATCACACAGAATTACTTTGCAGTATATGGATTACAACCACACAAGGAACCACATACACACAAAGATACTGACTTCTACAACAAAGAGAAATTACCAGCTGGGATAATATAGTCATGTCATACAACCAGAATATTTGTGTGTTAGTTTGCAGTTCAAAAAACGTTAGATTTAATTTTTCTTACTTGGTCTCTTCAATATGCTGTGAGGATGGTAAATGCAGCTACAATTCATAATTTATGGTTATCTAAACTCTCTTAACCTTGTTATTTCCTCATTATGCATTCATGTATTTAGCAGTGAATAAAATTTTTTCTCCAAAGAAAAATATCTGAAAATCTCTTTTTAAAAGATAGTTTGGAGGCAAAGCAAGATAGCAGACCAGAAGGTTCATTCAGCTGAGCTCTCCTAGTATGACTGGGAAAAAAGAGAAAACTCAGCTATACCTAGCACTGGAACCTTACCTGGAGTCATAGGTCAGGAACCACAGAGAGGAAGTCCTGAGCTGGACACAGCAGGTGATCCAGAGCAGTGGAAATCTGACACTTTAGGCAAGTGTTTGCAACTAGCTAGGTTTAGTTGCCCCTCCTCCCCATGAGGTCTAAGAGAGGAGGAAGCCTTTCCAGAATTTTCTGTTATGGGGGGAAGCTACGTATTGAATGAAAAGCTTGGAAGTGAGGGCAGATTTGAACAGTGTACGTCAACCAGATTTGAATAACAGTTGGAGTGGATTTGCCATTGGTTTGGTGATTGGTAAGTCAGCATACTGGGAAGGTCCCAGTGGCCAGGGGCTGCCATTGTGGGAGGGTGGTGAAAAAGTCTTATCAGGGGCCTAAAGCACAGCCATCTTAATTCTGCCTGCTGGGATTAGAATACCACTCTGAGGACAAGATGAAGAACTCCCACACCCCAAAGGAACTGTTGTCAGGGGACACTGGGAGATCGGTTCATGAAGGATTCTAGAGAGCTTTAAGATCCCAACTTAGTGGGGTCTGCATGCTAAGGACACAATCAGGCAATCAGTGAAGGCAACTAAGTTAGGAATAAGGACCATTATTGCTGGCTGTGTTCTCTGATTCCTAAAAAAAACCCCACAACACTACCTAGTGTCCTGGCGACATATTGCAATATATATTCCTATTAAAGTTGGTACCTTCTGCTGTATATGAATTTTTATGATTTTAACTTTCCTTATTCTTTATTTTTTTTCTATGTTGCTGAGGTTGCTGTAATTTTTGGCTATTTAAGCTTTTTTTGTTTTGTTATGTTGCATTTTGTTTTTCCTAATTTGGTTGGTTCTATTCTTAATTCCACTATTACATTCATCAAGACCAAGGCCTCCTGTATTTCTGGTCATGCGGAAGAGTTTGGCAATACTCAGGCTGGTAAGGAGCTCTTGATTTTGAGGAACCCTCCCCACCCTTCAAAATCCTTGAATTACAGTAGTGGCCTTAACACTGCACCAATCAATACCATTTCTTCTCTCACTCTAAATCTCTCTTCCTGTCCTCATTTTCTCCTATTCTTCAATTCTTTTATTTAATTCCCCTTCCTCTCCTTTTTCTTTCTCTTTTCTTTGTCTCTTTCCTTCTTATTTCTCCTTTCTTTCTTTTCCTTTTGTTTCTCCCTGCTTGTGCTTTACCCTCCTCTTCCTTTTGACCTAAATTCTGACACAAGATAATTTGATGCAAATGAGGAAGCAAGAAGGAAAATGGAGGTCAAGGACGTAAACAAGTAGAAAGAACACATGAGGAGGAAACAGAAAAATTTGGACAACATGAAAAACTAAAATAAAGCAATTCTGCCAATGGACCATGAGACAGCTACTGCAAAAAGCTCCATCTATAAAGAGTTAACGCATTTGATAGAAAGGGAATTTAAAATATGAATGATAAAGACAAATAAAAGAAGACAAGAAAATGGAAAAGACAGAACCAAAAGTCAGATAAGAGTTATATAGAACATGTAGAATACGGAAAGGATATGGCAGAGCTTAAGGAACTAAAGGAGACAATCAGGGAATATAACAATGTTGCAGACAAAATGCAATAGAAGTTATCAAAAATAGTTTAGACCATTCAGAAGAAAACCTCAGAGCTAAAGGATAAAATTTTTGAGTTAACCCAGTAGTCAAAGAGGCAAAAAAGGAGAGAGAAAGCAGAACAGGAGCTTTAAGAAGTAAAAGAATTCAGGAAGTGGTCAAACATACATTTATTAGGGATACCTTAAGGGGAAGACTATTATTCCAAAGGAATGAAAGCTCTACTAGAGACTATCATAAATGAAAACTTCGTAAGTTTTACTAAAGATCCAGACACACTCTTTTCAGATGGATATCAAACTGTGCATAAGCTCAACTCAAACAGAGCCTCTCCAAGACACATTGTAATAAACCTGTTTAAAGTCAAAATGAAAGAAAAAATTCTGCAACAAGCCAGGAGTAAGTACCAACTGACCTACCAAGGCAGAACCATTAGGATGACAGAAGAATTCCAACTGAAACTTTCCAAGACAGAAAGGCATGGTTATCCACCTTCAACATTCTTAAACAAAATAATTTTCAGCCAAGAATTTTTTATCCTGCTAAAGTAAGCTTCAAAATTCACGGAGAAATCAAATCTTTTGCAGATATACAAAAGAGATACACTGATGAAATTTGCTACAAGAATAGCTCTACAGGAAATTTATAAACCTATTCTCAATAGGGACCCTCACAATGTACCACCAGCAAAGTAAATATCTATAAGCTAAAGGTCAAAACTTAGCTTCCACAATGGCACAAAGAATAAAAGTACACAATGGACTTTCACAAATAAGGTGAATAGAACTCTACCACACTCAGCAATTTTCTCAATAAAATGTCAGTGGGTTAAATTCACCACTAAAGAGCACAGGCTGCCTAAGTGGATAAAAAAAGCACAAGCCATCTATATGCTGTCTCCAGAAAACAAATCTAGCCATGAAGGACAAACCAAGACTCAGGGTTAAGGGATGGAAAACACTATTAAAACAACTAAAGTTAAGAAAGACAAAATGGCAGTGCCTGTGGCTCAAAGGAGTAGGATGCTGGCCCCATATACCAGAGGTAGCAGGTTCAAATACAGCCCTAGCCAAAAACTGAAAAAAATAGGAAAAAAAAAAAGACAAAGATGGACATTTTATATTGATCAAAGGAATAACACAACAAGAAGACATTTCAATTTTAAATGTTTATGCACCCAATTTAAATGCTCTCAGATTAAAAAATAAATAAATAAATGCTCTCAGATTTTTGAAACAGACTTTGAGTGGTCTGAGCAATATGATATCCCATAATACTATAATTCCAGGGACTTTAACACCCCTCTGACAGAATTGGATAGATCCTCTAAACCAAAACTAAATAAAAATACAAAGGACTTAAATGCAAACTCTAGAACAAATGGATTAATAGAAATTTACAGAACATACCATCCCAAAGCTAGAGTATATACATTTTTCTCATCAGCCCATGGTACATACTCTAAATTAGACCATATTTTAGGATACAAATCAAACCTCAGCAAAATTAAAAGAATTAAAAATCATCCCTTGTTTCTTCTCAGACCATAAGGCAAGTTCATCCTCACACAAAGACATGGAAACTAAACAATGTTATGCTAAATGATGGTTGGGTTCAGGAAGAGTTAAAAGAAGAAATCATTAAATTCCCAAGCATAATAACAATGAAGAAAAAAGTTACCCATATCTATGTGATACAGCAACAGCAACATTAAGAGGAAATTATCTCATTAAATCCCTACATTCAAGAAATAGAAACAGAGTGCATCAACAAACTCCTGAACCATCTTGTGCAAATGGAAAGACAATCTAATCCCAAACCCAAAAGAAGAAAAGAAATAACCAAAATTAAATCAGACATAAGTGAAATTGAAAACAAAAGAATAATTTGGAAAATTAATAAAACACAAAGTTGGTTTTTCAAAAAAATAAATAAAATCAATAAACCTATGGACAGATTAATTAGAAACAGAAAAGTAAAATCTCTAATAACCTCAATCAGACATGATAAAGAGGAAATAACAGATGCCACAGAGATACAAGAGATCATCTCTAACTACTACAAGAAACTCTATGCCCAGAAATTTGACAATGTGAAAGAAATGGATCAATACCTGGAATCACACCCTCTCTCTAGACTTGACCAAGAAAAAATAGATATCTTGAACAGACTAATTTGAAGAACTGAGATCAAAGAAACAATAAAAAAATCTCCCACCAAAAAAATGTTCTGGTTCACATGTCTTCACACCAGAATTCTATCAAACCTTCAAAGAAGAGCTCATACCCATGCTTCAGAAATTATTCCAAAAAATTGAGAAGCAAGGACTCTTTCCCAACATGTTCTACAAAGCAAACATCACCCTGATAACAAAATCAGGAAAAGACCCAAATAAAAAGGAGAACATCAGATCAATTTCAGTAATGAATTTAGATGCAAAAATTCTCAATAAAATCCTAGCCTATAGAATACAGCTACACATTAAATAAAAAATCATATATCACAATCAAGTAGGTTTTATACCAGGGATGCAAAACTGACTTAGCATACTCAAGTCCATGAATGTAATTCACCATATCAACAGAAGGCAAAACAAAGACCATATGATACTCTCAATAGATGCAGAAAAAATATTTGATAGAATTCAGCATCCCTTTCTAATTAGAACATTTAAGAATATAAGCATAGGTGGCACATTTCTTCAACTGATCAGAGCCCTCTATGACAAACCCCACAACTAATACTAGACTGAATGGAGTAAAACTGAAAGCTTTTCTATGTAGAACTGGAACCAGACAAGAATGTTCACTATTGTCACTATTATTCAACATAGTGCTAGAAGTTCTTGGCAATACAATCAGGCAAGAGAAGGAAAAAAAATAGCATCCAAATGAGGGCAGTGGAGGTCAAACTCTCACTCTTTGCCAATAATATGATCTTATACTTAGAGAACCCCAAAGACTCAACCACAAGACTCCTGGAAGTTATCAAAAAATACAGTAATGTCTCAGGATATAAAATAAATGTCCACAAATCAGTAGCCTTTGTATATGCCAGTAACAGCTAGGATGAGAAACTAATTGAGGACGCACTAGCCTCAAAAAAAAAAAAAGAAGAAGAAGAAGAAGAAGAAAGAAAGACAGACAGACAGACAGACAGACCGACCGACCTAGGAATATACCTAAAAAAAGAAATGAAAGACCTCTACAAAGAAAATTACAAAAACCTAAGAAATAGCAAAAGATATTAACAAATGTAAAAACATACCATGCTCATGGCTGGGGAGAGTCAACATTGTCAAAATATCTATACTTCCTAAAGCATTTTACAGATTTAATGTTAATCCCCACTAAAATAGTAACATCATATTTCAAAGAACTGGAAAAAATAGTACTTTCTCTTTTATGAAACCAGAAAAAAAACCCATATAGCTAAGGCTTTTCTTAGTAATAAAACAAAGTCAGACACATCACCCTACCAGACTTCAGGCTATATTATAAGTTCACAGTAATCAAAACAGCATGGTATTGGCATAACAATAGTGACATAGCCATATGGAACACAATAGAAAACCAAGAGATGAAACCAGTCTCTACTTGCCATCTGATCATTGATAAACCAAACAGAAGCATTCAGTGAGGAGAGAAATCCCTATTCAACAAATGCTGCTGGGAGAACTGTATAACCACATGTAAAAGATGGAAACTCAACCCACGCCTTTTACCCCTTACAAAAATTGACTCAGGATGGATAAGAGACTTTAATCTAAAACACAAAATGATAAAAATCTTTTAAAAATGTGGGAAAACTCTGGATGATGTTGGACTGGGGAAAAATTTTATGACAAAGACTTCAGTGGCCATCACAACAACAAAAATTAAAAAATGGGACTTAATTAAGCTGAAAAGCTTTTGCACAGCTAGGGACACAACAAATAAAGTAAAAAGACCATCTTCAGAATGTGAAAAGATATTTTTGGGTATCAATCTGACAAAGAGTTGATAACTAGAATCTATAGAGAACTCAAATTAATGAATAGAAAAAGGGTAACAATCCCATCTACCTCTAGAGATATGAACAGAACTGTCTCTGATGACGACAGAGGAATGGCTAACAAACATTTGTAAAAATAATCATCATTCCTGATCATCAGAGAAATGCAAATCAAAATTATCCTGAAATATCACCTAACTTCACTGAGAATAGCCCACCTCACAATAGCCCTCTCAAAGCTTCAGATGTTGATGTGGTTGTGGGAAAAAGGGATTTTACACTGCTAGCAGGACTGAAAACTAATACAACATGTTTGAAAGGAAGTATGGAGAATCCTCAAAGAAGCCAAATTAGACATCTCATTTGATACTCCAATCTCATTACTAGGCATCTATCCAGAAGGAAAAAAATCCTTTTATCATAGGAACACTTGCACTAGACTGTTTATTGCAGCTCACATTACAATCACCAAAATGTGAAAACAGCCTAAATGCCCACCAACCCAGGAATGGATTAACAAGCTGTGGTATATGTATACCATGAAATACTATTCAGCCATTAAAAAAGATGGAGACTTTACATCTTTTGTATTAACCTGGATGGAGGTGGAGCACATTTTTCTTAGTAAAGTATCACAAGAAAGAAGTAAGAATTCAAGGTACTCAATTTTAATATGAAGGCAGTAGATGAGGTAATACAAGGGGTTGGGTAGGGGAATGAGGTAGCTGAAAGAGGGGAGGATGAGGGGTATCACAGGGTATAACACATCTCTTACGGGGTGGGACAGAAGTATAAGAAGGATTTTATCTAACAAATGCAATCGGTGTAAACTAATTCTTTGTACATTCAGTGAATCCCAAACAATTACACTCCCCCCCGCCAAAATAAAGATAGTTTGATCCTTTGCCTTGGTGTCTGAAAAATGATCCAACTTATTATTTGGTCTGTATGATCCTGACACCACCTATAATAGTCAAGTTATTCTATGCTGTTCTATAGTCATAAACAACCCCAAAATATCAATAGCCTTATATAGCAAGTTTTATTTTTATTTTTTAACATAATATCTAAGGTCTATTCACATTTCCTGATTATTTATTCTCCAAGAAGTGACTTATACCTAGACCACTTGATTTTTGAGGGTTTACCATGTTAATATAAGGTCTCCTCATTCATGATAGGAGAGGAAAAGAGGTACCAGGTAATTGTGCATGGGCTTTAATTGCCTCACCCCAGATGTGGCATTACTCACAGAACTCACCCAATTGAAAGGGGTATGGAGTACGTATATATGTAAATGGGCATTTAGAGACCACCACTGCCTCCTCCTCGCCTCTTCACTTGCCCATCCTCACTTGCACTGCTCTCCCGCCTGTTCTTAGCTCTCAGCTATGCTTCGTTCCTTCGATGAACCATGTTCCTTCCTCCCACAGGAAGTTTGTACATCCTTTTATTTCTAAATATCAATTCCATTTATTTGATTTTCATTGTCTCTCAATCTCAGCTAAGCATCACTTTCTTAGGGAACTCCTTCCCAAGCTACTGATCTGCGAATCCCATCATAAAACTGTTCCCTTCAGAGGATTCATTACCGTCTGCAGATATACATTCCTTAGCATGACTATTTGACTAGTGCTTGCCTGTCCCATGAATGAAAAACTTCTAGAGATCGTGAACTGTACCGATGTTTGATTAGCATTATAGTCTCAGCACATAGAAAAATAATCACCACATGATCTCATTTCGAAACATATGTCTTGAATGCATAAATCAATGAATGATGAAGCATTTGAGGTTCAGACAGATTGTAATATATGCCTAAAGTTACAACTAATTATTGACAATTCTGGGATTCATACTCTGATCTTCTGATTGTAAATTTTTTTCATTGCTCTCCAATAGGCTAAATTTAGAAAGGAGTAGTTTCTTGGAAAGGGGATTTTGACAACATCTCACGGAAAGCCTATACTGTCACCAAGAAAAAAAGAGACACACATTTTCATCCTCTGCTTTCACAGAGCTGACATTTTGAGGGGCCCGGAAGTCTTCAGGTGCTTAAGTTAATTACAAAGCAACCTCTGTAAATGGAACAAAGTAAAGGAAACTATTATTAATGCCAGCCACAAGAGCATTTAGAATTTGGAAACAAAGCAGGTATTTGCTTTGTGGCTTTCTATTGTCACTCCTGTTATTTCAGACCAGGGGACGGACAAGTCACATTGCTTTATAAGGAGTCACTCTTTCTAAAAACAGAACTCAATTCACACGAACAATAGTCATAGGTCGACTTGATAGTCAGTGAAGCTGAAAACCACCCTGAATTGAGTAAACAGCTTTTTCTGTTTCTATAGATCACCTGAAATGAGGTAAAACTTCACTGAGTCAATCAGTTTAAAAGTACTATTGTATAAAAGTGGATGCATATTTGTTGGAAAGTAAATGAAAAATACATTCTAAAAAAGCACAATGAGAAAACCAAATTTCACTTGAAATCCTACCTCCTAAACATAATCACAAGTAACATTTGGGTCAACAGCCTTC
Organism: Otolemur garnettii; assembly: GCF_000181295.1. Classification (NCBI taxonomy): domain Eukaryota; kingdom Metazoa; phylum Chordata; class Mammalia; order Primates; family Galagidae; genus Otolemur; species Otolemur garnettii. The sequence continues at coordinate 14,182,824 of NW_003852398.1, read as the reverse complement.
CAAAGGCAGCTGTCCCTCAATAACATGTATCTTTAAGGATCTGTCTATTTCCCAAGAAACAAACCAAAGTTGAATTACAGAAAGCTGGAGTTCAGAGTGGTGGGTTTAAATACTAACTGCCACCTACCAGCTGTGTGACCTTGGGCAATTACTTCACTAATTTTAATCTTCACTTTCTCCATTTGAAAATTGTACCCGTGTTTGCTTTGTAGGGTGGTTATAAAGATATAAAGAGAACACAGTGAAATATAATGGGTATGCAAAGTACCAAGTAGAATACCAGAAACACTCAGGCACCTAAGGAAAAAAAAAACCACAGTTTTATTTTCCCTGTGGGATTCATGATGATGATCTGACACACGGCTTGTGCATGTAACAAATGGAAAAACAGGAGATGCATCTATAGACATCCTACAATTAGAGGTGCAAGGCCAATGTCAATGTCTTCAGCTACTCTTTGATTAGTGCTGATGGGTGCTGAGGCTAAATCAGCTTTTAGACAACCCTGGTGGAGTTGCCTAAAATTTCTTGAGGAGTTATTTTCCACAAAAATAATTTGGCATTATATGAAGACAGAACTATCATATATTGAACAGAGTATCAGGCAAGGGTTATACTGAGTTCTTTATATTTGTCATTTTATTAAATTTGTTTAAGAACACGAGAGTTAGATGCCATTACTAGATACATTTTACAGACTATGGAACTTAAACTTAGCAATTTAAGGTGATTTGCCCAAGGATCTGAGTATAATAACAGAGGAACTCAGATATGATTCTAGGTCTGGCTGATTTCAAATTTGAAACCCCCAAATCATTGGATAGCCTGCTGTCCCAGACATTTGATACATCTGTACTTATTTTTTAAAATGTACTTTCAGGCTACTCATGGTGGCTCATGCAGGTATTCCTAGTGCTCTGGGAGGCCTGGCGGGGGGTGGGGTGGATCACCTGAGTTCAGGAGTTTGAATTCAGTCCAAGCAAGAGTGAGACCGTCTCTACTTAAAATAGAAAAACTGAGGCAAGAGGATCTCTGGAGCCCAAGAGTTTGAGGTTGCTATGAATATAATGCACAGGACTCTATCCTGGGTGACAGAGTGAGACTGTCTCAAAACAAAAACAAAACAAATCAAAACAAAAAAATACTTTTAAGAGAACAGTTACATTTGAAAAGCAAAATGTAATGGCTACTTTATAGATAGTGAACCTAAGAAAAAATGCATCATTTCATTTGTTTATTGGCTGATAATATACACAGCTAGTGTCACGATAGAAATAGGAAAGATCTTAAACTGCTAAGTCTCTACAAATTGCTTTTAGAAGGGACCAAAGGATTATTCACAGCTTGTCACATAAGGATAAGAAAGAACCCAGGGAAAGAACTGCATGTCTAAATGGTATGCTCTTTCAAAGATCATATGATTCTTGAAATAATTTTAAATTTGGATTTTATCATGTCCACTTTCTTATAGAATAGACTAGATCACAAATTAAATTAGTATTAGAAAGAAAATCTAGGCATTCTGACTTTAAATCTAGTGAACTCTTTACAATTAATTCCCTATTTTCTTCCCCCCAGGAACCATGTTAAACTAATTTGAAAATTACATTGGTAATATCCTGGAGCAAATAATTCACAAGGCCTTCTTTTTATATTGTCTGCTTACCAAGGTGAATTCTCTAGTTTTTCAGAAATCATCTCATGTACCTCAATTAACTCTGCCTGAGGAGTTATAGCATAAGATCCTCAATGATATTTATGAGAAAGCTTCTACAGCTTTAGAGTAGCCTACCTGGATTAAGTAGAACTTTTCCTACTAACTTTGCAAGATCTATACTTCAAACACTTGGGGAATATTTTTATGAGAAATCAAAATGACTGCCTTCACCACGATGAATGATTTTTGACTGTAGAAAGAAAATGTAATTAAGGGACTCACAGTACAATCACTCTAAATTAATCAAGAGAAGACAGACATTAATTCAGAAGGGAAAAATCCATCAAGAGCAAACCAAGTTAAACACTGTAGAATCATTAATATCCATTTCACCAGACCAAAAACCATTAGCTGCAGTCAGCCAACAGCCTGGCACAATCATTTTCTCTTCTCTCGGTCACTGGTCTGTGGAAAAACATGGCTTACTGAAGGGTTTTCAAACAACTTAATTTGCTTCCTATTAAGAAGCTGGATGAATGGCCATAATGGATGGATACTTGAACGATAAGTGCGAATTGACTAAAATTACAAAAAGATTCTTTTACTAAAAATATTTAACCTTAAAATAGATTTCTTATTTGGTGGAAAACTTATTAATGTTGTATTTTGTATTTTTTTCTTAATTCTGTATGCATCCATTAATTTATTCAAAAATATGATAGAGGTAATGTTTGAGAACTGCCTCAAACATTAGAGTAGCAAAATAGCCCATTCAACTGACCTTTGCAGAGCAGCCATAATGTACCTAAAAAGCAAATCTAGAATTTGCAAATTACACTGTCTTTCAACTATAACTCACGGCAGGTCATTTTACCTCTCTGAGTCTCAGTTCTTTTATATCTGTAAAATCTCATGAATATCTACCATACCAGGAAGCTGCAAGGTTTAAATAAAATAATGCACGCATTTTATAAACTCTAAGGTAGTGCTGATGAAGTTTTTGAGCAGGGAACTGTAGATTCAAATTGTGGTCTTGAGTAAATTGCATACTTCTCTGGATTTAAGATATGTAGTCCATGAAATGAAAACAATAATTCCTCCTAAGACTCTTGTGTGAAACAGCAGTAAAGAACCAAATCAACATACACTTGACACTCAGTAATACGTAGCATTATTATGGTTATGCTTTCCAAGTTGTTACGCTTTCTTCAAATGCAACTTTGTGTGTTTTGGCATCGATGGGATGATCAGATTGAAAAGTATAAAATATAATATATGAAGTATTTAGCAGGGTCCAAGGAAAAAAGCAGGAGAGGATGAAAGAGAGGAGATTTCTCTGCTAACTATATAATTATTTGTAACTCATTTATTTATATATTTAACAATTTTTGGAGTGTACTGTGGTTGATGCCAAAGAATGTTATTCATAATCACTGCTGCCAGGGAGCTTAAGGTGCCAGGGATTTGGATAAACAAAAATTTGACTTTGTATATGAATATATGTGGAGACATATTATCTACGTATAAATTTTATACTTGTATATACATATGTGTGTATACCTGTTAGAGTAACAGACAGGGCTGAGACTGGCAGGAGGTTGGCTGATCAGATGCAAGTGTTAATCTTTACACAAAAGGGACAGATGACCCTAGAAAAGAACTGGCCTCAAGCAGCTTGTCAGCCCTCTCTGTCACCTTACATGAACTTTGGCTAATTACAATAACACTTACAATGTAGTTTAAAATTTTCCTCCCTTAAAATTATTATGGCAGTTCCAAGACAGCCACATAATGCATAGAAATGGGAAGGAACTCATTCTAGGAACTACTACCCAAATTCTTAGTAAATGCCAAACCCTTGGCTTTGAATATTCCTCCTCTCAACATTGTAGTCAATTAGTAGGACTACAAAAGATCTAAAATTGCTTACCCTAAGGGCATCTGTGCTTTTGGAACTGCCGCTCTCCTCCCTGTGAGTATGTACTTTTACTTTTAATAAAGCTTTCACCGGCTTGCCTGATATGGTAGGTTCTAAAATTCTTTACCTGCTGAACACCAAGACCATGGAAAAACCTCCATTCGGAAGCCATCAACAAACACATTTTACTACACTTTAATCTAAAATTTTTATAAAAATAAAAAAATTCACGTCACAAGACAGTATATAGTAAAATTGAAATGACTGTGATTGTGACTTTTAAGAAGCGTTCAAGTACAGAAACGATGCCTGTTTTTCATTGTTTTAGGTAAACATAGTACGTTCTCAAAAATGTTTACCATAGGGCGGTGCCTGTGGCTCAAAGGAGTAGGGCGCTAAACCCATCTGCTGGAGGTGGCGGGTTCGAACCCAGCCCTAGCCCCAAACTGCAACTATATATATATATATATATATAAAATATACATATAATATATGTAATATATATCATATATATAAAATAAATAAATCTGCACAATACAAATTTTGTTCTAAAAACTTGATACTGAGGACTGGAGTTTAGCTTTCTGCTTTAGTCGATCCCCTTGTCTGTTTTTTTCTACTTATCTGAAAAAATAAGGCAAAGTTCTCTACTAAAGCCTAACAGTAACTGTCAGCCAATATGACACCACTCTCACGTGTAAAGTGATTCACGTTCTCTCCCTAGGCAGATTGAATGTCATGAGGGGGCAACTTTTTCTCGCACACAAGCACAGTCTGTGGGCAATGTTATACTGAAGGGCTCCCAATTCCCCTACATCCCACTGTTGCCCTACAGCTGTTGTCCTTCGGCTCTTTGGACAAGTTGTCTCTCCGCCTAAGAAATCATTTCCTCTATCACCTGGTAAGTCCCTGCTCTTCCCTCAGCTCCTCAGGCTAATGTTTCTCCCTCTTTGCAGTTTTCTCATACTCTAGCGAAATGAATCGCTGATTTTGTTGTATCTCTCCATCACAAATTACCATATTATGATGATCTTGTTATCCACTTGTCCTCTTCTCTAGACTTGTGAGTATTTCAAGGCAGGGACCTTCTCCTGTCTGTCTTCATGGCTCCAGGGACAGTGGCTGGTAAGCAGTAAGCACTTTACAAATAAATCCATAGCTGATCATTTCAAATAACTATTGCTTTAAATCTGTGATTACATTACATCAATTAGAAAGAAAACATGTGAGTTGAATAATGACAGATAATATCACTAATCACTTCTTATGTGACAGGTGTTATACTGTTATTAACCCCAGTTTATGGATGGGAAAAGCATAAACTCAGACAGGTAGTAAGATTTCCTAAGCTTGTTCTAACTGCCTATATAGGACAGAGCTGGGATTCAAGTATTAACCATTCAACTCAACCACTGATATAGGTATAGATCAAGTGAGAACTTATTGGTACAGGGTGATCCACCAACTATTACAATACTCAGCAAATGTTTTTGCTGTATTTGGCAAGGTTGAGAAAATCTGGCTAATAGAAATTAAGATGGTGTTGTACTAGTTTCATATAAAGAGGCAAAATAGAACTTTCAACTGCTAAGATTTCAAAAAAGAAAATTAATTATTTTGTTTTAATGGCAGTAATAATTATTGGGAAAAATTCCAATTTTTGCTAAAAATAAGAAAACATGTAGTTAATAGCTGATTAAAAAAGACAATTAATTACCATTTTTTTCCTTTTTAAAAAAGATTTTAATTGGCTTCATTTGCAACTATAGAATCAAGTGACACCTAAGCCTTTTTTTTTTTTAGAGATGGAGTCTCACTTCATCATCCTTGGTAGAGTGCCATAGCGTCACAACTCACAGCAACCTCCAACTCCTGGGCTTAGGCAATTCTCTTGCCTCAGCCTCTCAAGAAGCTGGGACTATAGGCTCCAGCCACAAAGCCTGGCTATTTTTTGTTGCAGTTTGGCTGGGTCCAACGCACCGCTCTCAGTATACGTGGCCCACGCCCTACTCACTGAGCCACAGGCGCTGCCCTGACACCTCATTCTACATTAAAATGGAATGAATATCTTCACCATTTATGAATAGATGGCTTTTTAAACCATAGCTACATTTCTTTTATGCTTATTTTTTTAAAAACCACATGCTTAAAAATAAAAATAGGAACATTGTCATTAAAAAAAAAAAATGCAAAGGAGGGCCATAACCTAGACTAGAGTATTACTTTTGAGTAGATAGAAGTTGAGCACCAGGCTGCATAGAAGCTCAGAATCCCTAGTTTCCTTCTTTCTTTCCTTGCATTTAGTTATTTTCTCATATAGGGAGAGTGTTATTTCCCCCTCAGAAGTTCTGCTTGACAATCTTTGGCTTTGATGATTGTGAAATGAAGTAGCCAACGGCATCAGCCTCTGGCTGTGGAGCTACATTGAAAAACATACCTGTTTTGTCTATTTTAGAAGTGAGCTTTGTCTTTTGGAATAACAACAATGTAGAGGTCGCCAGAAGCAAGCTCAGCAACTTCTGAGTATTTAAACATCCCCCATACATGCTCAAGTGCATGTGTGTACACCCACATGCTGGACACACAGTTGGCTTGTTTTAGAATTCCTATGCAGTCTATCATGATATGGCTTTAGTTGAACTGATTTTAACTGATTTTTTGAGAATGATCATTTTTGTTGTTGAAAAAGCTGGTTATTTTCTATCACTTAGTCTCTTAAACAATAATAAAAAGAAAATAAGAAAAGCTGGCAAGATGCTCACTGGCCCCCTTTGTCCTCATGGAAACAGAAAGACTACAAGCCCCAACATCTTCTGTAGTAGGTTACATGGCTACGTTTGGGCCAACAGAATATGGATGGAAGTGATACATGGTGCTTTCAGGCCCAGTAATAGAAGGCCTTGTCCAAGTCTTCACCTCTTCTGTTCCCCCAAGCACAATGGTACTGTGCTCACCTTCAAGCCTCAATAAGACAGAGACATAAGACGTAAGCAGCTTGGTTTCCAGCATCCCCGCTTGGAAGACAGCCACCTGACCCGATTCAATCTCCTACCCGAGTGAGGGACAAGCCTTCTGATAAGCCACTGAGCCTTTAAATAATTAAAATTTATCTGTGACTTAGATTATCTACCCTGACTAACAGGAAATTTGGCACAAAAATTGGTATTGCTTTAAGAAAATGCCTGAAGTAAATAACATTTGTTTATCAGTTGGGCAGCAGTCACTAAGAAAATCAATACCAGGGTCTGGAAACAAATCAACAGTATTCAGAGACAAAGCTCTGGTAAACTCTCGCCCCAGATCAACACCTACTATGCCAGCAGCAGCTCTAACAAAAAAGATTTGAGAGTAGGCAGTGCTATTTTAGCCCCTGTATCTGAAATTGGCAGAACAGCATCTTAATTACCATGCACGAACTAGATTGTTCTGTTTAGGTTAGTGTTGTTCACATTTAGGAAGGAAGTGGAAAGGGTCAGGAAAAAATGGACCATGGTATAAACATAGATGAAAATGAATGGAGAGCTCAGAACTGTGGGATCTCTAAGGATTGGGACTTCTAGACTACAAATGTAGAGAACAGGATTTGAAAAGGCTTTTAGAAACCAAGCAAAACTTCTGTGTGCCTAAGAACATAGACTAAATGAACGCTGTGTCTTCCCATTGAAACCCAATCATTTCAAGATATTTGAGAAAGAGAGAAAGAGAAAGTAATGGTGAACAAGGACAGGCATAAATTGGATATGTCCAATATGTGTCTAAGAACAATGTCTGGGTAATAACCTTCATAGAAAGCTGAATAGATTTGAATATGTCAGAGCCTAATAGCTGGGCACCTGTAGTCCCAGCTACTTGGGAGGCTGAGACAAGAGAATCGCTTAAGCCCAAGAGTTTGAGGTTGCTGTGAGCTGTGAGGCCACAGCACTCTATGGAGAGCGACATATTGAGATTTTGTCTCAAAAAAAAAAAAAAGAAAAAAATGTCAGCGCCTACTATAAAGTTGAGGGAACTTTATTACTAAAAAACTATATGCCTGGAGCTTAAAAAAAAAGGTTGACTAAGAGTTAAACAGCCTTTGGCATTTATCCTTCCGCCTGGCTTTATTCTACAACAGGAGACAGGCTATGCAAAATTCCCATGGACCAATCACTGCTTTATTTGTCTTATTCTTCCCATTTATGAACAGAGGTTTATTCTGATTATCCTGGACTTCTTTTCCCCACTATACATTAAAATGTATGGGTGGCCAGGCTCCAGGCCACTACCTGCACCAGGTAGCATTTCCCCAGCCCTGGATAGGGTTTGGGGCATTCATGCCTTGGGAGAGATATTTGTTTACCAGGTGTGAAGGAAAGAGGTATGTGGTTGTTAGGATGTGTAGGGGACGATGGTAAAGATTGGCTAGGTATTCACTTACATTTTCTTCTTCTTGGACACAGGAAGACGGTATTTCCTAGCCCTATCTGCAGTTAAGTTGAGATATATGATTGGTTTTTGGTGAATTCATGACATTCCAAACAGGGTAACAACAATATTGCTTGATTCTTAATGTTGTCTCTAGGCTGCCCTTCCTCATCACATCTGCTACTGCAGACTGGATAAAGTCAGGACAAACTGAAAGGACAGGATCAAACAACTTGATCCTGGAGAACCACTTGACCTGTGTCAGACTGATGTTCACAATGAATACACTTCTACTATATTACACCACTTAAAATTTGGAGTTTGTTACTGTAGCATGGCTTAACCAGTTTAACATATTCAACTATAAACTTCTATGTATCAAAATGCACATGTAGCCATGTATGCTTATTACTATTATAGGCATTATTCCATTATTATCCTGCTGCTGGATTTAATTTCTTACTACTCTGTTTACTATATCACTAAGATTTTGGTAATTGCTTCACATACATTTGATTGGAATATTAATCAAATATTCCAGTAATTTTAATTAAGCATGATCTGGTTCAATTGCTGTATTAGACACTTCAAAAAAATCATTTAAATTTCACTATCCTAATTTTAAAAATGAGAAACCCAAAGCACAGAGATGCCACATAATTTGTGACATGAGTGGATATTTCTGCTCTACATCTGAGCCCCTTCTGGTCTTTCCTCCATTTTTGGTCCAATTATCTGAAGAGAGTTTTACATCTAGACTCATTCCCATAAATATCAGGGATAATTCAAAGGTAGGCCATGACTTAAGCCAATCCAATCCCAATTAATCTTTAGTATTTTATTGAGATTAGGAAAAATATGTTCACTCTTTATTCTGAATCTTAACCAGACATTGGGTCTCCTTAGAGTTATGGTTAACCATCTTTCAATCACATATTATTACTCTTATAGGCATTATTCCATTATTTCCAACTCTTTCTATGAAAGAGTTCATGTGCCTATGAAAACTCAAACAAGAGATGGAATGGCATACCACTGACATCATTCAAATTTTTTATCTTTGGGGACATAAAACTATATTTATATTTCTACAATCTCCTCTTATTAGAGAGTGTGGATCCCCTCTCCACTCATTTCAAGCACATGTGATTTGGTTAACTGTCACTCCAACCTTGTGCATCCTAAACTATATCTAAGCCCAACCAGGTAACAGCCCTGGACCAAGTTCCAAACTCCAGAGCACCATTTTTTCCCTACTCATCTGATAATATTGTCTTATTTTTTGCTTGAAAAAATATAGTTTTATTATATTAAGTGATTTATCTACATAGATACATTTATAAGGCAACAATTATTCCCTGGGAATTATACTAGGAAGAAAATATAGAAGAAAGAGCACCAGCAGTTTACAAACTTATTATGATATAAATAATATAGATAGAGCTGTGAGAGAACTGAACAAAGCAAAGATAGCCAAGTGCTAAGTTATTAATTTATTGTTTATCAAATTCAGATAGTAGTAACAATCTTAGGACTACTTGGCTCAATAAACTTTTTATAGGTGAGGAAATGGAAAGGGTGGTTGCAGATCCTCTCCTCCAGCTGCCTTAGGCCCCACGTGGGTGAGCTGCCACAACGGAAGTCAAAGGGAAAAAGCAATTTACAGGAAAGAGTTCAAAGGCATCACAAGAAAAAAAACAAATTTTAATAAAATCAATGATTCTGGTTCTTTAAAGACATTCTCAAGAAAAGTTGCTCTGGAAGGTGGATCTAAAACTACATCTAAGAACTTGGAGAAACGTACCACAAAACCTGGAGGAAGGGTCTGAAGCAGGTCAAGAACGAGCAAGAAGGAGACGAAGCGCCAAGGAACAAATTCCAGCAGGCAAATAAATTCAGCAAGAAGATGTAATTCCAGCCAGATGGTAAAAGTGATGAATCAGGAAACCCAGATGGGATGACTTCAAAGAGAAGAAGAAAGAACTGAAGCGGAGAAGGCAACTCAGCGATCAGACCAGCTATGACACTGTTGGTTCGAGCAAAGCGGATTTGGGAGATTTTTAAGAAAAGACTGTGACAAAGAGAAAAGAGGAAAGTTAATGAATGACTCGCAGACGTCGATCCAAGGGAAAATGAAAACCATTGCATCTGCACATGATTCAACTGGCGTGATCCAGGGTTCCACTCAGTATGGTAATGAAGAACCGGAAAACAGGCCTTGGAAGAATTGCGAGATGATTTGGTTGAATTAAGTAAAGCCCAATATTCCAGAAATGTTGCTAAGAAATTTCTCACGTATGTAAGTAAACCACAGATTGCAGAGATAATCATAAGCTTTAAGACCATGCGAGGAAGCAGCTGCCCCACGTGAAAGCCTCGGCCATCGTGGGACTCTTAGAACGACAAAGCCATTTTGGCGCAGAGGACACGCTGACGCGAGCACTCTGCCGATGCATTCCAGATTTACAAGACAGCAGGTCACCCAACTCTGGAAAAAACGTTAGAGGTGCAGCCAGAAAAATTGGAGCTCATTATGGATGAAATGAAACAGATTCTAACTCCAATGGCCCAAAAGGAAGCTGTGACTAGCACTCATTGATGCATAAACTATTCTTGGACTTTTTTTTTACCTATGCGCCCCCCAAACTGAGAACAGAAATGACTGAACCTTTAGTATACCTGGCACACACACACGACGGCGCCAGAGTGGCCACGCACTCCTGTGGCCTGCACACCCAAGAACAGGAAAGTGATAGGGAAAACTAAGAAGACTTATGCTGAAAAAGTGGCCAATGGCCAGTACTCCCATTTGGTTTTAGCGGGGGCATTTCATTGCATTGATGATACCAAACTTGTGAAGCAGATAATCATGTAACCAAAATGATCGGTTCCTTGCCTAACATAGTAAATGATAAATATGGAAGGAAGGTCCTATTGCACTTGCTCAGCCCCAGAGATCCTGCACATGCAGTGCGAGAAATGATTGAAGTTCTGTGAAAGGAAGATGGCAATGCAGACAGTAAGAAAGACACAGAGATTCTAGCTTTGCGCGGTGGCAGTATCGTAGCCAATGAGGTTTATCCGAGGCGTGATTATTGCTAATAGAAAGACACCGAGTTCCGCAGACGTGAGCTCTTAGAATCCATTTCTCCAGCTTTGCTAAGCTACCTGCAAGGGAGATGGTTCTGGACAAGTCTGCGTGTGTGTTGGTGCCCAGCGTTCTGAGATCTGCTACTCTAGAGGGTCAGCCTGATACAAGTGCCATCGCTAGCTTGGCAGCAGCGGAACTGCTTCCTGGTGGCAAGGATGGAGAGCCTCGTGTTGCAGAGCATCCTGCAGGGCGTCTAGTTCTGAAGCGGTTAGTAGAGCAAGATAAAGAGATGAAAGAAAGAAGAAGAGAAGGTGGTTGTTTTGCAAAAGCAAAACAGAGCACGGTGGTATAAAGAACCTGAAGTCCTGGGCTAATGGAAATCGAGGTACCATTATTCTTTCTGGCCGTCTTCAGAGTTCTGACCCAGCAGTTGCAAATAAAGTCAAAGCTGGACTAACAAGCTTAGTTCCCACACTGAAAAAAAAACAAAAACAAACAAACAACAACGACAACAAAACACCAGCAAAAGAATAGAAACTCTACTTGAAAAAACTGAGTGCATAGGCAGAAAGAATTAAATGCAGGATGGAATTTTTCCTGTTCTCTATTTTTTTCCACGCAGAAAAGAATGGCCAGGGTTCAGCAGCAGAGAGGAGCTGGGGTTCACCTTACCGGTAATTTTGGTGCTCTGTGTATGTATTTCTTCTTTTATAAGTATTTATAAAATTGTTTTTTTTTTTTAAAAAACTTCTTAATAAACAATTATTTTCAAAAACCACATTTAATTGTCATGGAGAGCATATGGGAAGATTTAAAATTTTTAAATTAATTATTTGGTCATTTAATTTTTATCTTAATCTTTATGGGTACATAAGTCATGTATATTTAAAGCATCATGCATGCAATTTTTTGGTACAGCATAGAGTGTGCAAAAATCAAATCAGGGCAATTGGGGTATCCATTAGATTAAGTATTTATCATTTTTTTCATGGTAGGTACATTCCAATTCTACTACTTTAGTTATTTTAAGACATGACATTCAAAGCTGCGATAGAAAAGACAAGATAAGTTCCAATCAGTCTGGAGCTCTAAGCCATCAGGTAGCAAATTCAGATACTCTGAGTATGTATTTCTGAGGAAAGAGTACATGGAGAGATGCTGAGACTCCAGGAGCTATTGGAAGTGGCTGGTCTACCACTGTCTCCTACGGTCCCTCTCCATTCCAGTTCTAGCCATTCTTTGGTGGCAAAGGCAGGAGAGGAACATACTCAGAACTAACCACACAGCTTTTTCATATGTACTAACCCACAGAAATTGTAAGATATAATTAATGAATTAAGCCACTAAGATTTGGGTCAGTTGATTTTCCAATAAAAAGAAAGAGCCGAAAAAGAATAAAATGGAAAGCTTTCAAATTAATTTATCAAAACTGTCTTAAAATAGTGAAACTGGCAGATAACACATACCTACACAAATATACACACAGGTACACACATACCCAGGCACACACGGGACAACAGACCATTATTTGTTTGAGAGTGGATGATAAATTTACAGATGAAATCTTTTCAATGGTCTCGTAGGATAACAAAGGAAAAATTGAATCATTCATTTTTAATTTTTTGAGAGCATATCCAAATCATTCCAAAAATACAAAGACAGTCAACATTATGAATTTCCTCAAACGAAGTCAAAGTATGTCATCATCCTGATAGATGCTAATAAGGCATTTGAAAAACTTTAACACTTTTTATAGATTAAAACAACCCTAGATGAACAAGAATAAAATGTTCTTTCATAAGGAGATACAGAGGTACCCAAAGCCTAAAGTTCTTTCTACATTTCTGATCCATGAAATAATTCAAGGACCAATTAACTTTCATTTTATAGCTTTCCACAAGCTATTGTTTTCATGACACCCCCTACGGAAAAGAGAAAATCCTTTTTAAAAGCAGTGGATCAAAATGGCTCATACCTCTTTTACCCACATTCCATTAGAAAGACCTCATCACATTGCCACAGATTACAAGGGACAGAGTGAAATCTGGTTATACATTTGCTAGGTATAATTTGTTTCCTCCTCTCCTACTATAGCTCAAATATATCTGTAAATGTAAAGTTAAATATTGACACAAAAAACGCTGAAATAAGTGAAATGTAATTTTTAAAATTTATTTTATTAAGTCAAATACACATAGATCATGAATACATTCATGCATATGTAGGGTACAATGTGCTGATTTTTTTTTATACAATCTGACAAGTTTACACTAAACCAATCAACATAGCTTTCACCTCATTTAGTTGATTATTGTGCCAAAACATCTATGTTCTACACTTCACAGATTTGACTTGGTACCCTTGTCATATGCTCCATAGCTGTGGTCCTGCCTTTTACCCTCCCTCTGTCAAACCTCCCCCCTCCCCTCCCTTCCCACCCCATTTATCTCCTTCATCCTGAGCTATAGTTGTGTTCTATCTCATAAGAAAGTGTGAGTAAATATAAGTAGGTTTCATAGAAGTACTAAGTGCATTGGATAATGTTTTGTTACATAATTATTTGTGGTGAGAAAAACCTTTGTACATGTTACAATGAACCTAAACAGTAAGAGGAAAAAGTAATCAATTATATTAAAAATAACAATTCTGAAACTTAAAATGCCATAAATAGATCAAAGGGCAAATAAGGGTACACGGAAAAAAACATAATGCATTTAACAGACAAAATGTTCCTGCATTAATAAATAAAGAATTTATTCTGTGAACAATATTGAATAAGAGCAAAGGGCAAGCAAAAGTACTTCACAGAAGAGATGCAGTTATTTGCTAAGGATATGAAAAATGAAATATTCAACCTCTGCAAATACTATATAATTTACTTGTTTATTTTGTTTGTTGTCTTTTGTTCTCTCCACTAGAATATAATCTCCACAAGCCCAGAGTATTTGGTCTCATCTATTCATTGATTAAGCTTAGAACCTAGAAGCAGAAGCGTGGTAAGCATGGGTAGTCCTCTATAAATATTTGTCAGACAGTAGTCATTAATAATCAAAGACATGTCTGATGAAATAGCATTTTCATCTTTCTGTAATTTTCAAGGAGACTTCCCTTCAGTAGCTGAATAGTTAGGGGGATAATAAAAAGAGAATAGTTTATCTTCACTTCAGAAACTTAAGACTTTATCACTCTTATGAAACCAATAGGCAATTTGTTGGAACAAGCCTAGCTAAAAATAACACAGTTTATGCAAGATGGTTATATGCATATTGATTACTTATTAAGTATTTTATATATACTATTAAATATAAATAATCTTTGCAATAAAATGGGGATTTAATATTTATTAAATATTATTAATGATTGTTTTAATTTCTGGAGTTTTGGGCAGCACCCATGGCTCAAAAGGGTAGGGCACTGGCCCATGTACAGGAGGTGGCGGGTTCAAACCCAGCCCCCAGCCAAAAAATAATAAGAATAATTTCTGCTTTTTTTGTTTGTTTGTTTTTGCTTTTATCTCTTTCTTTCTTTCCTTTTTTTTTTTTTTTTTTTTTTTTAGAAATGAAGTTTCGTTCTGTTACCTTGTTGCCTGGAATACTGAGGGAGGTACCAGCATAACTCACTATGGCAACAACCCCTGACTGAAGCAATTCTTTTGCATCAGCCTCCCCAGTTGATGGGACTACCTGTACTACCACCATGCCTGACTAACTATAAAATATTTTTTAGAGATTGGGTCTTGCTATGGTTGACCAGACTGATATTGAACTCCTGGCCTCAAGCAATCCTCCTACACTAGCTGGGATTATAGTCACAAGCCATCACACTGGGTTCTAATTTCTTTTATTTCACATGGAATAATTTCTCAAAGGTACTAAATAGCTTTAATTCACTAGATTTATTTTCCTTTTGTGGTGTGATTGATCTGAAATTTGCTTAAAGCAACCTCATTCCCTACGTATGAGTTTCTGAACCTTTATTGTTTGCTTTGGGCAAGGAAACTTAAGACACATTATTACAGCCTATGGGGTCTCTTCTTATAATATCTTTAAAAAATGCATAAGATTAAAAATCTATGGTTTTTATGTACTTATCCTACTTTAAGCATATAGTGCCATGAATACTTCTTTGATAACATAAAAAACAAATCACACTTATGAGTCTAATAACTACTATTTCAAATATATATTAAAAGTAAATTTTATGAGAATTTATGGGTATTCTGTACAATAAAACTCATTTCTTTTATATTCCTCTTTCATTGCACTATTTTATGATGTCTGCCTCGTTTATTTTCCTCCCCCAAATGCTAAAATTCCCTTCTTGCTCACCCTCCCTAGGCACATGCTACCATTATTACCTCCTGTGTCTATAACAAGAAAGGAAGTAAGAATGTCATAGAACATTTGATAATATGAGAAAATACAGTGGGTTTATAAGTGTTTAACAACCAGCTTTCTAGAAAGAAAGGTCATGATTTGTAGCACATGCCTATTTCTGTGGCATAAACACTCCTATCCATGAACAACTTCTATCTATCACATGTGAAAGAAATACAATTGACTCTCATAGTGGAAAATTGTTCCAAACTAATTTAAAGCAACAAAGCAGGTCTAAGTGTATAAACTCACTGAAAATATTTTTAAAAGAGAAAAGCAACCTAGCCTTGTACAGTGTACATTGTGTGGGGTGTGTATACTGTAGATGCATAGAAAAAGGAGTGGACATTATACATCAAAATGTTAATAGCATTTATTGCTAGATGTAACATTGTAAATAATTTATATTGCATCTTATGTTTACATAGTTATAAAGTAGAATAAGAATACTTATCTCCCAAGATTTTTGTGGGAATTCTCAAGCAAGTTCTGACACAAAAGCATATAATGAACAAATATAATTGTCACTATCTTTGTTAAAAATTAGTTTCAATAAAGGAATTCTGAGCTACCCAAGTCTAAACACTATAGCTTTATTTAGTAAGAGCTTTACTATAAGCCCCATCAGAACAGAATAACAGCATCCCAATGGGAGATGAAATTTTTGAAATATAATGGATACTTAATAACGGTCGTTTGCCAGATTATCAATGTTCTTTGTCATGACCTTGCCATGTTCCTGTTTTATAAGTGTTATAAGTATTATGACTCAAAAAAAATTGAAATATGGCATAATAATCAGCAATAAAATCTGTCGTGAATGCTTCTCCTATTTAGAAAAAGGCACAATCCCGTCTTTCAGACTGAATGGCATATTAATATAATGTACTGTACTGAGGAAACATAAACTCATAAATGTAGAAATGGAAATAATTATTCTTTTGTATGGCAGGATATTTCTTTTTTTCTTTTTTAATTTTTTTTTTATTAAATCATCACTGTGTACATTAATGCAGTCATAGGAAACAATGTGCTGGTTTTATATACAATTTGAAATATTTTCATCAAACTGGTTAACATAGCCTTCATGGCATTTTCTTAGTTATCATGTTAAGACTTTTATATTCTACATTTAGTAACTTTCATATGTACCCTTGTAAGTGAGATCCCACCAATTACTCTCACTCCACCCATACTCCCCCCTCCCCTCCCCTACCTTTCCCCTTTCCCCATATTCTCAGGCTATAACTGGGTTATACCTTTCTTTCTTTCTTTCTTTCTTTTTTTTTTTTTAGAGACAGAGTCTCACTTCAGGGCCCTCAGTAGAGTGCCATGGTGTCACACAGCTCACAGCAACCCCCAAATCCTGGGCTTAGGTGATTCTCTTGCCTCAGCCTCCCGAGTAGCTGTATACCTTTCGTTGAAAGCTATAAATTAGTTTCATAGCAGGACTGAGTACATTGGATACTTTTTCTTCCATTCTTGAGATACTTCGCTAAGGAGAATATGTTCCAGCACCACCCATGTAAACATGAAGGAGGTAAAATCTCCATCCTTCTTTAAGGCTGCATAATATTCCATGGTGTACATATACCACAATTTATTGATCCATTCATGGGTTGATGGGCACTTGGACTTCTTCCATGACTTAGAAATTATGAATTGGGCTGCAATAAACATTCTGGTACAGATAACTTTGTTATAATATGATTTTTGGTCTTCTGAATATATACCTAGTACAGGAATTGTAGGATCGACTGGCAGGTCAATTTTTAGTTCTCTAAGTGAGCTCCAAACATTTTTCAAAAAAAAATATTAGTTTGCATTCCCATCAGCAGTGTAGAAGTGTTCCCTTTTCTCCACATCCATGCCAACATCTCTGGTTTGGGGATTTTGTGATATAGGCTAATCTTGCTGGAGTTAGATGATATCTCAAAGTAGTTTTGATCTGCATTTCTCTGATGATTAATGATAATCAGCATTCTTTCCTATGTCTGTAGGCCATGTGCCTGTCTTCTTCAGAGAAGTTTCTCTTCAAGTCCTGTGCCCACCTGAGATGGTTTCTTGTTCTTTTCTTGTTAATATGCTTGAGTTCTGCATGGATTCTGGTTATTAAACCTTTGTCAGAGATATAACATGCAAATATCTTCTCCCATTCTGAGGGCTGTCTGCTTGTTTTACTTGCTGTGTTCTTGGCTGTGCAAAAGCTTTTTAGCTTGATGAGGTACCAGTAGTGTATTTTTGATGTTGCTTCAATTACCCAGGGGATCCTCATCATAAAATATTCGCCCAGGTCGATTTATTCAAGTGTTTTTCTTGCATTTTATTCTAGTATTTTTGTAGTTTTCATGTCTTAAGTTTAAATCTTTAATCCAGTGAAAGTCTATCTTAGTTAATGGTGAAAGGTGTGGGTCCAGTTTCAGTCTTCTACAGATGTCCAGCTAGCTCACCCAGCACCATTTGTTAATAAGGAATCTTTCCCCACTGAATGTTTTTGATAGGCTCATCAGATCAAATGAAGATAAGTAGCTAGGTTCATCTCTTGGTTCTCTATTCTGTTCTATACATCTACCTCTCTATTTTTGTGCCAATACCATGCTGTTTGATTGCTATAGATTTATAGTACAGCCTGAAGTCTGGTAGCATGATTCCTCCTGATTTGTTCTTATTTCTGAGTAATGTCTTGGGTATTCAAGGTTTTTTTCTGATTCCATATAAAAAGAAATACTATTTTTTTCCAGATCTTTAAAGTATGACAGTGGTGCTTTAATAAGGATTACATTAAATATTGCTTTGGGTAATATGGACATTTTAACAATGTTGATTCTTCCCAGCCATGAGCATGGTATTTTTTTCCATTTGTTAACATTTTCAGCTATTTCCTTTCTTATAGTTTCATAGTTCACCTTACAGAGATCTTCCACATCTTTTGTTAGTTAAAATCCCAAATGTTTCATCTTCTTTGGCACTACTGTGAATGGAATTGAGTCCTTGACTATTTTTTCAGCTTGACTATTATTGGTATATATAAAGGCTACTGATTTCTGAGTGTTGATTTTGTAACCTGAGACACTCCTATATTCCTTGATCACTTCTAAGAGTTTGCAGTAGAATCCCTGGTGTTTTCCAGATATACAATCATATCATCTGCAAAGAGTGAAAGTTTAATCTCTTCTGACCCTATATGGATACCCTTGCTTGCCTTTTCTTCCCTAATTGTGATGGCTAAAACTTCCATTACAATGTTAAAGAGCAATGGAGACAATGGCAACCTTGCCTGCTTCCTGATCTGAGTGGAAATGATTTCAATTTAACTCCATTCAATACAATCTTGGCTGTGGGTTTGCTAAAGATGGCCTCTATCAGTTTAAGAAATGTCCCTTCTATACCAATTTTCTTAAATGTTCTTATCATGAAGAGATGCTGGATATTATCAAAAGCTTTTTCTTCATCAATTGAGAGAATTATCTGATCTTTGTTTTTTAATTTATGTGCTGAATAAACAAATTTTTGTTATAGATTTACAGATACTGAACCAGCCTTGAGACTCTGAAATAAAAACCACTTGGTTGTGGTATATAATTTGTTTGATGTGTTGCTGGATTCTGTTTGTTAGGATCTTGTTGAATATTTTTGCATCGATATTCATTTGTGATATTGGTCTATAATTTTCTTTTCTTGTTAGGTCTTTTCCTGGTTTGGGGATCAAGGTAATGTTTGCTTCATAGAATGTGTTGGTTAGTATTCCTTCTTTTTCTATATTTTGGAAAAGGTTGAGTAGTATAAATACTAGTTCTCCTTTAAAAGTTTGGTAGAATTCTGATGTGAAGCCATCTGGTCCCGGGCTTTTCTTTTTAGGGAGATTTTGTATAGTTGATGCTATTTCAGAACTTGATATAGGCCTGTTCA
>NW_003852398.1:14147961-14163083 GCF_000181295.1 Otolemur garnettii | reverse complement strand
ATAATCCTTTTGTTTTCAATTTCATTTAATTCTGCTCTAATTTTGGTTATTTCTTTTCTTCTGCTGGGTTTGGGATTGGAGTGTTCTTCCTTTTCCAGCTGCTTGAGATGTCCCATTAAGTTGTTAACTTCCTCTCTTTCCATTTTCTTGAGGAAGGTTTGCAGTGGTATAAATTTCCCTCTTAGGACTGCCTTTGTGGTATCTCAGAGGTTCTAATAATTTGTGTGTTCATTATCATTTTGTTCCAAAAATTTGGTAATTTCCTTCTGAATCTCGTCTCTAACCCAGCTATCATTCAGCATAAGGTTATTTAGCTTGTTTTTGATGAGTGTGCAGATTCCTGTTGTTACTGAATTAAACTTTTATTCCATGATGGTCTGAGAATATGCAAGGAATAATTTCTATTCTTTTAAAATTGCTGAGGTTGGACTCTGTGACCTAAATGTGGTCGATATTGGAGTATGTTCCATGGGCTGATGAGAAGAATGTGTTGGGATAAAAAGTTCTGTAGATGTCTGTCAAATCCAAATGCTGAATAGTTAAGTTTAAATCAAAAATTTCTTTGCTTAGCTTCTTATTTGAGGATCTATCCAACACTGCCAAAGAAGTATTAAAATCTCCAACTAC
Organism: Otolemur garnettii; assembly: GCF_000181295.1. Classification (NCBI taxonomy): domain Eukaryota; kingdom Metazoa; phylum Chordata; class Mammalia; order Primates; family Galagidae; genus Otolemur; species Otolemur garnettii. Next base: position 14,162,456 of record NW_003852398.1, on the reverse strand, counting down.
CATGGAGCTTGAGCAAATCAAGTTGCCCATGCCTGTTAGAGTATCTCTTATAAATAGAGGTGCATTCTGGTTGGGTGCATAAATATTGATAATTGAAATCTCATCGTATTGAGCATTGCCTTTAACAAATATAAAGTGACCATCCTTATCCTTGCTTACTTTTGTTGGTTTAAAGCCTATTGTATCTGTGAATAAAATTGCAACACCTGCTTTTTTCTGCTTTCCATTTGCCTGGAATATAGATGACCATCCCTTCACCATGAGTCTATATTTCTCTTCTAAGTAAGATGAGATTCTTGTATGCAGCATATATCTGGCCTGAGTTTTTGTATCCTGTCAGCCAGCCTATGCCTCTTTAGAGGACAATTTAAGCCATTCACATTAATTCAGAATATTGATAAGCCTGGTAAAATTTTGAGTATCAAGTTTTTTGAAAGTCCAGTAGACATTTTTAATCCTTTCACCACTGTGGAAGTTGGAATGTGATCAAAAGTTTCTGAGTTGGTTTACTTTTGTGGTGGAGGATTGCACTGGTCATTATGGAGGATAGGTTTGAGAATTTCCTGGAGAGGTGGTTTAGTTATGGCAAGTTTCTTCAACATGTGAATGTCATTAAAGCATTTAATTTCTCCATCGTAGATGAAACTCAGTTTAGCCAGATACAGGATCCTGGGTTGAAAGTTATTTTGTTTTAGGAGATTCAAAGTTGATGACCATCCTCTTCTAGCCTGAAAGGTTTCAGCAGAGAGATCTGCAGTCATTCTAATATTCTTCCCCTTATAGTTCATGGTTTTCTTACGTCTAGCTGCTTTCAAAATTTTCTCTTTCATATTAACTTTAGTAAAGTTAATTATGATGTGCCTGGGGGATGTCTTCTTTGGGTTGAGTTGTGCTGGGGTTCTGAAACTGTCAGCTATCTAAATTTCAGAATCTCTTGGCATGTCTGGAAAGTTCTCTTTCATAATCTCATGAAGAAGATCCTTTGAAGTTCCAAAGCAACTTTATCAACCTCAGGGATTCCTATAAGGTGAATATTAGTTTTCTTCAAATTATCCCAGAGCTCTCTGAGAGAATAATCCATTTTCCCCTCCATTTCTCTTCCTTTTGGGGAGTTTGGGAGCGTTCAAAAGCTTTGTATTCAAAGTCAGAAATCCTTTCTGCTATTTGCTCCATTCTGTTATTGAGGGATTCTACTTTATTTCTCAGATCTTTGAGGGCTGTAAAATCTTGTCTCAATTTGTCAAAATCTTTGGTGATTTTGCCCTTGAATTCATTGAATACTTGAGACAACTTTTGAAATGCTTTTTGAATTTCTAATCTCAACTTTGCCTCTATTATACTAGTCTTATTTGCAATCCAAATTTGAATTCAATTTCCAACATCTCAGCCATCTGTTTATGAATGGGATCTTCTGTTGTGTCTGCCGTATCCTTCCTTGGGCAGTTAATCTATTCTGGTTATTGATGTTACTGGAGTTTTTCTGCTGATTCCGCCCCATGATAATTTTACACCATTTGGCTAGATGAATAGATAAGGAGAAGTTGGGTGGGGCACTGCAGGAGTAGTGTTTAACCAGCCTTTTACCCAAAAGCTGGGAATGGTGTCTATACCTTTTCCCCTAGAGTTTTGTCAAGGACCCCTACAGTGCTACAGCCTGAGAAACTGTGGGTCTGCTTGGTGTGGTGGGGCTAAGTGGCTCTGTCTTGCTTTCACCTGTTCTCTGCCCTACCCTAGTGAATCAGTTACTCTGGGTTGAAATCTCTGCTGTGGAGAAATAACAGCAATTAAGTCACCCCACACCCCACAGGCAACAATTGGAACAGGAAAAATCAAACCTTCCCACAACCACATAGCCAGGGTACCACTTTGGATAGTCCTTGGGTGATTGGCCCAGTTCAAGAGGTCCAAATCAATTGTCCCAGTCAGCACTGGTCTTAGGTGGTACAGTTTGAAAGGTCTCCAGCATCTAGATAGCAGGAGTCTGCTAGCAGCTCAAGTATGACTCATTCCAGTGCTCTGTGAGGTCAGAAGGACTCACCCAGCAAATAAATTAGTCTGGGAAGGTTGATGCATCCTTCTCCACCTTGCCCCTCTGTCACACCCAGTCATAGGTAACCCCACAGGGCTGTGACCCAATTCCCTCCAATGAGCAGATGCTCCAGGGGTTTGCACCTCCCTGATTCAAAGGGAGATCTATGTCTCCTCAGCCAGGCCTCCTCTCTCTGCCACTAACCAGCAGGGAGAGGTGGGGCCTGACAATGACAACCTCAGTTGCTTAATGTAGGCTGGGCAGTTCACTCAGTTTCAGCCCCATCTCTGATTGATGTTGCTGACAAAACAGAACAACTACACAGAATTTCTTTCTGTCCCTGCTATATTTCCCTGTGGATCAGATGCTGTTTGATGTCACAGAAACTGCAACTCAGCCCCAGTCTGTGCTGTTTGGTCTCAGGGGTGGGGGCGAAGTTAGAGCTCACACTCAGCTGTCAGTTCCAGCCTCTGCCTGCCTGCCTTTGTCTCAGCTATGATCCCCTGAGGGCTGGGTGTGTCTTAGGCTCAGTAAAACAGTCCTGTGGCTTAGCCCTGCCCTGGGAGTCTGGGTCTCTGTGTATATTCTAGTTCCAGCATTCTAGTTCCAGCTCTGCCCAAGCTGCTACTGCCACAGGCCTACCCTTTACTCATGGAGCCTGCATTTTTGTCCCAGATCTGTTCCACCAGTGGCTGCCAATGGAGAAGATACCTGAGTTCCTCTGGTTGCCCAGAGAGACAGGGACTGTTTATCTGGAATAGTCCCAGAGGAGATAGGGATAGGGCATGAGCCCTATTGTTCCCACCACTGGGGCTGCTGCTCTGTGCCTTGGGGCACCGCTGCTCCTGTATGATTCCCTCTCAGTTGACCATCTTTTCCTTACTCCCGTGCTGCAGAATCAGCACAGACCAGCAAGAGCCCCTGCCCTGTCCACACCTTTTAAGAAAATGCCCAAGAATCTGGACTCCAAGCTTCCATATCTCAGGGTGAGAGTGGAAGGGAGTGCAGAATTGCAGGTAGAGAATATACACAGTTTTATACAGTTTTATGCCTGGCAGGAGAGTGCCATGGCAACCTAGTAGGGAAAGAAGGCCTGGTTTTTAGAGGGTGTCTCCCGTGGAATAAAATGGGAGGACATTTAAACTCTGCTCACTTGTTTGTATGGAGTATTCTGTGAGCACTTCTTGTGGGGGAGGGAACTCCCTTCCACTTGGCGATGAGTTCTGTACCTTTGGTTTGTATCCTTGGGGTTGTAGGTCTCCTCAGCAGAGTTGATGTGCATTCTCCAACCTTCTCTCTTGGCTCAATTCCAACACATTGGCTTACTTGCTGAATTTCTGCCCTTTAAGTCTCCCTCTGGACAGGAACCTCTGTGGAAAGCTGGTTCTAGTTGGGCATCTTGTCACTGCCTTCCAGTGGGCATCTTGTCACTGCCCTCTATCATATCAAAATAATGTTAGAGTACTTTATAGAGAAAAAAAGCAAAATATTTATTCTGCTTAATAAACTTCATCATTCAATTAATTTATTAGGCCTGAATGGAGAATGACTTTTCTATTAATAACTATGAAGAAACCATCAACTCTAATGAAAAACCTTTGGAAAGAGCATTTTTAAAATACGCTTGTAACAGTTACTTTTAAAGTTAAAGGACTTGTTCAAAAGAGTGTTGAACACTATTATCAAGTAAATTTCACAATCTATTAAAGTCTTTAATATGTTAATGTGCTTTATATATCTCCCAGAATGATCTGTAGCACTGTGCATTAATAAATTCATTTAACCTCTGGGCTCTCCCATCACTCTCTGCCACACACATCAACAAAGAATTAGTGTTCTGAGGAATGTACAAAGTACTTTGAAAAGAAGTGATTTGGAATCATTGTGAAGCATATCATTTATAACAAATGCTAGAAATATTCTAAGCAAATAGTATTAGCCTACTGTAATAAGAATTAAGTGATTGGGATAGTCAAACTCTTGAACTTCTTTCAAACTTTATGGTTGTAGGAAATAGGAAGCAGTGTGGAGCTACATTTAAACACAGTGGTTGGAGAATGAAGGAAATGTTCAAAAGAACTTTCTGGTAACTTGTTTATTCAGTGAAAATTTTCATAGCCTGTCTATCCCTGCTGGGATGAAGCAGATTTTCTCTTTGACTCTGTTTCAGTGTCCACACTGGTGCTAGTTGAGATCCTGGTCATGCTGTCTGTCTTAAAAATATATAACTATCCACTACATATTTTCAAAATCACTAAGTATAGCAATGGCAGCAATGTCCACACAATTTGTAGGATAATTCATGAAAAAAAAAAGTTGCCTCTGATTAATTCTTCCAAGTAGAATAAGAGTAGGAGGAAAGAAAAAAAAGGAATATTTTCTGTCACATCTATAGAATTTTCAAGACAATAACAAGTTGCAAAACTAAATTTTAATTAGCAATGTAAGAAGTCAATAGTAGTTCTGACTAATAGCTGGGTAATTGGATTATCAACTAAACTGATAATTAAAAATGTAAAATTTATTATCAAGTAAAATAAATCTCCAATGTAACTAAACTAGATCAAAATTGCTCCCTTCCTACTAACACTGCAAGGTCTCAGTGGAGAAAATTTCATAAGTTCTAAGGAAATATTACACTAATGTTTTAACCTAAACTATGTCTCTTATGTTACAATGGAACAATTGCATCAGAGCTGTTCAGAGTTCTTCATTCTCAGAGTTGTTCCATTACTCTAAGATGGGAATATGAGGAGAAAACCATGATTTCTCTGAAACATTAGTATTAGGCCTAGACTAAGGTGGGAAAATACTAGTTAACTTCTGGCAAATTTCTGAGCCCCAAGCCCTCAACAAAATGGAGTATCTGGTTCATTCCCAAGATAGATGGGAAAGTACTCACTGACTTCTTGCTTGACTAACTCCCTGAGAAACAGACCAGGAGGTACCAACTGTCCCTTGACTGACCTTTAAGAAATTCCATGTGGGAAAGTACTGAAACAAAGATGTATGACTAACCACAAAATTCTGCTTCTATACCATGCTTCCGAACCTACTCAGGTGTACCTGGGCAGCCTGTGGTGCCAACTAGGATGAAAACCAAGCCTTAAAAATCCAACCCCTTACAGATTCTGAGCTGTTCTCAGAAACCACATGTTGGGACACTGAGGCAGTCGCCGGCCAGCTCTTCAATAAAAAGACTCCTCTTTAAATTTGACTTGTCTGGCAGTATAGTCTTTGAGAAACTCTTGAGCGTAAAGGTAGAAGGGAAAAAAATGTATAAATATTATGTTATCCTAAATACAAACAGATTTGCCAAAACAGAGCCTTTTTATAATGTTGTACACACCACTCCACCACCACCACTATCACCCATGCTAATGGCACCAGTGATAAGAAGTTAACAAGTTTTCGTATCAAGTTGTTATTTAACACCCTGGTTTTTTCAAACTTGAGCATGTACAAAATCACATGCAGGACATGTTACAAAGACAAGCTCAGAGTTTTGGGTATAGTAAACCTGGGACGGGTCACAAGGAATGTCATTTATAACAAGTTCTTGGTTTATGTTGTTGCTCTGGAAGCACACATGATATCACTTCAGTGAAATTTAGTGCAAACCCCACAGTGGTGCCAATATAGTTCTTCCAAATAGCCTTACCAAAAATTGCAATAGTTTCCTAAGGCTGTTGATTGTAATGAGAGAGAGGAATATCCACACCATAATAAATGCTATATAACTCTGATATACATAGGTACAGTGTGATTAATCCCTGATACTAGAAATGGAACTCAGCCTGGCATCCTGCTCAGCCAGCTCAGTTAAAATCAATAACTTCCTGGAGGGAGATTGGCAGGTTCTCACCTAATGTGCACATTTAAGGGTATTGAGCACAACCCCTGAGTGAAAGGCTCAACTACAACTTGACCTTTACCAATGAAAACAATGCAACCTCAACTTTTGCACACTCATACTAATCTGAAATTAAAAGGAAAATGAAAAAGGAGAAAGTAGAAGAGGGATAGAATTAAAATAAAGTAGAATTGAGTAGAAAAGGACAGGATAATACAGTAAAAAGGGGGGAGGATAGTAAATATATCAGAATGCACCAGAGAAAATACAAATATTGTTAGTTAACTATATTGTTTCAGCTACATGCGTCCACTGACTCATAAATGCAAAATGTATTTCTTACAGAGGATCATAATTGAAACTTGGTTAAAAATACTGACTCAGAAAAAAAAAATTAAATCAAAAAAATAAAAAGTACTGACTAGGTTTATGTCCTTCAAGACATTTCCCTTTCCGGTATATGTGTACCTTCTTTTTTTTTTAGTCTTTGGCCAGGGCTGGGTTTCAACCTGCCACCTCTGGCATATGGAGCCAGGGCCCTTCTCCTTTGAGCCACAGGCACCAACCTGTGTGTACCTTCTTAATAAACAAGCAATAATATGCCTAAAAAATTAATAGCTTCCAGTGCAGCTGCTTTTTACGACACATCCTATTTGCATTCCTCATTCTATCTGTTCGTCACCCTTTTCCAGACGGTTGTGTGCTACTTCTAATGCCTGCAATATATTTCTTCAACTCATCACATGAGTGGCTAACTGCCACTGTGCGTCAGGATTCAGCTTTAAAGACACCTTTTCCAGGAGGTCTGCCTTGAAGTATTAATGCTTCTTTACTCCTGTAAGGTACATTGGGCACTTTCCTTTTTCCAATCAGAACATGTTGTGCCCATTTCTTCCACACTTACCAGGGCGTATCGTATCATCCTGTTTATGGGTCTGTTTCTTCTCTGAAGGCATGAGCACCTGAAAAGCAAGGATCTGACCTTGCTGGTGTTTATTTTTCTAGCCACCAGAATAAGCCCTTGACAGTCTTTTTGATTTAAAAGCGATATGTATTTTTGACATTGTCAAACTACACTTGCAGTTTGTGTTTTATTCTGTTTGTGACTTCAGTCAAATAGCTTTGGAATATAAATGTATGTATTTGTTCACTCAAATTTTAATGAACTGATCTCTATGTGCCAGACACAAAGGACATGCTGGTGAAGAAGCCCATGAGACTTCTGTGTTCGTAAGCAGTGGGAAGGCAGAGTATTAAAAAGACAGCTGCAAGTTAGTATCATAAAGGTTTGCAGGATAGTAAAGACTCTGACAGAATTACATGAGGATCAATTAACCCAGACTTGGAAGGTCAGGAAGGGAATCCTGAAGACAGTCATTTCTAAACTACAGATCACTGTCAAAATCTGTTTTCCTTGGATATTTCCCAATTAGTCTTCTTTGCTCGCATCTGGATTGCCAAATATCTATGGGTCCATTGTTTGGGCTTCTAGAAAGTTATACTAGAATGAGAATCATTAAGAATATATTAAAAAGCTAATTATGAGATATCATATATTGACTCTTTATCTAAGTAATTAGTTGTACCAGTATTTGGAAGTTTGAAATTATCTTGTCCTTTTTTCTCACTCTACATTTTTACTCACTAATTTTGCATGCAAATATGTAGATGTGAATCATTGATTGCTTTCCCTACAGTGTAATTCTACCTCTCTGCTATAATAGTTAACTGTCCACCCTGCTACATGAAATTTTGAAGGCTAAGACTACTCTGAACAACTATATTTGCATTCTGATTATAATAAGGTCTGCATTAATAACAAGGGGATTCAATACTCTTTTAGTAACACCTTTCCCTTTAGATTGTCACTTTAAAGCTTAGGTGTCACAATGAGGTTTTCTGTGCCCAGGGTATTGACATTTAAGAGATTTATCAAATATCTCGAAGGAGGCAGTGGCCAAAGGCAAAGAAAAGGGTGACAATCGTAACCGAAAAGAACAAAATGGGAAAGTTCAACTCACAGTGTGTGAATAATTCACAAATACCAAATTGGTATTTGCAGGTTCTCCCATCACCACCCGTTTTCCTTACACAGAACCTTTCTGCCTCAGTTAATATTATATCCTATATATCTAATAGGAACATAGAACATATTAAAAAGGACGTGCAATTAAAGAAGGGAATTTATTTCCCTGGGAGGGAGGAAGTACACATGTATTATGAAGGTGAACAACATAAGACAAGTGTAGAAGTTTATCTACCTTTCTCCTAATGTCACTGGATCATTTTTCATTATGCCTCTGAGTCCAATTTAAGTGACAATAGACCAAGCTTTATTCTGGCTTCTATCCTTGACTACACAGTAAAGTTACCTGGTGTAGTAGGCAGAAGATCAGCCCCCACCACATCTATCTTCTCATCTCAAGAACCTGCAAGACTGTTGTCACATGCCAAGAGGAATTAAGGTTGCAGATGGAATTAAAGTTGCTGCTCAGCTGGCCTTAAAATGGGGAGATTACCCTGGACTACCTGGGTGAGCCCAATGTAATTGTAAGAACCCTCAAAAGTGGAAGACTGATTATTAAAACAGGGGCAGCAGCTTAAGGAAAACTTGGTCTGACTTCTTGGCTTTGAAGATGGGGTAAGTAGGCCATGAACCAAGGAAAGCAAGTAGTCTCCAGAAACTAGAAATATTACAATAATAACAAGAACATGAATTTTCCTCTAGAGACTGCAGAAGTGAATTTACCTTCTCACATGTCAATCTTAGCCCAGCGATGTATGACCTACAATCTGTAAAATATTAAATTTGTACTAGGTCACCATGCTTGTGGTAAACTGTAGCAGCAGTAGAAATTTAATACACCCGAAGCTTTTCTAAAAATTCTGATACCCTAATCATCCCCCAAGTCAATGATAATAAAATCTAGGAAAGGGGATGAGAAAAGATCCAAGTAGCAGTCATTTTTTAAGCTGACTAAATTTCAGTATGCATCCATGTTTAAAAATTGCTACCCCAAATATAATAGTAGTTTTTATGAGGAACTAAACTGCAATGAAGTGAATAAACTCTTCATTGGTAGTAAGCTGGGGCCAACGTATCTTGTCACTCTATGTGGGGTTCCAGAATCAGAGTATCAGTATCATTTCAGAGCTTGTTAGAAAATATGTAATCTGGGCAGGCACCTTATCCACAAACTCCGAGTCCACATTTGAACACCAACTGAAGAAGATTTTTGTGCACATTGAATTTTGTGAAATAATTAAGTCATGAGTACTGATGGCCACCTTCCTAATCTGTCTCTAATAACTGTAGCACTTTAACAATTATTATCTGGGTAAGATTTTTAAAGCATGCTCCATAGACTATGAGTTTCTTCATGAAAGGAGCTCTATTTCCCTCCCTCCCTCCTTCCTTGCCCTCCTTCTTCCCCTCTCTCTCTCCTTTAGGCTTAGTCCATATCTTTGCTATTGACATTACTGTATGTTCCTTTAGATAAATATCCAGTACTGGGATTGCCATATTGTTTGATACTTCCATTGTTTGGTTTTTATAGACATCTTCATACTGTTTTCCACACTGGCCATACTAATTTACATTCCAACCAATAATGTATAAGTGTTCCCTCTTCTGTACATCTTCAACACATGCGTTATTTTTTGACTTTTTAATAATAACCATTCTAACTAGGGCAAGATGATATCTTTCCATGGTTGTTTTTTTTTTTCTTTTTATACTTTCTGAGTGATTGGTGAGGCTGAAGATTTTTTTTCATAGACTTAACAGTCATTTGTGTGTCTTTTATTATTATTATTATTTTGGAGACAGAGTCTCACTTTGTTGTCCTCGATAGAGTGCCCTGGCGTCACAGCTCTCAGTGACCCCAAACTCTTGGGTTCTAGCAATTCTCTTGTCTCAGCCTCCCAAGTAGCTGGGACTACAAGTGCCTGGCTATTTTTGGAGACAAGGTCTCACTCTAGCTCAGGTTGGTCTTGAACCTGTGAGCTCAGGCCATCCACTCGCCTCGGCCCTCGTGAGTGCTAAGATTACAGGGGTTAGCCACCACGCCCGGCCATCATTTCTGTGTCTTCTTTTGAGAAATGTTCATTCATGTCCTTTGTCCACATTTTAATGGGATTATTTGTATTTTTACTATGGGGTTGTTTGGACTTTTTCCATTAATATGTTCTAGATATCAGACCTTTGTCAGATAAATAGTTCACAAATATTTTCTTCCATGCATCAAGTTGTCTCTTCACTCTGTTTTTTTCATTATTCAGAAGCTTTTTAGTTTAATACAGTTCCATTTTTCTATTTTTTTGGTTTTGCCTGTGCCTTTGATATCTTAGTAATAAAATCCTGCTTATCCCAGTGTCTAGAAATGTTCCCTGTTCATTTTCTTCCAGTAGTTTTATGGTTTGGAATATTGTATTTAAGTCATTATCCATCTTGAGTTGGTTTCTGAATATGATGAGAAATAGGCATCCTGTTTCATTCTGTGTACAGCAATCCAATTTCCCTGCACCATTTATTGAAGAGTGTGCTTTTTCTTCCCAAGGTGTGTTTAGCACCTGTGCTGCACATTGGTTGGCAGTATATACACATGGGACTATTTCTGCGTTCTCTATTCTGTTCCACTGATCCATGTTATCAGTTTTCATATCATTCTATTTTGCCTACTGTGGCCTTGTAATATACTTTAAGGTCAAATAGTGTGATACCTCCAGCTTTGTCCCTTTTGCTCAGAATTACTTTGGCTATTTTGTGTTTGTTTTTGGCTACATACAAATTTAGGATTACTTTTTCTATTTCTGTGAAAAATAACATTAGTTATTTCTCTTTTTTTCTTGGTTAGTCTAACTGGTGGTCTATGAATTTTATTTCAAAAAACTTTTCATTTTGTTGATCCTCTGAATTGTTGTTTTGGTCTGATTTCGTTTAGTCTCCTCTTATCTTTATCATATGTTTCCTCTTACTAGTTTTGGGTTTGCTTTGTTATTACTTTGCCAATTCCTTGATGTGTATCTTTAGATAGTTTATCTGGAATCTTTCTGCTTTTTTGACTTAGATATTTACTGCTACAAATTTACCTCTTAGCATACTTTTCCTGTATAGCATAGGTTTTTTTGATATTTTGTGTTTTGATTTGTATATGTTACAAGAAGTTATCTTATTTCCTTCTTAATTTCCTCCTTAATCCAGTGGTCCTTGAGCATGTCTGAGAAGGTACTTGATGTGATTTTTATTTTTTGAAATTTGTTGAAACTTGTTTGGTTTCCTAATATATCATCTATTCTAGAGAACATTCCTGTGGTGGTTTGTAGAAGAAGGTACATTTTTCTATGGAATGAAATGCTCTATAAATGTTAAGTCCATTTGGTCCAAAGTGTAGTTTCAATCCAATCTTTCCTTCTTCATTGTCCATCCACATGATCTATCTAACGCTAAGAGTGAAGTAGTGACTTTCCCAACCAGTATTATATTGCAATCTCTCTCTCTCGTTCAATCTAATATTTCCTTTATGTATCTGGGTGCTCCAGTGTTGGAGGACATATCTATTTAGAATTGTTTTGGCCTCTGCTAAATTTATCCCTTTATTAGTACATAATGACCTTCTTTCTACTGTTTTATTTTTTTAAGCATATTTTATCTGATATAAGTATTGCCACTTCTGCTTACTTATGGTTTCTGTTTACATGAAAAGTATTTTTCCATCTCTTTATTTTGTCTATACATGTCTCTAGAGGTGAGATGAGTTCCTGCAAGGAGCATGTAGTTAGGTCATGTTTGTTTTATCGATCCAGCCAGTCCATAATCATTTAATCTGTTTATATTCATGGTTATTATTGATTTGTAAGGGTATCTTCCTGTAATTTTATGAATTAGTTACTGATTATTTTGTACATTCTTTTTTTATTTCTCTCTTACTGTTCATCACTGTGCTTTAGAGTTTTCTGCGGTGGTAATTTTTTAATCCTTTCTCTTCCTTATTTCTATGTTTGCTCTATGAATGGACTTTATGCTTTTGTGCATTTTTGTGATGATAGATATCAGTCCTTCACTTCCACATGTAGGACTCCCAGAAACATTTCTTGAAAGGTTTCCCTAGTGGGAATGAATTCTCTGAGATTTTGTTTCTGTAAAAGTCTATTTTCCTTCATTTATCCCCAGTGGCAGGTGTGTAGTGTAGCCTCTGCTGCCTCCACATGACTACTCTGTTTTGAGCCTGGCAGAATCACCCTATCCTCTCTACCACACTAGTGACTACATGCACCACTGGGCCACTTGAGGACAGGTTGGCCTGGCCTAGCTTCAACCCTCCCTATGCCTAAATATAACATCAGCGTCTGGGGACTTTCCTAGCCTAGCACTAGAGGCACATGAGCACTCCTTCCAGGGACTGAAGTAGGGCTAACCCAAGCTGCCGTTCCATCACAGCAGACACCAACCCACACATGCCACTTGTGGGGTGGAGGACCAGCCTGCTCAGCACATCACAGATCCTGCAACATAAACTCAGACCACTTGAGACTCAGAGATTAGTCTCACTGCTATAGCCATTGACCATACTACCCAAAGGACTAAGAACCCATTCACCAGGCCAGCACACCAATGCCACTGCTGGTATCTGAGTAAGCTGCTTAGAGCCCCAAGAATTGGCATACCTGAATGCATATAACTAGTAGCAGTGTCTGCTGTTCTGGTGTTCAAACAGGCAATGAGGCCCACCAGTGCCATCATGGGGTCTGACGACAGGCTCCCCTGACATCCATATCTCCAGAAAAACTTCACCACAGCCTCCATTAACAATTGCAACCTAATCCACTGAGGAAATTAGAGACACCACTGATGCTGTTTACAACAAAGGAATCGGATGAATCCGACACTACTGTACACAGGCAGCATCAAAGTCAAAGTACATCCCCACTGATACCACGGACACATCTTTAGGAACAGCTCTACCCTAAGAGTGCAAATTTAAACATGTGGAAGAAGGGGCCGTTACACCAGATGGGCAGGTATCAATGTAAAGACATAAGACACGTGAAAAAATATAAGGAAATATGATTCCCTCAAAGGAGCACAGTAATTCTCCAGAACAGATTCTAATCAAGAAGAAATTTATGAAATATTGGATAAAAAATATAAAGTACAGTACAACTTTTGTAAGTTGATCCTCCAAGAAACTGTAACAAACTAGTCAACATATAGAGGTGCTCAACATAAGGAACCAGGCCTACTGTACACTGAGTCCATGTGGAATATGTCAGATATATGAAAATTAGGTTTACTGAAGGAAGTGGTCAACACAGGGAGATGGTCAACTATGGAGGTTCTACTGTAATGATATTAAACATCAAGCTCAGTGAGATATAAGAAAACATAAAAGAATTCAGATATGATACAAGAAATTTACCAAAGAGTTAGATATCTTGAAAAAAGAACTGAACAGAAATTCCGGAAATGAAGAACTCATTGACTGAAATAGAAAATCTTCTCAAAAGATTTAATAATAGAGTAGATCAAACAGAAAAAGGAATTCTCAGACTTGAAGATATGTCTTTTGAAATAACCAAGTCAGACAAAAATAAAGGAAAAAATTTAAAAAAGAATGACCAAAGCCTATATGAAAATATGGGACACCATAAAGTGACCAAATATTCAAATTCTGGGTGTCCTAGAAGGCAAAGAAAAAATGAAAGCATTAGCAAACCTACCTAATTCAATAATAGCTAAAAACTTCTCAAATCTAGAATGACATTTAAATATCTAATTACAGGAAACTCAGAGATTACCAAACAGGTGATAAGCAAAAAGTACCTTTTCATGGCATATTATAACAACACTGTCAAAGACAAAGATGGAATTCTAAAAAGAAAAAGGCAAGATAAATGTACCTATCCATTTATAGGGAATTCCTCCATCAGATTAACAATAGATTTCTCTGCAGAAACTTTAGAAACCAGGTGAGAATGGGATGATGCATACAAAGTGCTGAAAGAAAAAGAAAAACTGGAGTGGTGCCTGTGGCTCAAAGGAGTAGGGTGCTAGCCCCATATACTGAAGGTGGTGGGTTCAAACACAGCCCCAGAAAAAAACTGCAAAAAGAAAAAGAAATACTGATATATAAGGCAGTAACCTTCATATCCTCATTCAGCTGTCTAGAAGTATCCCCATCCTAGATTTTCCTCTTTTTTTTTTTCTTTTTGGTCCACAATTAATTTCCCTTAGATTCTGGGGAGGTGGATCAATATTTGTTAGATTACTATTAAAATTCCTTAATAATTCCAAATCTCACTTGGGATTTTTTTCCACTAGCATTCTCAGAAATCTCTTGTTCATATCTCATTTAAAGTTTCTTGTCTTGGCTCGGCACCTATGGCTCAAGCGGCTAAGGCGCCAGCCACATACACCTAATGTGGCGGGTTCGAATCCCCAGCCCAGGCTCACCAAACAACAATGATGGCTGCAACCAAAAAATAGCCAGGCATTGTGGCGGGCACCTGTAGTCCCAGCTACTTGGGAGGCAGAGGTAGGAGAATCACTTGAGCCCAGGAGTTCAAGGTTGCTGTGAGCTGTGATGCCATGGCACTCTACCCAGGGCAACAGCT
>NW_003852398.1:14145175-14147941 GCF_000181295.1 Otolemur garnettii | reverse complement strand
GGCACTCTACCCAGGGGGATAGCTTGAGGCTCCGTCTCAAAAAATAAAATAAAATAAAATAAAGTTTTTTGTCTTAAGTTTAAAATTTTTTAAATTTGACCTTTTTAAATAGAATGATCCTGTATCAATAGAACTATGTTCTCTTGTTTATTTTTTCTCCCTTCTTCCTGAGTTTGGAGAAACCAATTACAATGACATTGTAAGATTTGAAAGTAAGAAATAGGAGATTTCGAATTGCACTACAACTCTTGATCCTGTGCCATCAGAAGTGCATCCCCTCTGTCTGGCCTTTTCCCTGTGCTGAACCCAAGAGCTGTTTCTGAATGTTTCTCAGCACAGCACTGTAGATAGAATCTTAACTAAGGATCATTTATTTATTTATTTATTGTTAAACATTCATCATTTTGTTTAACCCCTCCAAAAAATCAAGGAGCTAGATGTTACTGTTTCCATTTTAAAATGAAGACCCTAAGGTCTAGAGAGCATTACTAATTTATCCAATGCCATGCTGTTAGCAGTAGGTAAAGACAAGGCTCTAGTTTAGCTTTGTCTGGTTCCAAGGATCATACTGTTAAACTCTGATGCCTGCCGTGGAATGGCCTGATTTCTTGGCCTGATTTATTGGTCATGGGAATGATAGGAAGCCACATATTAAAGGACTTTCCCTTGAGAAGTCTTAGGAAGAACATCAGTGGTCAGAAGGATCACTTGGCTCTTTCCCAAGCAACCGAATATATATAACACTGTGCTGTGTAAGTTCCACGAACAAGTTAATTTATAGACTACATCCCTGCTCTAGAAAGTCATTAGAGCACACAGTGATGTATTGCATGTGTGGTACTCCCCACTAAGAAACAGATCATGTTGATTTCAAATCAATGGCCCGTTAGTCTGAATTCTAGTTGTTTGTCTGAAACAAATACATAATTTTCCATTACACAAGGAATCTTTATAAAGTGTTTCTGTATACTTTGCCACTTGTTTAACACTGTGATTTTTTCAGAGAATTCAGTATAATTAAGGTACTTCACTTCACCCAGAGGAAGTATTATCCAAATAGCTGCTATCTGTTATTGGGAGGGGGGGGGATTACAAAGATAACATGCTGCATTTAACATGAAACTACATATAAATGGTTTCTGCTAGGAGGTCATTCTCTAGCACCGTTCTTCAAAGACAGGTCTGCATATTAACTATTTGGCAACACCCTCTGACCCCCACCAAGAAGCCATGTGAAAAGCTATTTCCACAGGAATTCCAGGCAGGCTTTCTGGTTTTCCTTACAGGCATTAGGTGTTACTAGTCACACTTCTGACCTTGTCTAGGCATATATGACAATATCTCATAAGACAGAAAGATCCAGTCAATCTAACATACCATTGATTTTTAAGATGACCCACACAGGGAAAACAGAGGTTAATAGCATTACCACTTATAGGATTATTAATTTAAAATAGTTTTATTATAGTGACAGAAATTAAAATTTAGGAGTGTCACACTTTGGATCAGGCCTGACTTTGAGTCCTAGCTCCACTAACTCCGGGTTTTGAACATTGGGAAAATCACTTATAGCTCCATGCCTTACATTTTCATTCTGTAAAATGTAAATAATAAATAAATCCCAGGGTTATTATAAAAAATAAATAGGTAAGTCTAAGTATATTGCTTAGAAAAGAGCAAATCCTACAGAAAAATTAGTTCCCATAGCCATTGCTTTTTTGTGAGTCAGAAATTCAAATTATTTTTTTCATACTCTCAACTGCATATATGTTGTGCCCCGTAAACCTAAGTGCTCAAGACAATACACTTCCTCTGAGTCCCTTATGGATTACAGAGTTTCATTTACATGAAATGTTCAATGTACATAGGCACAGCCTTAAAGAAGTGATTTCAGTTGCCAGATGTTATGGTGGAATATATTCGTTAAAGAATGATTAACTTCCATCGAGTTCATTCTATGTGTCAGTTACTTTGTAGAACGCTAAGGAAAAAATAAAAAGAATAAGACACTCTTTGTCCTTGAGTTAATCATAATCCAGCAGGAAAAAATCATGATAACTGAACCATATACCCTATAAAGTTACATGAGAAGGAAGGTGGAGTACAAAGGCATAATAAGGAAATGAGAAAGACAGTGTTTGAAATGTGCTTTAAATAATAAGCAGAATTTTAATAGGAAGATAAGAGACTTTAATAGGAAGTGACACATCAGACAACAAACTTGGAAACCGATGCGAATGGACCAGCTAGAATGGACCTAGAATTTATGTACTTAATATTTTGACTGGCAGGAACTTAATAAGTCATATAATGCCGGAGAGTCTGTCTCAGACTATATCAACAGAATATATCAACAGAAATGCCTGATTTGTGAAAGAGTAGTATATATCTCTCCAACTATACCCAATTTTCCATTTTGCTGACGTTACTGTTCTTAGGGTACTAAATCCTTTCTACTCAATTGTACATATATGTTGTGCATAGACACTATAAACACATTTCTCTACATGACTTATAAATGCAAAGACTAAAGGTGGCAGGACTTCCTGAATGGCCAGGTCAGGAGCTTGGAGGACACTCTTCTCAGCAAAGCAGAAATTTTGCTTTTGAAAACCATAAAAAGAGCAGTTATTTATACTATGAAAATCACTTAAGAGCACATGACAATTGAAGAAATGTTCCCAAGGAAAAGCTCATAGTTCTCAGTGAGAAAGGGAGTGTCTGCAGTATTTGAGTCATGACCCATGCCATTTCTTCTCCCATCCA
>NW_003852398.1:14139165-14144705 GCF_000181295.1 Otolemur garnettii | reverse complement strand
TCACTCAGGACCAATCATAACAGGACATGGGACATACTCAGAGGTATTCTCCAAGCTTCACACAGATCCATCAGTAGGAAGGACAAATGGCTTAAATTCAACTCCTGACCAAACATTGACTAACAAGATACTCTGACACAAGAGTGATCCTTGAAAGCAAAGTTTAGAAATAAATGATAATCTCTTCTGGCAATCTGGGAGAATATCCATGCCCAATGGCCTGAGCTCCTAAGAGGAACCAGATAAGTAACCTCCAAGTTAGTGTCCAAGGCTGAATGCCGGACACAAACACATAAACACTTTAAATAAGGATAGTAGCCTGCAAGCTACAAACATGTCCAATGATACAAGGTCTCATTGGCTTAGAGGGCTTACCCTTTGACCAATAAGTGGCTTATACTGATTGGAGATTATCAGTAAGCAGCCAAGGTAAAGGTTAAAAAAAGGAAAACCATCAGGGTGTAGATATCAGAAACTGCACACTACAAGGTAATTGATTCACAGAGATCGTTCAGTCATGTTACTAAACAAATAAACGACCAATCGAGTAACAACAGTAATCCTCCTATAACAGATGTGTATCCAGACATATTACAATATATTGATACTATCTACAATGTTTACTAGTCATTAAAAAGTGAGAAGGCATGCAAAAAATGTCTATGTGGGCCATACACAAGGAAGAGCAGTAGACAGAACGGGGCTTTGAAGACTTGGTCAATGATATGAATATGTTCCAAGAACTGACGGAAACCATAGTAACTAAGAAAATGCCGTGAAGGCTATGTTAACCAGTTTGATGAAAATATTTCAAAGTGTATATAAAATCAGCACATTGTACCCCATGACTGCATTAATATACACAGCGATGATTTAATAAAAAATAAATAAATAAAAGAATTAAGGGAGGTTTGGTGACAAAGAGATACATACTATGTAAAAGAACCAAATGACAATTCTGCAGTTAAAAAATAGAATGACCAAAGTGAAAAATTACCCAGAAAGTGTTAGGAATAGAGATGAACTGACGGAAAATGATCACTACCCTGAAGACATGTTGGTAAAGATCAGAAAACCTGAACAAGGGTTAAAAAAAAAATGACGGACAATAAACAGAACCTTAGAAAACTTGAGAACATAAGCACATATGTTTAGCACACCCATATATGGATAATGAAAGTAATAATGGGAAAAGGAGAAAAGAGCAAAAAACGTGGAAAAACTTTTAAAATGTGATGAAAAACATTAGCATACACTTGGAGAAGCTTAAAGAATCAATCTAGAAAAACCCAGCGGATCCCACCCCTAGATCCATCATCCCCAAACTCTGGAGAGTGAAAGATAAGAGAAAATCCCGAGAGTAGGAACAGACAAGCAACTTGCAATATACATGGGAAACTAAAAGAGAAGAGCAGTTGGCTTTTTATTAAAAACAATAGGTGGCAGGAAGCAGTGGGACAACACATTCTAAGTGATGAAAGTAAAAAGCTGTCAAACAAGAACCACATATTGAGAAAACTATATTTCAAAAATGAAGCCAAAATTGAGACATTCCTGGAAAAATAAAAACTGAGAAAGTGTATTGCTAGCCAAGATGCCATACAAGAAAACAAAATAAATTTCTTCAGGCTCAAAGCAAGCACACTGGAAAGTAGTTCAGAACACTCACAAATACTCACAGGAATGTGGGTAAATTTAATTACATAAGTAATTTACAAAAGACACTATCATGCATTAGTTTTCTCCTTTATTCCTTTAAATAATTTAAGAAGAAATGATAGAATGAATATAATTTTGTGGTTGGAATGATAACGTATAGAACCATAATATATTTTTAAAAGGGGTGGGTAAAAACAAAGGTACATTGAAGTAAAGAAATAAGACCACGTGGCAACTCAAATCAAAAGTGACATTAAATGCAAACTGTAAGGTGCCTGCACACCAAAGTAAGTAATCAATAGAGTGAAGACAGCCTATGGAATGAAAGAAAGTATTTGTGAACTACACATCTGATAAGGAGTTAATGCACAGAATATATAAGGGACTCACCTCAATGGCAAATAAAATAAAATCTGATTAAAACTCTAAAACTAGGCAAAAGACCTTAATACACATTTCCCAAAAGAAGACATACAAATGGCTAACAGATACATGAAAAAAAATGCTCATCATCTCTAGTCATCAGGGAAATGCAAACCAATACCACAACGAGATATCACCTCACTTCAACTCACTTAGAACAGCTATGATTAAAAAGACAAAAAACAAGAAATACATCATAGAAGGCTTTAAAACAACTGTCTTATGGATGCTCAAAGAACTAAGTGAAGTCACTGAAAAAAATCAAGAACATGATGTTTCAATATAATGGAAATATCAACAAAGAGACAGAAAAATCTAAAAACTGGAAATGAAACTTTGCAGATGACAGACTAGAGGTAGCCTCCCAGTGTGCTGCTCCAGGGTAAAGGGGTGTAAGTTGCTGGCAGTGTCCTTCATATGGATCGCTTATCTCCGAAGCAGCATTGTGAAATATCAGAGAAGCAACATGGGACACCCAGTGTGAAGAAGGTGATGTGTGACACACATAACCAGAGTAGAGTATGTGAAGGAAACAAAGGAAAGTCGAGCATGAGAGCACAGTGCACACCCAGCTGGTGCAGTGCAGACTGGACTCCAGGAGGCTCTCAACACCTTCTCAGACCTCCTACCTCCATAGTCGGGGTCCTGCCTGAAATTTGCACAGACGTAGTACTAGAAAATGGGTGCTGTGGGGATTAGAAAACAGCTGAAGCCATCCTGAATTCTCGGGTACACCATGTAGGGACAGCAATAGGCAGGGAGGGAGGAGACTGACTTGTGGGTTTTCTGAGCCAGACCCTGGAACTTTGAGTGCAGCAGGCCCTGCACATGGGAATTGATGAGAGTGAGGAAGGCTCTGTACTGAAAAGATCTGGGTGACTCCTTCAGCAGGTCCTGGGTGAGATGTCACAAGCTAAGACCTCCGCACATCTCACCATGCATCCATGGGACCCTGGTGCCTGAGAAGCAGCCTCCTGGTGGTTTAGCCAGAGTCAACCCTCCAGGCCCCAGCAGCCCCCAGCCATCCTGAGCCTGACCCCACTCTCTCCTCTCATTAGTTTGGCCTATTGTCTATATACCCATGTGGGGTTAAGGGGCTCTACCTGGAGGTCTTGTTTCTGGTTCTACCTCAGTCCAAGTTAAGGGGAAATCATGCTAGGGCACAGTAGACCTGCCCTGGAAGGCCCTGAGAGGCAATTTCCACAGGCTGTGAGTGGGAAGTGGAATGACCTGGGCTCTCTCAGCCTCCGGAGATAACCTTGGCCTATCTGAACTGACATGCCTGGGACTGGTGCCTGTGGCTCTGACTGCCTGTGACTGCTGGGCTCTGACTCTGCCCCTCAGGCAGTTTAGCTAGCCAGCTGCCCATCACTTCAGGCTAAGGGGCTCTGCTTGGAGGCCTTGCTTCTGGCTCTACCCCAGGGCCCAGCTTAGAGGAAATCACATTGAGGTGCAGTAGGCCCCACCCTGTGAGGCCCTGAGCAATGTCACTATGCTTTGAGCAGGACATGGAGAACCCTGTGCTCCCTCAGCCACCAGAGACAACCTTGGCTCATTTACAGTGGCATTTATGAGACTTCTGCCTGTGGTCCCAACTGCTTTGTGCCTGCCAGGCCTCTAGGTCAGTCAGATCTGCCAGCCGTCTACACCATTCTGCCTCTGGTCTATAACCCATGTTCAAGGATTTTGCTTCCCACTCCATCCCAGAGACTCTGCTCAGAGAGAATAACACTGGGGCATAGCAGGCCCCTACCTCTTAGGCCCTGAGAGGCAGTTTCAGCAGGTCCTGAGTGAGACACAGAGAGCCCTGTGCACCTTCCACCACCAGAGATAACCTCAGAGTGAGCCCCACAGCAGACTACCAGCTTGTGAATTTCAGATGGACCTGGACTTGCCTCTACAACAGACTTTTGGATTGGGTGGGGTCACTTCAACCTCTCCCTGAAGAGCACTGTCCAAAAACTTGATATGCTAAGGCACTGGGGTGGGTTCTTTCTGCCCTTATCCAGTAGTGAGTTTTTCAGTAGGGAGGTGTAGGTACTTCTCCAAATGGCCACACCTTGGCCCTCCAGACCCCCTGTAAAATTTAGTCAGCAAATGGTGTAAAGACATCCCTGTCAGTAAGTGCTATCTCTCGAAGGGACAAGTTGCAATGTTGTTTTAAGGTCCTGTGACTGGCTCTAGTCCCTCAGGAGAAGCACTCAAATGCCCCAGATGGTGGGTGGACCCTGGAGTTTCCAGATGAGACCTTAATTTCTGCTATAGCAGAGGCAGATGGGGAGAGTAATGCTGGGTGAGACTGGGTTGGACGGGCTTGTCCTCAGGCTCTGCAGAAGCTGGTAAGTTAATGGTTTGGGGTTAAAGGCTACTCCTCCCTCCCCCCGCCCCCCAACAGTTCAGCTGGTCCAGGGAGTTTCTCCCGACCCTTCTACCAGCAGCTCCCCCTAGTGGCCATAAAAGTGACATCTGCAACCCACTGAAGCTATACTGATCAATTTATTCCATAACACCAAGAAAGAAGGAATTCTGTGAAACCAATATCATCTTTGTACCAAAGTCAGGAAAGGATACAACTAACAAAGAAAACTGCAGACAACTATCTCTTATGAAGATAGATGCATTCTCAACAAAATCTTACCAAACTAAATTCAGCTGTACATCAAAATAATCCCCCGTGACCAAGAGGGTTCATCCCAGAGACGCAAGGATGATTCAACATATCCAAATCTATATAAATGTAATCTACCACATAAACACTTGAAAAAACAATGACCATATTATCCCTTCTATTGATGTAGAAAAAGCACTTGACAAAATTCAGTACTCTTTCATGATAAGAACTCTCTACAAAATCCACATAGGTGGGACATATCTCAAAATTATAAAAGCTATATATGACAAACCTACAGCCAATAGCATATTGAATGGGAAAAAACAAAAGCATTCCTGCCAAGAACTGGAAGCAGGTTGCCCACTTATACTACTTTTATTCGACATAGTGCTGGAAGTCCTCACCACAGCAATCAGGCAAGAGAATAAAATCAAGAAGATCCAACAATCCCACTATTGTGTATTGACCCAAAGGAAAAGGAATCATTTCATCCCCAAAATGCGTGTACTTGAATGTCTAATCCAGCACATTTCACAATTGCAAAGACGTAAAATCAACCCAAGTGTCCATCAATTCATGAGTGGATTGACAGATGGGGCATATGTATACCACGGAAATACTACTCAGTCACAAAGGATGACTAATGCCTTTTACAACAATTTAGATGGAGCTACAGACCTTTATCCCAAGTGAAGTATCTCAGAATTTAAAAATAATTAAACTGGAGCTAACTGTCAAGCCCATATATGCACAGAGGGAAGTGAAACTCAATGGCAACCAGGGACTGGGGAGGAGGGAGAGGAGGATGTACAAGAACCCATCTAACAGGTACAGTGAGCACTGTCGG
>NW_003852398.1:14134697-14139105 GCF_000181295.1 Otolemur garnettii | reverse complement strand
AGGAAAAGATATGGTAATAGGGCAGAGATCCAAGGGAAAATGGGTCATGAACTAATGAATTCAGTCAGCTTCCAATATGGAAAATGTAAGAAAACAGATTCTCCATTAGAGCCTTCTGAACATAGAAGGCACAGCCTTGCTGACCCCCTTTTCTTTTTCAAAATTCTTGACTTCAAGAATTATATAATTGTAAATGATTTTGTCTTAAATCACTAAGTGTGTGGCAATGAGTGACAGAAATATTAGAATACTAATACTGTTATTTTGGTAATTTCTTAATAATGGCATCTTGCACCAGTCTGCATGGTTATTATTCACAGTGAACTATATGTATTCCCTAGAAATAATTTGAGAAAGTTCTTCATGGCCTAGGTTCAAGGTTAGTAACTCTGGAGAATATTTGCTCATATTTGGGCCTGTGGGTACCACAAATTCCAGTCTGCTGTAAAGTATTTCCATGTTGTGAATGTACTTTTGGAACATCAAGTATATTGTACTGTTTATGCTTTTATTATCATCTCTTTTTTATACTATAAGATTTTCTTCCACTTTAAAAGCAACCAGAAATGTAAGCACAACATCTTCAGGTGTTTAGAAGATAATACATCAGCACAGTGCTACAGAAAGATGGAATGGTTTCCCGAGTCGAAGTATATTACTCCCTATTTCAGGCTTCCATCAACAATGAGATGCCCCAAAACTGTTAGCAAGAAGACTTCCATTTGGGTTACTTGAGGGGAGAAAAGAAAGGTGTTTAGGGCTCCTGCACTTATCATTTATTATTTCTATTTCCATTTGCTTATGCTTTGTGGTTGCTATTTTTTTCTGCTCTTTTATCGTTATTGTTGTTATTGCAATTTCATCTGCTTTTTATCTTGCCTGCACTGTTTAGAAAACCAAAGAGTTTAAGAAACTATCTTGAAGTCACAATCAAAAAAGAAACGAGAGCTGTATATTGCATAGGTTTTATAAGTGCTTGAGTTTACATTATAATTAACCAAATGTCACAGACAGGCAATATTTTGTGTATTGTAAAATAAAGCAAGAATGTGAAGCAATGAATTCCCTAGCCATATTTCATCTAAAGGCAGATGCTACCATGACTTGGAGTTTTCCCAGATTTAACAACTACAAACTTTATCAAGAAACTCAACCAAAGACAGTTGTTTCCTCCTTACCATCTGTGCAACAGCAAGATGCCATATTAAAAAAAAAAAAAAAACAGGCTATGGTAATTACACTATGGATATATGGATACTCTAAAAGACATTAGTTCGTTAGCATTATAAAATTTAAGTCTTTACCATTAGAAACAGGCATGTTGTCCTATATAATAAGAACTACTGTAATACAGATATTTTATTGAAAGAATGATAAATGTCATATGTAATAATTATTTGACTTTTCTAACATAAATAATTGATTATAATTGACTTTTTGTGACTATTTCCTCATTTATTTAATACTAAATCTTTAACTTGGCATAATTAGGTATCTAAAGCTATGCACCTAGAATCTAGACTATGTTTAAATAGCTTAGGTTTATGCCAAAGAATAAGGCTCTTCTCAAAGATTACTGCCTATCTTTCTGATTGGACCCTCTGAAGTGTGCTGATTTATGTCATCTGGCCCATGTTATAAGTCAGGCCATCTCAAATGAATGTATAAAGATCCATCACAATTTTTTTTTTTTTTGAGACAGTCTCAAGCTGTCGCCCTTGGTAGAGTACCTCACAGCAACCTCAAACTCTTGGGCTCAAGCAATTCTCTTGCCTCACCCTCCCAAGTAGCTGGAACTACAGGAGCCTGCCACAGTGCCTGGCTATTTTTTGGTTGCAGTTGTCATTGTTGTTTGGCAGGCCTGTGCTGGCTTTGAACCCACTAGCTCCGATGTATGGGGGGGGTGGCCTAGCCACTGAGATATAGGCACCAAGCCATGATTTTACTTCTTAACTCACACATTAACTCAGTCAGTAAATAGTGAGGACAAGGCACTTGCCTAAATGCTCAAGATACATGAGTGGACACAGATGACAAAGTTCTTTTACCTCCTGGGATTTACGGTAATTTATTATAAGCACATATTATATAAAAGTCATAAGTGTCATGGCAGAAACAATAGAGTGTGATAAGGAAGACCAGGAGCATTATGGGTGCTGTAGTTTTAATAAGGTAGTTGTGATAAGCCTTCTAAGAAGGTGTTACTGCACACAAAGAAGTGATAGAATTACCATGTGGACATTGGGAGGAAGAAAATTCTAAGCAGAAGAAACAGATAGTGCAAAGGTCCTGTGGCCGAAGCAAAGCTAGCATAATTGTCGAATAGTGAAAAGGCCATTTTTAGTGAGAGTAGTAGGGATTAAGAACAGATGAGGACTGGAGGGACAGATCACACAGGATTTCATAAGTTATTATTATGTGGATGTGGAGTGTTCTATTAGTGAAGTAGGGGAGCCAAGGGACAATTCTGAATTCAATATTAAACTTCATTTGTTGTTATTGTAAAAAGATCACTCTGGCTGCTGAGGGAGAAGAAAATGTAGTTAGAAAAACAGAAAAGGTAGATATGTTGCTATGACTACACAGACTATTGGGTTAACCAGACAAGAGATGATGGCGGCTTGGATCCAGTGTCGTGCAGCCCCCATGACAGATTCTACTGTAATTTTGGCCTTCTGACCTCCCAAAGGGATACTGTTATTCAAATCCTATCACCAATTTCTTCCACTTCAACACCACAAATAGTTAATGAACTTTTAATATACTTCCAGTTATAAGTTCTAAAATAAATAAACTGTATTTTCTTTGGTTTCTGTAGTAGCTGCAATGAACAGAAGGTGTTGGGAGAAGAGAGAAAGCGAAGTAGGGTTAAGGGTTTTTAGAAATTATAGTTTTGTTTTCTGGACCTGATTCAAAGTGCAAATGCATAGGAGATGGATTGAGCCTGATGACCTTATTATGATTTAAAGTTTAGGGGGAAAAAAAGAGGAATATTGATCTTTTCTCTTCTCAAAACAGCAGAGAGAGAGAGTCACACAATGTACTGTTCTTATGGAGTAAGCACTAGGACATAAACACAAGAAAAGCTTTGCTGAAGCAAAGTCGAAAAAGGCTGGTTAGCCACAAGAAAGATTCAGTTATGCCTTTATTTACTGTGAACTCATTGTGGATTGGGTACCTGTGGGGCATGGAAGCGAAGGCAGACTCCATCCCTCCCTTAGCCAGTGTGTCACCTTAGGGAAGTTAAACACACTAACCTGGTTTCAGATTCCTTATTTTGAAAAGTATATTCTCAATATCATGTAAAATTACACAAACCTCTCATGATTGTAATTATCGCTTCATCCTCTTTGCAAGTCGTTAGTCACTATTTTGTACATCTATTGAAACAGAGTTATATAAAATTGGATCTCACTGTCCTCGGTGCTCCTTTAAAAGAAAAAAGAAAAAGGTAACTAAGACAACCCACAGTGTACAGCGTGTATATTATCTGGAACAAGAAAGGAAACGCCTAAAGAAGGAAACTGAACAGTTGGTATTTTGTTTGGAAGGGGCTTTTTTTTTTTTTCCAGTTGCAACAATAACTTGATGAGATTGCCAATATTTTCTACCTCAACTTGTGTTTATTAAAAGGATTTTAAAAGGCAATGAAGTGGAGAGTGCACTGGCAATCAAGCTAAGTGGCTACATATTTTAATTCTCCATGGAAAGGGCAAAACAGTGAGAAGGGCTCTTCTTTTGGTACATGCTGAAATAGACACTCAGAATGCAATTTGAACAAGCCTCCTCTGCACTTAACTAAGCACTTCTCCCTCCTCCAAGTGGCTTACTTAACTGGGGGTGGGGAGGGAACAACTTGCTAATAGGTAGAGAGCACCTCTAATATGCTCGACAGTGAGCCAGGCATGGGGAAGGAAGAGGAAGCACCAAGATGCCACTTTTGTCATATTGGTGATATAAGAACAGCGTATATGAATAACAGCAACAACCCAGAAAGATAGGATTGTGCAATAACATTCAGAGCACCAGTTTTAAGCTCTATGTAGGTCACAGAACTAGCACTACCTCAGAATGTTAGAGCCAGCTCTTTGGTTGGATGTGAGATTTCAGTCAAGTCTTAAAGGATAGGTAAGATACGGGTATGTAGACAAAGGGAGGCTACATTTGGAATAAGATTAAGTTGTTTAAGTCTCTGCTCCATTAATTATGAGCTGCATGGTTCTTAGAAAATTAATAACCACGAGGCTAGTTCATGGTATCAAATATATTGGAATTATGTAAGAACTATCATGTAAGATTACTCTAAGATTTCAAGGAATAATGCATGTAAAATGCTTCACAGGGAGCCTGTCCTATAACAAGGTCTCAGTAAAATGGTAGGAATTGTTCTTTTTTTTTTTTTTTTTTT
>NW_003852398.1:14131807-14134591 GCF_000181295.1 Otolemur garnettii | reverse complement strand
AAAGAAAGAAAGAAACTATTGTTATTGATCAAATGAGGGCAACAGCATTGACCTCAGAAAATTATTATACAGAAAAGCATTTAACACAGTAGCTAGTGCTTAGGACTTCAATAAAAAAATTTGCATGTGCACTTGGAGATGGGATTAAGGTGTGCAGTGTTTATAAAACAGTGGACACGACAGGTCATGAAAGCAAAGCACAAATGCTGAGTTCAAGTCCAGGACAACCAAAAAGAAACAAAAATAAATTGAGTACTGGAGCATGTGGGTTAAACATTCTCAGATGGAAGAACTAGAAGCTTTCTACTTCAATGTAGATTGAAAATGTGTTTAATCATTTGTAGCAATTGTGTTACAATTATATAACGGCCCCCATAAGGGGTGTAGACAAAGATTCTGAACATAGAAGGCTGCGCATCAGAGTGGAATGAGGCCATTATTTCCTTTGGGTAGGATTCATTTCTCTCGCACAAAAACACCCGGTGCTCTTTGTTTTTCAATTCAACATTTCTAGTGTAAATAATTTATGTTAATACAGTCAGATAGCATGGAGCACGTAAGGAACTGAAATAAATTTGAGTCTCAAATGGGAAACGTTGGAGGGCTGACAATAGCAAGATGGTCCTTTGGAAACAGAGCGGGTCTCATTATTTTTCCACACTAATCAACAAGGGATTTGGCAGAAAGGGGTGGTTAAGTGGCTAAAGTTTCAGTTTTGACTTCTTTTGCCACTGCTGAGACAATTACTGTCAGGGTCAATTAGACTTCCCAAATTTGTGGATAAAATTCTATGCAGTTTATAATTTAAAGTATTCTTAGAGCAACTCTCAAATACCCAAAGTCTGTCAGCTGTATAAGAGCATTAAAATAGTCTCTGGCAATGTTGTCTTGTGGTTTGAATTTCCCCTTTCCTTTTTCTGCTTCCTTGGGTAGGAAGACGCTTGAAATTAAAATAAGGAATTCGCAAACGATTTTTACAAATTACATATTGTGAGGTAAATGTTGTTAATAAGGTTTGAACTCTAGGAAGTGGAGCTAAAATAACTAATGTGAATGTTGTTTAGCTAGAAATCTTGACATTCAAGTTCAGTTTCCACTAAATGATCAATTTGCATTCCTCTACAAGAGGTCTAGTCAACAAGTAAAATTGATGGATTTCAATAAATTAGAACAATTAAAAAATACACTTCTAAAATTACACTAAATATATAATATTTCTTAGAACCAAGAGATTCTATTTTTTCAAATAGAGGAGAAAATTTTTGTAAACTTTTCTGATTTTTCTGCTTCTGACTTAAAGAGATGGTTCTAACGGGAGTGGATGAGATTACACACATGCGTGTAGACCACAGGTGTTTTTACCTCATCCAGAGCAGACATCGGCAATTGACTACGAGGCTCTTAATTTTATTGTATCTGGATTCAGCCATGGAATTTTTTTCAAGCCATTGCTCGGGGCAGTCCTAACAAGGTCTCCCTCCGCTTAGCAACTATGGCCATTCCTCACCTTGCAAAAACCATCTTTAAATAAGTGAAGAGAACAAATCCAAACTCCATGGTCACTGTAAGAGTGTTTAAGTCCTCCGAACTCTGAACAAAGGAACAAAATCAATTGGAATAGCTTGGACAGGGTGGGACACTTAGCTTTACGGAGATCATTTTCCAAACGCGTCTCACGATTAAGAAGGCAATAGGATTTCTCTGTAAAGATGGGGTAACACTCATTACTTATGACACTCATTACCAGCAACTCGGTGTGCACCTAAATAGCCTCTGCAGAAAAACAAACAATGTGCTCAATTGCTGTTTCTGTGGCAAATAAATAGTCTTAAAACTGTTGTGTATCTTTGGGGGAAAAAAATCTACAATGCTCTGTGTGTCTAATAGGAAATGTTTGTGGATGGATTTTTCCTCCCGCATCCCTCGCAACATTCTGTCGGCGTGATGAGATAAAAACTGAAAGAGACTTCAGAGGGAATCACCCAGGCCTAGGAACAAATGACAAGCTTTTCTTGCATAAATTTACTTTTTAGCAAGACTCCATTGTACTCAATTCTAATATGAAGGCAGTAGATGATCTAATATGGTGGTGGGGTAGGGGAGTGAGGGATGGGGAGAGGGGAGGAGGGAAGGTAGTGGGGGTCACAGTGTACATGGCACACCTCTTGGGGGCTGGACACAGTTACAAAAGAGACTTTACCTAACAAACACGATCAGTGTAATTTTTTTTTTACCCTCAATGAAACCCAAACAATAAAAAAAAGAAAAGAAATGAATATTGTAATGGATGAGGAATTATTCTCCACCATTGCAGAACACCCATGAGGATATGGTGGACACAGTAGAATGCTGGTGATAGGTCTCAGGAAACCAAAGGTTTCTGGGCTTACTCTACCATCTCATGCAGCAGGAGACTTTCACAATCTCTTTACATTGCCAGAGAAATAAATGTGAGGAGAACATGATACGTTCAAGTGGTCAAGCTCAGAAATTGAGAATTAGTCACAAAAAGCTTGTTGCTGTTTTTCCTATAATAAAATATATGAATCTACCAGCTCCGGTGTATGTGGCCAGAGCCCTACCACTGAGCTATGGGATCCGCCTTAAGTTTTATTTTTGACAAAAAAAGGTATATGTCCACATTTATTCCACGTTTGCCAATTTCTATACACATTTTTACTCCTTATGATTCAGACTTTCATTCTGGTGTTTTTTTCCCTCACGCCTGAAAGCTTCTGTAGTGAGGATCTATGATTGTTAAATATTCTTAATTTTTGTCCTGCT
>NW_003852398.1:14130559-14131463 GCF_000181295.1 Otolemur garnettii | reverse complement strand
GCCACAGTTGTTATACGTGGCTAGTGCCCTTACTCACTGAGCTACAGGCTCCGAGCAGTACCTTCATTCTTTGAAGAGAGCTTTTGTGGTCACATAATTCTTGACTGACAGATTCTTATGAGAATTAGTTTATGTTTTTTCAGTATTTAATTTTTCCCATTATTTTTAGCTGGAAGGCAAGACTCTTATACTATTAGAAACAGAGTTATGTTTCTTCATAATTTGTTTTTTTGGCTCAGTATTTTCAACAATAAACTTTATAATCACTAGCAGGTAAAGGCTAAAGAGTTTTGCTTCAGGATTTTTTAGTAAGTTTAGTGTTATTAAATGCCTATTTTCTGACCTAGATCCTTTAAATGTAATTCATAGAACTTTGATCTATTTGTGAAAAAAATGCTTAGAGGCCTAAAATATCTTAAAAATTCAGAAGATATTTCATTCCCTACAGAGTAAAGACAGCCTGAATGTGGAAAGAAGTGATGGAAAACAAACAATAATTATTTTTTTGAGCTACATACAATGCTACAGACTTCATATGCAAAACCTTAATAGATCTGAGCAACACATATGTCAAGTTTGGTGTTATCATTTCTGTTTAACAAAAGGTGAGAAATCCGAGATTCTCAAGGTGAGGTTTACTCTATTTTTCCTCTTGGTTGTTAAAACTCTCTATAGGCCCTCGGAAGGGAGGTCCACCATCGTGATCATCTCTCTCTTTCTGGTATGCTATTTAATGTTGCAAGTAGTTCTGGTGCTTCCTTCCATGGCAAGGCTGGAAGACTTTGGAAATCTTTCTGCCTCTTTCCCCACCTCCACAAAGGAATTTGTTAACAAATTTGGAAAGAATCAACTAGATATGCTCGAATTCATGTCCCCTACTCTTTTTCTCCTGCGAATATGGCTG
>NW_003852398.1:14075197-14130533 GCF_000181295.1 Otolemur garnettii | reverse complement strand
ACAAATCTGTATCATTTGAATAAATCTTTGTTAGTAAAAATGGTGATATTTACATCTCTCACTTATATGTTGTCTTATTTCTTATTTTAATTAGAACCTGGCCAGGGAAAAAGTACCCCTTGGAGACCACAATATAGTGTAGTACCTTCTGCAGAATGTGCCCTTAATAAACAGTAGAGGATTAAGTAAATTAATAGATACATAAGTGCTTTCACATCTCTCTGCAATTCCTTTCTTTTAGCATTCTCTGTTGTCGTGTTAAAAAATAAGCTATGCCTAACTAAAATAGGTTAAATAGTTTTGTAATTAATGCAAACGGAATGTCTATTGCTGAATATTAATGACTTCGTATGTTTTTCCTTCATTTAGAATTCCCATTTTTACAGATAGTAAGATTAAAAGCTCATGCCTTATTAATGATGAAATTTTAGGAATCAGAAAAAAAGCAGTGGGAAGGATATTTCAAGAGGATTCTTTGTGCTGCCTGAATCATACTACCTAGATTATCATTTAATCTACTCATACAGATTGGTAGCTCTCCTTTCACAGTCAAGATTCCTCTGCCATCAATAGTCGGCAAACATTCGAATTGAAGGAATGCTCGAGACTAGGAGAAAACAGGAACCTATTTAAGTCAGCAAAGCAGGCTTGTAGAGAACCATCGTTTACTCTGTGATTGCCAAACATTAACTGGCAAAGACTATATTTTTAATTAACATTCGGTGAAAAATTAATGAGTAGATGAATGAATGAATGAAAGTCATGGATAAAATTTTATTTCGTAGAACCAAAGAATTTTCAGGCACATCGGATAAAATATGTAAAACATATCAACATAATGCTTTATTTCCTCTCCTAAGCTTCAGTGAAAGTGAGGGTCACTCCTGAACTTTCAATTCTCTGACTTTGGATTTAGGCCCTGGGGAAGATACGGCCTATGGCCATGTATAATGGCTGGCAGGCACTTTGCTAGAATCCTGTTCTTTGCACCCTGGTCCAGTGTTTGCGCTTTTTTTTACCCTGGTGCTTCTAAGATGTTACTGGTAAAGCCCTCCAGGATATTTGAGTTTGAATGGATCATTATGTATACTATTAATATAGCATTACAAGTGACTTCAGGAAACATTAAAGCCTCTCTGAAATAATGACTTCTCTTTGTGCTTTTCATTCTCAGCTCACTGAGCCAGAATATCTTAAAAAATCCTTAGACCTTAGACGTAAAGCCCTTTGTAAACAAGAATATGAAGAGAGTTGAAGAATGACTTCTTTCCCCCTCCCTTTTTCTCTGTATAAACTCTAGAAATAGAGACATTTGCCATTTAGATTAGACATTCAGACAGTCTTGTCTTGGACTATTTGGAACATTAAAGAAAAAGGCAAGATCCTTTGAAATAGAATGCATACATTGCAAGAAAAATCCGGCTTTCCTCAGTAAGTTTTCTTCTACCAAATCATCATTTCCTCACTTCCATCCCAAAGATAAGGACTGTCGTGGGGTTGTATTTAGAGAGATGCAATAGATGAAAGGGGACTGGAAAGACAAGTGTAACTTTAGAGATCATGAAGTACTGAAAATACATTTCTTTTGAGTTAAAGAAAAAGATTAGAATTTTCCCCGTCTTTAACAACATACAGTACATCATATAAACCATAAAAACTTCCTAAGTTTCTTTTGGAAAACGCTGTCTTCAATTAAGTTCCATTGGACTTCAAGAGTCACCGCCACAGGGGAAATAGATCTTAGCTAGTTGTAACCATGTCTATAGCAGTAAGTCCTGAAATTTTAATCATTGACTACCCAGAGAAATCTGGACGCCTCTAGCATTGTGAAAAGACAGTGCTGGTATCAATTTCTTCTGGCATTGAATTGCCACCATCATTTCTGTCACATTGAGGTAGCTGGGCTAATAGATATTCTCACCCTCGTCCAAAGGATACATTTGGTTCCTCACAACCTTTCACAATTCTTTTCGGCTTTCCCATGTTCTTCTATTAAAAGAAATGACACATATTGAGGGTGATTCCAGCTGGACATTTTTTCTCAAGAGAAAGGTAGATATCTGAAGCTGTCATCTTTGCTTACTAATTTTTTCCTGTGTCTCCAGGGTGAGGCACTAAATTCTAAGGCCCTCTAGTTTCCCAAAGGAATGTAATAATCAATCCTCCCTACCTTTCCATCACCTTAAATAAACCACATCACATAATAAGCATAATGAGGATTTTATTTATTTATTTAGAGACAGAGTCTCACTCTGCTGCCCAGGCTAGTGTGCTATAGCTCACAGCAACCTCAAACCCCTGGGTTCCTGGTGTTTCAGCCTCAGTCTCCCAAGCATGCCATGACACCTGGATAATTTTTCTGTTATTTTAGTACAGATGGGGTCTTGCTCTTGCTTGAGATAGTCTCAAATTTCTGAGCTCAAGTGATCCGCTTCAGCCTCCCACAGTGCTAGGAGTACAGATGTGAGCCAGTACTATGCCTGGCTGACAATGAGCATTTTTAAATAATGATTGGGAAGTGAGGACTTGGTCTTCATTTAAAAATAAAAAAAAAATAATAATAACATAAAAATGCTTTGCCCTTGTTATTCTCAAATTAAATTCTTTTATGTATTCCCTGCAGCTTCTGTATCTGCCCTTAAACACTAGATCTCTCCCAGATTGTTCTCAGTTCTACTCAGTTACTTGGCATGAGGAGGGATACTTACATCCTCTCCCACCAAAAGATAAGATGGAGCAGCACCTGTGGCTCAAAGGAGTAGGGTGCTGGCCCCATATACCAGAGGTGGTGGGTTCAAACCCAGCCCCGGCCAAAAACTACAAAAGAAAGAAAAAAAAAGATAAGATAAATAGCATATTATACAGATCTTGAATTTCATCGAGAAGGTATGAAAAAGCAAAGCATCATGAGAATAATGAAGGATGGCAAAATGTCCTCTCCATGCCTGACCCTGGATGTAAAAGGAGAAGAATTATTAACTAAATCTGACGTGTCTGTCACTTGACTGGTATTGTGTATACAGAGTATCTAATTATAATTGGACCAACTTTTATTACCTATCGTTTCAATAGCTTTTTTCGTTGTATCACAGTTTAAGATGATACTCCGTTTTATTTCCACTATCATTACCTATGATCTGAGTCATATATAATAATGTTTTACATAATGAATTCCTTGCATGTGGCAATTATTTTACAAACTCTATTCTGATTCTTTAGCTAATAAATTGGATAACATTGGGCAAAATCACATGATCGTTATGAAATTGTCCACACACTTGTGAACTTTCAATATTAAAAAAGAAACTTACTTATGAAAAATACCCCCCAAAATAAGAGATATTAATTTTAAAGTATTAAAATTAAAATCGTAGAGTGTAAACTGATCAAACAATTATTTCCTTCAGATAACATGGAGACAATTTCTTTTGCATTCAAATCAGTGCAGCTCAGGAAGGTCAGTGAAAGAATAATAGCTTCCCCAAATCTCCAGAACGTATAAATATGTAACGTGACATGGCAAAAGGGAATTTAGGTTGAAGATGGAATTAAGACTTCTGATCAGCTAACTTTAAATTAGGAAGATTATACTAGATTATCTGGCCTACCGAATTTAATTCAAAGACCTGAAAAGGAAGACAAGGGCGGCAGCAGATTTGGGGTTGGGAGGGATAGAGCATGAGAAAGACTCTACTAGCAATTGCTGACTTCAAAGATGGAAGCCAACTACACGTCGTTCCGCAGCCTTCAGAAGTGAGAAAGGTAAAAAAAAAAAAAAAGAGAATGTGTCCCCTAGCATGAACCATGCAGAAAGAACACAGCCCTGCCATACCTTGATTTAGCCTAAGGGAACCCATTTCAGACTCCTGACTTTCAGAACTCAATAATAAATGTACGTTATGTTCAACCACCAAGGTTGTGGTACTTTGTTGTACCTGTATCATAATAGAAGACTGATGAATGCAGTATTCTC
Source organism: Otolemur garnettii (assembly GCF_000181295.1). NCBI lineage: Eukaryota > Metazoa > Chordata > Mammalia > Primates > Galagidae > Otolemur > Otolemur garnettii. Next base: position 14,126,560 of record NW_003852398.1, on the reverse strand, counting down.
ATAGATAAGTTTTTCTAGGAATTGATAATCCTTCAAGTTCACCTTAAGACTTCCAGAGTTCAAATAGGAAGTTTCAATTGCTTATATAAAACTTAAGGCTTTATAGCTTCAATTACTGTTTATTTGCATTTGATAATCACCGGAAATGATTTTATATGTTGGTTTACTGCTGTCTGCCTTAGTACAGACATGAGGGAAAGCTTTTAACTTGTTTTATTCTTTGGATTCAGTGCCCAGCTCAGTGGGTATCACATGTTGGATATGCTAAACATATTTACTAAGTGAATAGAAAAATGAGTAGTGAATTTTGGATATTCAGTAAGAATGAATATGTGAGTAAGCAAATCAATGCATTAAAGCCATCCCTGTTTGCCTAAAGAAGGGAGTGAGAATACAGATGATAATTAATGCTTCTTGAATTTTGCCTTAATTTATTTGCTTATTAGTTTGCTCTCTTCACCTCAAGAATGTCTTTGTTTTCCCATTGATCTGCATATTCAGGGTGCCTATGTCCCAACCCACGCACGACTACGACTACGCAGCCACTCTGTATCTCTAGACTGGTCACATTTTTGTTACTCCCAACAAATCCCTTAGGGAATTTTTAATGTCAACACAGCTGGAAATATGAGCAATCAAGTTTTCATGCCCACGAAAACAGTGACCACATGATGAATGATAATTTCTTTACCACTTATTTGGTTGTTTGTGTGTGAAATGCCTCCTATCTTAGCAAGTTTCTGTAACCTCCTACTTCTCCTGCTCTCTTTACCTCCTGGGAGGCCACCTCTGAGAGTGTGGATAACTCTGCCTTTTGATAGGAATGCTTTGGTAAGCCTGTGGCCTTGGGCGGTGTTATAGCAATTTGAGAAGATACGTTCATCCTAACAATATGACTTCTGGTCAGTTCCTGATTTTGTCCTTGGGGCGAGGGTCTGCCTGAAGTCACTCACAGGACGCTGAATGCGTACATGAATGACCATCAGTAAAAACCCTGGAAACCAAAGCTGGCTGATAATATTCCACATGTGTTGTCCGGTGTGGCTGCTGGGAGGATTGTGTTGCCTCCCGTGTGATCCCACTGGGAAGAGCAACTTCTGCCCAGGTTCTCGTGGACTTCACCCCATCTGCCTTTTACCTTTGCTGATTCTGATCATTACAGGTTTTCTCTGTAGTTAAACTATAACTATTAGTATATCAGCATTTTTAAATCATGCGAATTCTTCCAGTAAATCATCCAGCCTCAGTAAGGTCCTGGAGATCCCCAACTCAATTCTTTAATTCATTTATCTCTCACGATAACTCTATGAAATTGGTTTGATTTTTACCTCCATTTTTTAGTCCCTATTTTAAAGATGAGGAAACAGAGACTCAAAAGTAAATCATTAAAAATAATAATAATAATAAAAAATAAAAGTAAATTATTTCACCAAAGGTGAAGCTTCTCTAACAAAAACAGAAAAGAAATAAGAAATAACATTTACTTATTTATATTTGAATATTCAAATATTTCATCATCCCTCTACTTGGGATGCTTTTCAAGTTGTATATAGTAATAATGACATTGTACATGTCAAAAGATTTCTTTGGCCTATGGTACTAAAAGTTTCTTTTGTCTTATCAAACATTAAACTTTTTTAAGAAAATAATTGGACAGTCAAATAAAAAAAAAAGGAAAACCATAAAATACAGATCTACTTCAGAGATAGTTCTGGTTTTATTCCAGACTACAGCAATAAAGCAAATATTATAATAAAGCAAGTCACACAAATGTTATAGTTTTTCAGTACATGTAAAAGTTATGTTTACCTTGTACTGTAGTCTATTAAGTATGCAATAGCATTATGTCTAAAAATCTGCATACCTTAATTAAAAATGCTTCATTGCTAAAAATTGCTAATAATCATGTGAGCCTTTAGACAGTGATGGTAGAGGGTCTTACCTCAATTTTGATGGCTACTGAATAATCAGGGTGGTGAATGTTGAAAGTTGGCATGGCAATTTCTTAAAATAAGACAATAATGAAGTTTTCTGCATTGACCTTCCTTTCACAAGAATTCCTCTATAATGTGCAATGTTATGTGATACCATTTTACCCACACTAGAACTCTTTTCAAAATTAAAGTCAGTCCGTTCAAACCCTGCTGCAACTCTATCAAACAGGTTCATGCAATATTTTAAATGTTTTATTATTCTTTTAACAATGTTCACAACATCTCTACTACGAGTAGCTTTCATTTCAAGAAACCACTTTTTCAGCCAGATGCAGTGGTGTACACCTGTATTCCCAGCTAGTCAGGAGTCCGAAACAGGAGGATCAAGGCCAGCTTGGGCAATATAAGAAGAAAAGAAAAATAAACAAACCACTTTCTTTGCTCATCCATAAGAAGTAATTCCTAATTATTAAAGTTTTATCATGAATGAAATCGTAGCAATTCAGTCACATCTTCAGGCTTGACTTCTGATTCTAGTTCTCTTGCTATTTTCATTGTATCTGCAGTTACTTCTTCCAGGGAACACTTGAACCCCTCACAGTCATCCGTGAGAGTTGGAATCAGCTTTACCCAAACTCTTGTTAATGTTGCTATTTTCACGTCCTCCCATGAATCACAAATATTTTTTAATATCATCCCGAACGCTGAATCTTTTCTAAAAGGTCCTCAATTTACTTAGTCTAAATTCATCAGAGGAATCAATATGGAAGCTGTAGATTTATAACATCTATTTCTTAAATAATAAGACTTGGAAGTCAAAATTACTCTTTAATTCATGGGCTACTAAATAGAGATTGTGCTAGCGAATATGATAACAGCATGGATCTTCTTATATATTTCCATCAGAGCTCTTGGATGACCAGTTACGTTATCAATAAATAGCAGCATTTAGTAAGAAACCCTTTTTTTTTTCTGATCAGTAGGTCTTAACAGTGTGCTCGAAATAGTAAAACCTGATGCAAATTTATGTAGCCTTTGTTGTTCCAGCCTTTCTTGTAAAAAATGTAGCATCTGCCAAGAGCAACAAAGCAAAGCACAATAAAATAAGGTGTGCCTGTATGTAAATAAGATTGTGAATCTTCAAAGTTGTAAAAAATACTCAGCATTTCCCAATCATATTTGACCCTGAAGTTCTCATCATCTGTTATTATCTTACAGACGCACTATTCCACAGAGAGAAATATAAAAAATGCTTTTTCCAGAGAGTATTTAAATTCTAATTTAATAATTTTTAAATGGTGTTACAAAGGGAATCTCGAGAAATGATCACTCCCAGCCTTTTGTCAGAAGTCACAAACTCAAATGCACACACATATCTGGCAGGAAACATAAATGGAACGATTGGGTTAGGTGGGGGGTTTATTTATTTGGAGAAGGTAGTACCTTTTAGAATTATCTCTAATTCTCTTATCTCAATATACTAAAATAAATAGAATACCAAAAAACGTATTTCTGCTAGAGCAGTGCAGAATGTGCCCCTTAGCTCCGTGACTCTGCTGGAGCAGTGCAGAACGTCCCACTTAGCTCCTTAACTCTGTTTAGCCACTTAGCAACTTTCAACCATCTAACAGAATAAGAAATTCATTAACCCAGCTTCCTTTTTTTCTTACAAAACTGAAGCAAAAAGCAAGTAAATTCTACCTCTGTTATGCTGTTCATTTTATCCATCTTTCTCTACCAGACAACTCTCTTCTTTGCCATTTCTTTTGATGGAAAATAAATGTCCATTATAGCAATGAAATAACTGTCAATATTTTGCAAATGTATATGGGGGCTATAATATATTGGCAGCAGATAGATATAATAGAAATAGTACTCTGGGTCTGATGCTACCAGAACAAGTGGTATGACCAGAGGAAGGCAGAAACCATTCAGTTTTTCCCCTAAGAAAATATAGATATTCCTGACTGTATAGCTCAATAGTTTTCCTGAAGATGAGAGAGACCAGAATGTGGTTCCACTTACAACCCAGACATCAATATCATGATTATTTAAATTAACTATGATACTTTGGTCAGCTAATAAATGAAAAAAAAATTACATTGAAGCTTTTAGTAATTGAAACCTCTCTGAATGATTTTTAAACGATTTCTGTATTTAGAGAAAGCACTCTTATTCTTGGTAGTAGGTTGTCTCATAATGGAGAAACAAAAGAAAAATCCTAACAATTTAACCTCAGCCGTTCAAAAGAGTGACTCAGAAGAAGCTCAAGAATCAAGAAAAGGGGATTCAAATTAGCAGCAGAAAGAACCAGCAAAAAATGTTGATCTTTCTGCAGAAAATGAAAATTATATAAAAGAAGATATTAAATATTCCATTTTCTCCCCTTCTGGTTATAAAACATATTTTGCGTTAAAACACAACCACCACTCTCTTATGGAAATGAAAATAAAATTTCCATAGTTTGTAAATAGCCTGTTGGCCAGCCTGGTATTCTTGACAAAATAAGTGTACCGAAGCATCTGCTGTTGTTACTCACAGACTATTCCACGGTAAGCTCATAAATTAGCAGAGATGTTTCAAAATAGGAAATGGGAGCACTGAACAAAAGCATCGGAAAACAGGGAGCCGTCTGAGGCTGTCTGAAGTCGTCGCAGGGAGAAAGTGGTAATGTGTGTTTTCGTCTGATTAAAATTGGCGATGAAGCCGACTACTTCGCTTTTCTATTTAACGGTGTAAACTATACTATATGTGGTAAAAATTTTGAAGAAGTTTAAAAGCAACGTGTTTGAGGAAGAAGAAGGAGGATGTGATATTATAATATCTAACGCTCTGTAGAAAACTGCAATGTGTTAAAATTATGCGTTACTCTTACCATCTGCTAGGTTTATATAATGTAAAGTTGATGTATCAATTTTTTTATACTCAAAATTGTTCCCCCCGTGAGTTCTTGAAGACAGACAGAAAGAAAGGTATTTATTTTTTTTTCTTTTAATTTTAGTGAACTTGTAGCTCCAATAAATTGTTTTAAAATACCTTTAAAAGTGAAGGTGTGTGTGGCATCCCTGCATGAACAACAAAAATTTAAAAAAGGAAAACAAAATGTAAAATGGCAAGTATATGTCAAAAGGCTGTAATATGTCTACACAACAAAATACCGTGCATTATGTAAAAAGAGTAAAATGATTTATACTTTTTTTTTGGAAGTAACAAGTGGATAGGTCAAAAAGGAAGTTGCAAAATAATAGAAATGTTATGCTATGTGACCCCAAAGCCAAGTTGACGTCGTTTAGTGTACGTTTTTTGGTTGCTTTTCCGATATTTATTCAGCTTCCCTTTTGCAACGGTATCCTAAATTTTATCTTAAGACCAGGTGGAGTGAGTGTCTAAAGTCTCATACTTTTTTCCTAAGGTGATTTAGTAAGAAATGAACATATGACCCAATTCATGCAACACGGGACAAGAAGACTCAATGCCAGAATTATTGTTGGAACGTCAGAGCAGTAGACATTCTCTTTTTTGACTACAGCTATAGATGGAGCTATGGGTGTACGTAACCCTGCTAGTGGGCATTTCACTCTCACAAAGTGAAAGATTGCCAAGAAGGGGGGCAACTGGTGTGAAACTAAGAAACGGAGAGAGAGAACTGGAGCCTGGACATCCACCTGAGCCACTGGCCCAAGCTTGATATTAGTCTCTGTTTCCCACTTGGTTTTGGTCGACATCCTGGTGGAGGAGAATGGTGCCTCGTCTCAGTTGGGCACGAGTGAGAGTGTAGGCTCCCCCTGCCCACTGGGGCTCTGCCATCTCCACTCTGGCTGGGAGGGGCGGGGCTGCCTCCTACTGCTTCCCACAGACGGCCTCTGAAACCATCAGGAAGACCGAGGGGCAGTTCTCTTGGTTGACCATGAATTCCCAGGTTTCCCACACAGCATTTTCTGACACCAATCCAAGGGGACGGAGATGAACAGATTTTTACTGCTGGCTGGAAGTGGGGGCTCCCCATGTGATCTCCACACCAAGAGGACGAAAGTCTTCAGTTCCCCTTCCGTCTTTTCTGGCATCATCTAGGCTGGGAGGGGAGTTTTCCTTCTTTATGGCCTGCTATAAAAGGCCTCAGCTTTCACTTCACCTTTGGTGATAATTTTGTGGGTGAGGTGGTTGTTTTTTCCTGTTGTCTGCAGTCAAAGCAGAGCTATTATTGAACTTTTTCACTCTTGCTGGGCTGCCCTTTTCTGATCTTTGGATGGAAAGTGTAGGCTTTTCTCTGGGCTGTTTTATTCTTGCTCATAGGCATTTGGGGGTTATAAGGTTCTCCAGCACCCAGCCTATGAAATATGAGGTAAGAGAAAAGCTACCACCTTGCCTTTCCTTGTACCTAATATTTTTAGCCAATCTGTCTTCTTGCCACCTTTCAGAGTCTTCTTATGTCACCTTGTGTATAATGTCCGTGCTTTTTAGCTGTGCTTAGCAGGCTAACTAGGGAAAAATTCACCTACATCCAGAAGAGGAAGATCCTGTTTTGTATGATTTTACTTCTTCTAAATTTATTGGGGTTGCCTTTATTGTCCAGAACACAGCCTACCAATATGATTTTACTGTATGTCCTTCAGTGCAGTATATATGTTCTTTGGCTGCTGAGTGGAGCATTCTATACACGTCAGTTAGGTCCCTTTCATTTGCAGTTTTGTTTAGATCTTCTTTATCCTCACCAAATTCCTCGAAGGTTATAATTTAACACACCTATCAATCAAACGAGAGAGATTCTAAGACGATTAAGGGTCCTTGATTAAGAAGCAAAATGCTAAGGTTCTCATCCTGAAGACATTTTCAGGCATGGCTGTTATGTAAGGAAGTGGAATCCACTAATATTCATAGGTGATGCACAAATCTTTAAGAGAATCATATATGCAGAAACACTGCCAGCTTGGAGCAAAAAGGACAGGAACAGCACAAAAATGGAAAAGAAAATGGAAACCCAAATGTTGACAAGACAGAAACAGGTGGAGAAAACTACCCAGCTGAGAGCCTGGGATGCGTGTCATGGAAAGGGAGGGCGACTCAGAAGAGAACTCTGGAGAACGATCTTCCGGAAGCAAGAAGACTGAGTCCTAACCCAGGAGCGTTCTCATTTGCCTGGATTGAATGTTAGAATCGCTGTGGGTCTGTGACTCCTCTTTGCTTCTCACTTTTCCCTGTGAAAGCAGGAATCTCTATAATGATTAGCATCACTGTATGTTGGCTGTGAGGAGTCAGATAACTTGTTTCTGTATTTCACAGGCCTACAGGCTGAGAAGACTTCCACTCAGGAGACAGCACATAAGGAGCTACATGTGAGACAGGACATCCATCTGAACCTTATTTAGATGAGATGCTACTCGAGGTTTTTCTGAGACTGTAATGAGATAACATTTGGCAAGGAATGGTGGGGGGACATGGGAGGGTGTGCGTGTATTTTGCACTTGGGAGGAACTTGGATTATTCAGAGCCAGAGGGCAGACTCTGGAAACCAGAGTTCCAGAGGAGCCCCAACAGAGGTCTTCCTCCCTTCCTCACCCTCCCGGTCCCTATTCTCTGCAGAAGTTAAGCCCTGGGCATCCATTTGGAGAGCCCCATGTGTTAAGCATTAATGAGTCAAGCCTCCCTCCAGGGGTCAAATGAGTGAGTTTAGAAGTGGCCCTTCCCAGTGGTACAGCAGTGTCAGTCAACAGCTTATCTGCAGTCTCAGGGGGCGTGCTGAGCCACAAGTACTCAGCTAAGCTGGTGCCAGACTCCTAGGTCTAAGAAATTCTGTGAAATAGTAATTTTTTGTTGATCTCATCTGATAAATTTTGGATAATTTGTTGTGTAGCAGTAAATAAGTACTATACTAAACTTTCACAATCAAGGAAAAATCTATGTAGAAGAAAGCATGACATTTGTCTACATACTTATTTATATCGTTCTGGTTTTTTGTTGTTGTTGTTGTTGTTGTTGTTTATTTGTTTGTTTGTCTTTTGCAGTTTTGGGCTAGGGCTGGGTTAGAACCCACCACCTCCAGTATATGAGGCCGGTGCCCTACTCCTTTGAGCCACAGGTGCCACCCTATACGATTCTGTTTTTAGTGAATATTTTCAAAATGAATCTGTGGATTAGCCTTCCAGACTGTCGTCACAGCTGTTAAGTACGATTGCTTCCTGAACAAAAGGCAAGCTTTCCCTCATTTGGTGGCATTATTCTTTGAGTGGGACATGTGATTTTTAGCAGACATCTCTGTAGTATTGCAGTCTATGCCAAACAGTTCTGTGCTTTTGTTTTTCCTTTGGGGAAATTGATGGCTGACCTAAGTGAAGGGCTACTCTACTTGCTAAACTCATAGCTGCCATGCAACACAGACCATGGGTCTTATCGTTTATTTTCCTATCATTTTTTTCTGTTAACTCTCAACTGCCATGCTCAGCTCAATAGAAATTAGAAATCCTTACTCGTAGGTGTTTGTCTGATTTTCCTGACAAGTAATAATTTGAGGTTCACGTAAGGTGAACCATTTCAGGCAGCCCCTGTTGAATAATAGGGTGTATTAATGGGGTTTGTTGGAAATGGATCTTTGGTTCCAAATCAGCAGGCAGTCCCATTGTGCCTTGGTTTCTAGCACTTCCTTTATTCGCTCTCTCTTTTCCTGGTTTCCAATCCCAAGCAGCACTAGAGCAGATTTCATAGTTTACAATTAATTCCGATTATCTTCAAAGGGTTTTAGAGTAAGGCTTTTTTTTTTTTCTTCCCTTGGCTTTAAAAAAGAGTAGCAATTGTTACTGTTATGCTTCATGTACTTTTATTAAAACAGAAAGCTCCTAAATTATTTTTTTGGCGCATATTACCACAGACTCGTTCCATGTTCTACTTGGCAGCATTTGCTTTATGAATATACACCGCCCTCTTTAGAGATGTGCTGCTTCTGGGGCTGGGGACAGAGGACACACTCTCTGTAGGGTGCATGCACAAAGAAAGTATTTAATGCATTCTACTACCTATTCAGGAAGGAAAATAGGCTGTTAGATTTTATTTTTTGTTATTGCATCTGCTTTTTGTTTTTGTACTACTGTCTTTTAATAGCGACATTTGACCTTCTGCCTTGCCTCTTCCCTATGTCTGGCTTTTGTCATTGACGTTGAGAATAGATGGAAGATGAACTTACACTTCATTTACCTGTTTTACCTAATATCTTTCCTAGATATTGCGTGTTGGCTTATCCTATATGAAAAAGATTTTAGGCTCGGCGCCTGTGGCTCAAGCGGCAAAGGCGCCAGCCACATACACCTAAGGTGGCGGGTTCGAATCCCCAGTCCAGACCCGCCAAACAACAATGATGGCCACAACCAAAAAATGGTCAGGCATTGTGGCGGGCACCTGTAGTCCCAGCTACTTGGGAGGTTGAGGCAGGAGACTCGCTTGAGCCCAGGAGTTGGAGGTTGCTGTGAGCTGTGATGCCATGGCACTCTACCCAGGGGGATAGCTTGAGGCTCCGTCTCAAAAAAAAAAAAGATTTTAAAAATAGACGATTTAGTTTAGCATTCAGAAAGCAAAAGGGGTAGCTACTCTGTGTTAGAAACATGAAATGTAGTGCTTGCATCCATGTATGTAATTGCACAACTATTACATTGCTTTCATTTATTATGTAACAAAAAAGCACATTACTCCACTATATCATATCTCTTTCTCTTTTCTTGACTCCTAACTTTCTTAGGAAGCCTATCTGTCTTTATTTATATTATGAACAGTATTCAGTTTGGAAAGTTAGCAGGTATAGGTATGGATGCCCCAAAAAGGAAAGAATTCTGATACGGCAAAGGTTTGTCCTTCCTTTCCAAGTAGTTCTGCCAAGTGATCATCAGGATCAGAGAGAGAGAAGACTCCTGGTTAGAGTAGATTTAGGGCAATGTTGTTGGCAGTTTTCATTTCGCATTTTCCCCAGCCTGCTCTTCTTCCAGATATTTCACCACCAGATGAAACAAAGCATGACTAAGTACATATTAATAGTCAAATCTATTCCGTAAGCCATCTCCACCTTCTGAGAAACCATCTAAGAATACACTAGGCATATGCCATGTGTTAAACAACCATAGTAACATCAAGAAGAGGAGATGAATTTTGAAATACCCAGAAAATGACTTATTACTATCCACGCTGTCACTCAACTTTTTCTCAAATTATCTGCAAGGAAAAGCAGTGGGTTTTTTCTGTTTCTTTGATGATTTTTAAGTTATAGTTATTGTATATGGATTAAGAAATATAATTTAAAAAATAAAATTCAAAGAAAAACAGATCATACCTGTACTATTGATCAGGTATTCAGATGTCAAGAATATGCAAAGTTTTTCTCAGTGTCTAAACACAATGTCTCCATTTTTACACGATTGCAAACTGTGAACAAATAGTTTGTGGATTGGTGTTGGTCTACTGGACACTCTTTAAACAGCATGGCAATGACTGATCTGAAAAGTAATGAGGCAGCTACAGACTCTAGTCAATTTTTAACAAGGATGGTTTTCCTCAACCTGAATTACACCCCAATATACAACATATTCACATGGATACTATTCGGCTTACTCTGGTAAGGACAATTAGGATCTTTAATGGTTCTGTGTGAAGTTTGAAGATGATCCCTACATAATTCTCGGGGATACTTTTTGCACTCCCTTAGAATTGTGGTAAGAAACCAATTTATCTTCTACGAACTGAGGTTCAATTCTGTATGAGGCTCTATGTTAAACACTTAAAATTACAAAGACACTTGAGACAGAGACCTGCGCACTAACAATAATTGAAAGTGTGGGGACAGCCCTGAAACTCAGGAAAAGATGACGAAGGATACAAAGTGAGTTGTGAAAAGAACATTTATACATTCCGTAGAGTATAGGTTGGTTTGTCAGAGACTTAAATACTAGTTATAACCTTTCACAGATTTATAAGTTAGAATTTTAATCTCAAATGTATAGATTGTTGTGAAAATTTAAATCAAGCTTTTATCCAGGTTCAAAAAAAATAAAATAATACTTGGAAAGGGGAGAAGTAGCATGAATACATTTCTTAGAAAAATATTTTAAAGGATTACTTTATGTTACAACCCAGACGCATAACCCATACCCTTATTTCTAAAGCTGTGTGTTGTTTTGACATACATAAAATTTGATTTTAAAAAAGTCAAATTTATAAGCACCATGGGGAATGAAGATATGAGATTATATACACAAAGCAAGTAGTGGGGCCTGCCACATAGTTTATGATCCTTCAATGGACATAAGATATGTGTTAAACAACCACAATGACACAAAGAAGAGGAGAAGAATTTTTAATTTAATCCATATACATAATTTTTTCTGGCAATATTAACTTGTTGTAACAAGCTAACTTTATATCCACGTAAAATAACACATTGGTAAAACAAATTCTTAACTATAATCCTATAGCTTTTCTGTGATAGATCTCTACTCCGAGGTTTGACAAAAGGCCTCTTTTAAGCAATATTACCTATCTCAAGCTTTGTAAATATTTGTTAATATAACCTCAATGAAAAGACTAATGGTAGAGAAACATAAGACAGCCTAAGCTACTGGAAGCTTAAGATAAAATGAAAAATAGAAAAATATATCAAGAACTTTAATAAGACCAATGGTAGATTTGATGTATGAAAGTCATGTACCTATTTCAAATGTGTAAAGCCAAGTCTCCGTGTATTTCTAAAGTATTAGAATTTAGAAATTTAAGATGTATAGTAAGAGAACAGGGAATTTAGTTCATACTTGTAAGATTCAAATTATCTCCCACATATTTTAAATAATACAACTTATTTAAATTACTGGCAATTCATTTGAGGATCTACTATTCAACACAGACATGCTTGGCACAGCTGTCTCATTCTATGCTTGTTGCACAAAGTAACATCTGGCTATTTAATAAAAAATAAGAAATAATTGGACAATATCCTTTATGAAAATGTATTTTTTACTTCAAATAAAATTTCACTGCAAAACATAGGTTTTTTTTTTAACTCTAGGGAAATTAACTATTTTGGCAAAGCAGCGTTATACATAGCTGTATCTTTTATTATCTCCGTGTTGAAAGATCTAGATTTTGCTCATGTGACTATACCTGGGAAGTGGAGCTTTTCTCAGACAGGTCACATAAAAAGAGGTAACAAGTAAGTATACAGATGATGATCAGAACAGAGTGCAAAATTTGAGAAACTATCAAACTAGGTTTGGCATAAGAGCTAATTTCTAGGATAAAGAAGGGAAGGTTTATAAGAAACCTGAGGATTTTTTTGAGTCCAGGATTTCAGGTTTTTAAGTAATAGATAATTTAATTCCTTCGTAGGGGACTACCTTTAACAAATTAGTAATTTCTAGATACATCATCACAATTTTTCAGTTACAAATGTAAATTGTTGTCTCCCTTTCTGGAATTTGTACAGCCAATTGTAAATTGTAGTGTTTTCCCCCAAACTTACATTGTAACACTTCCACATGCAAAATCATTTGGGGAGACCTAGATATATGAAATGTTGCAGAAAAAGATCTCATTAGCACAGTTTTTTTTGTTGTTGTTTGTGTTTTTTTTTTTTTTTTGAGACAGAGTCTACTTTGTCACCCTCGGTATCACAGCTCAGAGATCTCCAACTCCTGGGCTTAGGTGATTCTCTTGCCTCAGCCTCCTGTGTAGCTGGGACTACAGGCACCTGCCACAATGCCTACCTATTTTTCGTTGAAGTTTGGCCGGGGTCAGGTTTGAACCCACCACCCTTGGTATCTGGGGCTGGTGTCCTACTCACTAAGCCACAGGCGCTGCCCTACTCACTGAGCAACAGGTGCCACCCTAGCAGAGCTTTTTGAAACTACTGAAAGAACTCACAAATTTTACTTATACACTACTCATCTACTATCCAGGTGTCTGAGACTTGACTTGGAGATGTAAACTGATCTCAAATGCCAAGTTCATTTCTTTTTACTTACCTAATTTTAACACGTGTACATCAATATCTGCATATAACACCTTCAGTACTTTTCTCGGATACTTGGGTACAATTCTTTGGCAACACTATAGTGTTCTATTTATTTAAATAGAATGAGGGGAAGGCCATATTATGTACCTCTAAGTACCTTTCACAGATTCTAACTACAGTTAAATCTTCTCTCAAGAATGAAAGAGAAAAAAGGTAGGAATAGAAGAAATAAAGGTGAAGAGAGGGAAGAGGAATTTAGGAGGTAATGGAAGAAGAAATAAACAAGGAAATGATACAAAGAATAAGCAAAAAATAAAACTGCTAATTAAAAAACAATAAGAGTGAGCATAGTGGCTCATGCCTATATGCCTATCACTTGACAGGTTGCAGTGGGAAGATCACTTGAAGACAGGAATTAGAGACCAGGCTCAGCAACAATCATAGTGAGACTCCATCTCTACAAAAACGATCAAAATTACCCAGGCAAGGTGCTCATGTCTGTAGTTCCAGCTACTCTGGAAGCTGAAGCAGAAGGATCACTTATAGACCCTGTTCCCTTCACTGACACTCTAAAATCTTTATGGGATGGAGGGAGAACATTCAGAAGGGTCTAGTGTCAATAATGGGAAATAATTAGCCCTAGACTAAACACAATTAAAAACAAGATCAAAATGATCAGACTATCTCCAAATGAATTAAATATATTTGCAGAAAAGAAATATCTAGCATCAACAAGGTAAAATTCACATTATCTGGTATCTGGTCCAAAACTGCCAGGCATATAAAGGAAAAGGAAAATAAAAGACATAAAGAGGAGAAAATTCAGTAAATCAAAATCAGTCTAGAATTGACACTGATATTGGAATCATCAGACAAGAACTATTTATTGGTTATTATGGCATAAAGTTAAGTAGGGAAATTTATATATATATGTGTGTGTATATATATACATAATATTTATACATATATACACAATATATGTGCATATATATATACACAATATAAGTTGTTCACCCAAAGGACTATAACAAACTGATAAACATACAGAGGTGGTCAATATAAGGAACTAGGCTGACTCTAATGGTATATGCCATTTTCATAGACTGGACATATTCCACAGGAATATACCATGTATATACATGGAGGGAGGCATATTCATGTGGTATATGGATATACATGGTATATTCATGTGGTATGTGTCCAGTCTATGAAAATTAAGTTAACTTAAGGAAGGGGTCAATGTAGCAAGTTATTCAACTATGGAAGTTCTGCTGATATATACCTTCTATGGAGGTATACACACATACGTACACGCACACACACACTTTTGACTCTTGATTTGGATTGATGAGACTTTTTTGGTTGTGCAGAATTGGCTCACTTCTGTTTTGCACTTTGGTGGTCTGTTTCAGGGTCTTATTGGTTCATCCATGTTTCCTCATCAGTGATAACATGGCCCAAAACATCATCTTGCCAAGGTCTGGGCAAACTTTGACTTTCTTTTGCTTTTGTTTACTGGTGAGAACCTTCAGGACCATTTTTTGCATACATCTTTCTCATGCCAAGATTTTTGGTAAAGATTTTCCTGTTTCTCTACTGATGTTTACTTAGTCTGCTGTGATTCTAACAGTCAGCCAATGATTTTGTCACAGAATTTGATAAATTTTTGCAATGTTTTCATCAGTTCTGCTCATTACTGGCCACCTTAACCTGCCTTCATTAGTAATACTTTCTCTTTCTCAAAAAAATATTTAGTCCATTTGTACACTGCCATTTTCTTGAAGAAATTATCCCCCCAAACTTGGAATAACATGTCCCTGATTTAGCTTCCACTCTTTCCAAGTTTAGCAAGAAATTTAATGTTAGTTAATTGCCCAATTCAAGCTCCAATATTCTCACAATGACACACAAAAACATACGACAACAATAATAAACACCACTGAGAAAGACACCACTACATGTTGACATGAACACAACTGTGAGACACTGAATTGTCTGAATAGCACTTCCAATGTAAGCACATAGTGGCAAGTTGATGAACTTATCAGACTGCATGCACACACATACACACATACATTGTGTGTATATATATATATACACACATTATGTATATATTATGTCCAAATTTAACTTCGGAGAATAAGAACTACAATATAAGATGAAAAATATATAGTATCAGATAATTGTCAGATGAGACATTGCAGAAGAAAAGATTAGTGAACTTGAATGCATAGCAATAGATACTGCCCAAAATGGAACACAAAAACAAGACATAATTTAAAGAAGAAAAGGTGCATCAGTGAGCAGTGAAGCATCAAAAGCTCTTTTATATTGTAATTGTAGTTGCCAAAGAGAAGAAAAGGATAGAGCCATCCAATATTTGACGAAATAATGTCCCTCAATTTTCCTAAAAGTTTAATAAACCTTAAACACAGGAATCATAATAAAAACCATACTAAGCCACCTCACAAACAAATTGCCCAAAGTTAGTGAGTGACAAGAAAACATTTAAATGTTTTAAGAAAATTTTAATATATAAGGCAAGTTAAGTAACAAAGGAAAAAAGGATAAAAATAACAGAGGATTTCTTATCACAATTGATGTAAGCAAGACAGTGCCTGCAGTATTATATTTAAAGTACTGAAGCAACCTATCTCTCAATTTAGAATGTTATGCAGAACGAATATATCTTTCAAAAATAAAGGTGAAATGAAGACTTCATCAGATTTAGAAACAGTGAAAGAATTCATTATACACAAACCAGTCTTACAAAAGATATTAAAGAAAGTCCTTTAGGCAGAAGAAAATTTAAAAAAAAAAGATGCCAGATGGAACTGGGGGTATAAAAAAGAGGTGGATAACACTGGAAATAATAATGAGAATAAATACTATATGAGCGAGCTTCACATTACATAGAGTTTTTTTTTACAAGGTAAATGACAACATTTTTAAGCAAAATCATGATGTAGTGTAGAGGTTATATTATATAAAAGTAAAATGAATGACAATAGCATAAATGTGCAAGTGGAGAAGTAGAGCAATATTAATGTAAGATTCATGTGTTACACATGAGGACATATAGTATGATTAGAATGTAGTCTGTGGTGGGTTCAAATATATGCTATAAACATAAAGCAATTGCTAAAATAACAAAAAGAGCTGTAGTTAAGTGAACAATAGATATAAAATAGATGAGTTCAAAATGCTTTAAATTGGGAAGAAGAAAGAAAAAATAAAATGGAAACAAAGAATAGATAAGACGTATCAAAAATAAGGATTTTTTCAAACTAACCATATCAATAATCATTAAATGTAAATGGCCTAAATATTCCAATTCAAAGAATTTGTTAGATTAGATGGCCTCAACTATATGCAGCCTATGAGAAACGTATTTTCTCCTAAAGACACAAGCTAGTTCAAAGTAAAATATATAAAAAGATGTATCTTACTAAAACTAATTAAAAGAAAGTAGATGTGACAGTGTAATATAATATCAGATAAAGTATATTTCAGAGCAAAGAATATCACCATGACTAAGTCATTCTGTAATAGTAAAGAGGTCAATTCCTTATGTAGATATCTATCACCATACTAAACATTTTATACCTAATAACAGAGCTTCAAAAACAATAGTAAAACTGGGAGGAGAAAAAGGCCAGAGAGAGGGCGGCACTGTGGCTAAGTGAGTAGGGCGCCAGGCCCCACGTACCAAGGGTGGTGGGTTCCAACCAGGCCCTGGCCAAACTGCAACAAAAAATAGCCAGGCTTTGTGTCTGGTGCCTGTAGTCCCAGCAGCTCTTGGGCTGAAGCAAGAGAATTGCCTAAGCCCAAGAGCTGGAGGTTACTGTGAGCTGTCACACCAGGGCACTCTACCAAGGGCAACAAAGTGAGACTCTGTCTCTAGAAAAAAAAAAAAGCCAAAAAGACTAAGACAAATCTGTAATTATAGTATTATAGTAAGATATTTTTTATACTCTTAATCCCCTTTTAATAGTCTTTTTTTTTTTTTTTTTTTTTTGTAGAGACAGAGTCTTACTTTATTGCCCTCGGTACAGTGCTGTGGCATCACAGCTCACAAGAACCTCCAACTCCTGGGCTTAAGCAATTCTCCTGCCTCAGCCTCCCAAGTAGCTGGGACTTCAGGTGCCCGCCACAACGCCGGGCTATTTTTTAGTTGCAGTTTGGCGGGGTGGGTTTGAACCTGCCACCCTCTGTATATGGGGTTGGCGCCCTACTCACTGAGCTACAGGTGCCGCCCTCCCCTTTAATATTCTTAAATAACAGAAAAATCAGAAAATCAGAAAAGATGTAAGAAATTTGAAAACATTTAACAAATATTAGTTAATGGAATAACAGCCAGCTTGTATATTTCATACCATTCGCTGGAGAGTATGAATAACACATTTTCTGCTTTAGAGAAAACAAGGAATATACTATCTCATTTTTCCCCAGTCTTAAATTAGTTATAAAAACATTCTATGTCACAAACTATAATCAACAAAGTAGCTGAAGAAAATAATAATTTGAGTACTTAAAAAGACTTTTGCAAATCAAGATAAAATGATAAAGCTTTATATTAATACTTGTGACTATCATATATCTCAACATTTTCCGTTTTATTTTATTTTTCATTCTGCAGTGAAACATGTAAGGACACATAACAACCTAAGTAATGTTACCAAACCTTTAATCCTGGTCTGCAAACTTCTCTTCTGTTTCTTTTCTACTTTTCTCATATCACCCCTGCCATGCCTCCATATGTTCATCTGTAAAACCTTTATTTTCATAAACAGGCATTGTAGAATACTCTAGGATTAATTTTCTGAAGTACTCACAAAGAAAATGTAGGACCATAATTTGTGTTTTGTTAATAAAAAATACATGCGTTTTCATTTTTATTTTGCATGTATGTCTTTGTATAGCTAATCTTTGAAAATACTGACATAATCTCTGCATATATGATCTCATTTATTATATTTGGGTGCTGACAAAATCTTGCTAATTTTTTTTTTTTTTTTTAGTTTCCCTTCAGAAAGAAGTTGATGCTATATTTAACTCCACAGTGACATTTTTTTAAAAAGTCATTGTCAAATTAAGTGTAAAACATTTTAAATTTTGGAGTTTCTGCTTTGAGGAGGTGGTAGAGCTAGGCAATGTGTTAGGCACATGTAGTCATGTCACTAATTTATGATTTGCTTCTGTGACTTCTAAAAGAAATATACATACATATATAGATGTTAAAAATCAATGACAAAAGTTGCTTATTGATATAAAAAATAAAATAACATGAAAAATGCCATGAGTTTTCTGGTTTCTGTCAAACCAGAGGCAAAAACTCACTATGTC
Source organism: Otolemur garnettii (assembly GCF_000181295.1). Classification (NCBI taxonomy): domain Eukaryota; kingdom Metazoa; phylum Chordata; class Mammalia; order Primates; family Galagidae; genus Otolemur; species Otolemur garnettii. Next base: position 14,108,302 of record NW_003852398.1, on the reverse strand, counting down.
TAAGCCTCAATTTTCCCAGCTATTAAAATAATCGTCACTTTTATCCTATAGATTAAAATTATCAAATTATCATTGGTGTAATTTTATTTCAGTCTGAAGAATTTCCCTTATGGTCTCTGGCAATGAAGTGTTTCCACTTTTATCAGAATTTTATCTTCTCTTTTAAAAGACAATGTCTGTATATAGAGACTTCTTTCTTTACGGTTGTTTAAACACTTTAAAGGTGTTCCACTATCATTTGGTCACTGTCGTTTCTGAAGAGAAGTCAGCCCTAATTTGAAACATCACTCTTGTGAATGTAATATCTCAATAGGCTTCTTCCAATATTTTCTCTTTATCTTTGAATATCAACATTTTATAATAACATTATTCGTCTAGGTATACTGGTCAGTACATTTGCACTTGTAAACTGTTGTGTTGAGTATCTTTGGATCTATAAATACATGTTTTTCACCAAATTTGGGATACTTTCAACCATTATTTCTTCATACTGTTTTTCTTTCTTAGCACACAAATGATCCAACCTTTACTTCCAGCACTCCATTCACATACATCATAGGTCACTCAGTGTTGTCATATAGGATTTCAAGACTTTTGATGTCTGTTTTTTCTCTATGTTCTTTATGTTATATAATTTCTATTGATTTGTACTTAAATCATTGATTATTTTATTTCTGCCATTGCCATTATTTTCTTAAGTCTTCTAATTACTTTTATATTGGTTGTACTATTCAGACCTATAATTTCCATTTCACTCTTCTTTATAGTTTCTATATTTTTGTTGAGAGCCTGATTCTATTAACTCTTTATGCATATATTTGATATTAAGTAGTATTTATGTTTATAACAATTTTTTAAAGTCCTGTAATAATTATAATGTGTAGTTGTGTCTGAATTCTATTTTGTTGAATGTTGATTTTCTTGATTATGGGTTACATATTGGTATTTTGTCATATGTTCAGTAATTCCTAAAAGTATGTTGGATTTTCTAATTATAGGTTTAGAAAATCTGATTTTGATAAATTCATCTGAAGATTTATTTTTTGGAGGCAGTTAACTTGATGGATTCAAAATTTGATCCTTTTTTGTCTTCTAATGTGGGAAGCCAGTGAAATCCCTCCCCTTGTCTTTAACCTTCTGAGTCCTACTTTTTACTCTTTCTATAGTCTCACTTGTGCATACTTAGTTTGATATTTATTCAATTGGGGGGGGTGAATTTTAAATGTAATTTTTGGTTTGCTGTGGCTCTTTGTGACTCTTTGTGGATACCATCCTTACTTACTGGCAACTCTTTTATCTTCTACCCTTCAAACCAATAAGGTACATCCTTCAAATACCATACCAAGCAACAAGATTGAAATAGTCTTAAAAAAACATTCCAACAAAAAGAAACCCCAAACTAGATGGGTTCATAGCCAATTTTTCTCAGACATACAAAGAAAAATTGGTCCCAATATGGCAGAAATTATTCCTCAACATCAAGGAGGGACTTCTCCTCAACTCATTCTATGAAGTCAATATCAATTTGATACCAAAGCTAAGAGAGGTGACATCAACAACAAAAGAAAACTACAGAACAATATTCTTTATAAATGTAGGTGCAAAACTCCTCAATAAAATACTAGCAAACCAAATTCAATAGGACATCAAAAAATAATAATAATAATTCCAGTGATGGTTCAACATATACAAATTGATATATGCAATTTATGACATAAATAGAAGCAAAAGAAAGACCATATGATCATCTCAACAGATGCAGAAAAATCATGTGACAAAATTCAGCAGCCTTTTCTGATAAAAACCCTCAACAAACTAGTCAGAAGGAACATATCTTAAAATTATAAAAGCCATACATGACTAACCAACAGCCAACATCATACTAAACAGGGAAAAGTTAAAAGCATTCCCACTAAGAAGTGGAAAAGCACAAATTTGCCCATTGTTATAATTTCTGTTCAGGATAGTGCTCAAAGTCCTAGCCCAAACAATAAAGGAAGAGAAAACAAATTAGGGTATCCAAATCGGGAAGGACAAGGTCAAACTATGGCTTTTTGCTGATGACATAATCTTATATCTAGAAAACCCCAAGGATTCCACCAGGAGACTCCTGGATTTCATAAATCAGCAAAGTATCAAGTTACAAAATCAATGTCCACAAATCAGTAGCACTTCTATATACCAATAAGAGTCAAGCTGAGAGTCAAATCAAAGACTCAATATCATGGAAAATAGATACAAAGAAAATAAAGTATCTAGAATTATACTTAACCAAGAGGCTGAAAGATCTGTGCATAAAACACTGTGTAAAGCAATTGCTGATGGAACAAACAAATGGAAAAACAGATTATGCTCAAAGTTTGGTAGAATCAACATTGCTAAAATGTTCATACTACCCAAAGTGATTTACAAATTCAATGCAATCTTCATCAAAATGCCAACATCATATTTCACAGATCTAGAAAAAAGAATTCTATGCTTCATTTGGAACCAGAGGAGAGCCCAAATGAGGGCATACTTTTAAATGATTAATCACAAGATTTCAATTATTGTTTTGAGTTAGTTTCCTCTGAACAAATTTTCTATGCTAGTGAGAAAGGTATTTGGAGGGAAGAAAAAGGCCAGATGAGCCTCTTATATATTTTGACAACTTTTCATATAAATAATACTTATAGATATAAATATACTTAAATGATATCATTATGTTATTAATCAAAACCCACATACCATTTAAATATATTATTGAAATAAATGATAAAACATATGACAGGGTTTGAATTAAAAATATTTGAATTTATTACACATATTTCAGTTATCTTTGATTGCTCTGGATAACATCTTTGAATTCCATATACTCAGTTTTAAAATGGGAATTTTAGCATACTTTCAATATGTACCTGTGGGTTGATAAATGCTAAAAAAAAAAATAGTTTAGGGGGAAGACATTTAAATTAAAAATAAGGAAAGTTTTTGTGTCATTTCAAAAATACTTTAGTAGACAGTTCTATAATTGCAGTTTCAGAAGTTAAAGACAGACACTATCAGAAAATAAGAGAGTAATGTTTACTACAGGGAAGTACCTCAGAAGAAAATTAGATATGATAAACATTTCACTTACCTTGATAAAACTTATCAGTAACAATGATAAGTGCTTTCAGTGGGGCTAAAGAAATAAAAGAGGTTTGCTTAAAACTTTTGGTATTGACAATATATTGCAAAGGACAGGAGTTAGGGCATAGCTCTATAAAATGCACTTATTCTAAAAAGAATAAGATTATAAAAATGAACTGATAATGAAGTATTACAAGTACTATAAGGAAAGATTAAACATGGGAAATTGAACAAAGTAATCTTTGGAAAGGTATTTTGCGTATTGGCACCAAGTGTGCCTTAATACCTGGGAGGTATGTACTTGAAGGCCTTATACTATGCACTTCAACTTTTTTTATGGCTGTCATTTCAAACATTGTTCTTTGTCTTCTCTTCAATTGTCTATTTCAGGGTGAAAAAATATTTTGTATTTAAGGGTGTATTTTCTTATTTTTGTTGAAATCACATGTTTGCTTTGTAATAATGAATCCACTTTGATTCGGTGGACTTGTGTCACTTCATTTACTGCAAGGAGGTGAAGTATAAAAACCTATTGATTTGGAAAGTTAAATATCTATGAGTTTATACAATATAAACGTTTTATAATTCTACATGTGGTTTCAATCTCCTCATATAGTTAACATGTAAGTGAATTAATTGTTAATGGCAGCTATCATGATGTATTACAAAGTGATATCATTTATATGAATGCTGCATAAATGATTATTTGTCAGGATAGACCAGTATGTTGCCTGTGCTAAGTGGAAAAATTTAGCCAAAACTTTATAGGCCCAGTATGGGGTTTATAACACTTTCTCAAGTGTCAAACAAATCCTAACTCTAGTACTAACTTCAGATAGATAACTGACTTTATTGCTGAAAGCCTTAATTGTTACATTTAATGGATGTTATTATAGTACTAACTAGGTTAGTACTATAGGTTGTTAGGAGGATTAACCAATTAATGCCTGAAAAACCAAGCACCAAATTCACTCTCTGGAAGTTATTTACTTTCCAATAAATTGTAGCTAATACTAAGAAATATTTTTGTTTGTTTGTTTTGAGGCAGAGTCTCACTCTATCACCTTGGGTAGTATGCCTTGGCATCATACTCACAGCAACCTCAAATTCTTGTGTTCAAGCCATCTTCTTATCTCAGTTTCCCAAGTGGCTGGGACAACAGGAACCCACCACAAGGACTAGCTAGTTTTTTTCTACTTTTAGTAAAGACAGAGTTTTGCTCTTGCTTAGGCTGGGCTCAAACTCCTGAGCTCAAGAAATCTGCCTGCCTCAATCCCTGAGAGTGCTCGGATTATAGGCGTGAGCCACCATGCCTTGTATAAGATCTCATTTGATCCAGGTATTAATTAATAGAATTGGTTTTATAATATTATTTTGATTCATCCAGTCTTTAGGAAACATCACATTGGTGACTTGGAAGAAAAATATAAATTAGATGGATTTCTTTGGAATCCTGCACAAATTTCCTACTCCATAAGCTCCCAAACAGAATAACAAAATGTTCCATCCTATTGTTAAAGCAGCTCACAATAAGAAGAATCTTTAACATAAAACATAAGATATTTATGTTTTTATTTCAATATATGAACATTTTCATCATCTCATATTTTGGAAGTCAAATATTTGTATAGTTTTACTAGATTATTCTAATGCTTCCATGAAAGCTTTTCTGTTTTGTAGCTTTCTTTAACATCACTGTACCTGGAAATTTGCCAGAGAAAACAATCATTTGATGTAATTAATGAGGAAGTTAACCTGTTTCTCATAAATTGACCATCATAAAAAAATTAATCATCTTACTTCTGCTAGAGACAAAAGGAACTATAATAAATTCTAAAAATAAAATGAAAGCAAGCATGATGTGAGGGTAAGTATGGACACAGAAAGTCTATAGAAGTTCAGTTTTAGACTTATGAAAGGAAAAAATAAAGTAAGAAAATTCATTTTCCTTAATTCCTAAGAGAAAATTTGGTCATCATATATTTCTGAAAAAGTATTCTTGGAAAAATTTTAGTGATTTAGCTTACTATTGTAATGACTGTGATCTATTTACTTCAAACTTTCCATAATTTCATTTCAGAAACTTAGTAGAAAAGTTAGAATGGTCCTAAACAAACTTTGAAACGATATTCTAAACTGCTAAAATAGACAATTGTATTCATGAGTTTACTGTCAATTTGAGTTAAACCAATGCTATATATAATACATACTGTAAGATATTATCTCTAATAGTAATGTTATATGTATATGTAAATACATATACATATATCTATACAGATGTCTTTCAAACTGTATATTCACATACATACTGGCAGCGGCACCAAATTCAAGAGACAAAGCTTTGAGCAGTTCAATGTGGGCATATACTGCAAGAAGAAATGACTCTCATTTTCTATGAGAGCTTAGACCAGAAAAAATAATAAAATCAAAGAAAGACAAAGCAAAAATTTCCTTTTTCATTCCAGCTCCAGGTTCATTTAGGAAAAGCAAAAGTTTCCTTAAAAATTCATAACATGCTTATGGATTTACATATGTTGAACCAGCCTTGGGACCCTGGGATAAAACCTACTTGGTCGTGGTGTATAATTTTTTTGATGTGTTGCTGGATTCTGTTTGTTAGGATTTTGTTGAATATTTTTGCATTAATATTCATTAGTGATATTGGTCTGTAATTTTCTTTTCTTGTTAGGTCTTTTCCTGGTTTGGGCATCAAGGATCAAGGTGATGTTTGCTTCATAGAATATTTTGGGAAGTATTCCTTCTTTTTCTATATTTTGGAACAGGTTAACTAATATGGGTACTAGTTCCTCTTTAAAGGTTTGGTAGAATTCTGATGTGAAACCGTCTTGTTCTGGGCTTTTCTTTTTAGGGAGATTTTGTATAGTTGATGCTATTTCAGAACTTGATATAGGCCTGTTCAACATTTCCACTTCATTCTGGCTAAGTCTTGGGAGGTGGCATGCTTCCAAGTATTGGTCAATTTCCTTCAGATTTTCATATTTCTGAGACCAAAGTTTCCTGTAATATTCATTAAGAATTGTTTGAATTTCTAAGGAGTCTGTTGTTATTTCAACTTTACCATTTCTGATTGATGAAATTAGCAATTTTACTCTTATTTTCCTGGTTAGGTTGGCCAAAGGTTTATCTATTTTATTGACCTATTCAAAAAACCAACTTTTTGATTTATTGATCTGTTGTATAATCCTTTTGTTTTCAATTTCATTTAATGCTGCTCCAATTTTGGTTATTTCTTTTCTTCTGCTGGATTTGGGATTGGCATGTTCTTCCTTTTCCAGTTGCTTGAGAAGTCCCATTAAGTTGTTAACATCCTCTTTCCATTCTCTTGAGGAAGGCTTGCAGTGCTATAAATTTCCCTCTTAGGACTACCTTAGCAGTATCCCAGAAGTTCTGATAATTTGTGTCTTCATTATTGTTTTGTTCCAAATAATTTCTTCTGAATCTCGTCTCTGACCCACCTATCAATCAGCATAAGGTTATTTAACTTCCATGGTTTTATTTGAGTCTGCAGATTCCTGTTGTTACTAAGTTCAACTTTTATTCCATGATGGTTCAAGAAGATGCAAGGAACAATTTCTATTCTTTTAAGTTTGCTGAGGTTAGACGTGTGACCTAAGATGTGATCGATTTTGGAGTATGTTCCATGGGCTGATGAGAAAAATGTGTATTCAATTTTGTTAGGATGAAATGTTCTGTAGATGTCTGTTAAATCACATAAATAAATTAAAAAACAAAGACCATATGATTCTCTCAATTGATGCAGGAAAAGCTTTTGATAATATCCAGTACCCCTTCATGATCAGAACACTTACAAAAAATGGTATAGAAGGGACATTTTTTAAACTAATAGAGGCCATCTACAGCAAACTTATAGCCAATATTGTATTGAGTGGAGTTAAATTGAAATCATTTCCACTCAGATCAGGAATCAGGCAAAGTTGCCCATTGTCTTCACTGCTCTTTAACATTGTAATGGAAGTTTTAGCCATTGCAATTAGGGAAGAAAAGGTGATCATGGGTATCCACATAGGGTCAGAAGAGATCAAACTTTCTCTCTTTGCAGATGATATGATTGTATATCTGGAAAACATCAGGGATTCTACTGCAAAACTCTTAGAAGTGATTAAGGAATATAGCAGCATCTCAGGCTACAAAATCGACACTCATAAATCGGTAGCCTTCATATATACCAATAATAGTCAAGCTGAAAAAATAGTCAAGGACTCTTTTCCTTTCACAGTAGGGCCAAAGAAGATGAAATATTTGGGAGTTTACCTAATAAAGGATGTGAAAGATCTCTATAAAAAGAACTATGAAACTCTAAGGAAAGAAATAGCTGAAAATGTTAACAAATGGAAAAACATACCATGATCATGGCTGGGAAGAATCAACATTGTTAAAATGTCCATATTACTCAAAGCAATATATAATTTTAATGCAATCCCTATTAAAGCCCCACTGTCATACTTTAAAGATCTTGAAAAAAATAATACTTCATTTTATATGGAATCAGAAAAAACCTCAAATAGTCAAGACATTACTCAGAAATAAAAACAAAGCTGGAGGAATCACACTACCAGACCTCTGACTATATTATAAATTGATAGTGATCAAAACAGCATGGTACTGGCACTAAAACAGAGAGGTAGATGTATGGAACAGAATAGAGAACCAAGAGATGAATCCAGCTACTTACCATTATATGATCTTTGACAAGCCAATTAAAAACATTGAGTGGGGAAAAGATTCCCTATTTAACAAATGGTGCTGGGCTAACTGGCTGGCGACATGTAGAAGACTGAAACTAGACCCACACCTTTCACCACTAACTAGGATAGATTCTCACTGGATTAAAGATTTAAATCTAAGACATGAAACTATAAAAATACTAGAAGAAAGTATAGGGAAAACACTTAAAGAAATCGGCCTGGGCAAAAATTTTATGAGGAGGACCCCACAGGCAATTGAAGCAAAATCAAAAATACACAACTGGGACTTGATCAAACTTAAAAGCTTCTGCATAACCAAGAACACAGTAAGTAAAGCAAGCAGACAACTCTCAGAATGGTAGAAGATATTTGCAGGTTCTGTCTCTGACAAAGGTTTAATAATCAGAATCCACAGAGAACTCAAGTGTATTAACAAGAAAAGAACAAGTGATCCCATCTCAGGGTAGGCAAGGGACTTGAAGAGAAACTTCTCTGAAGAAGACAAGCTCGTGACCTACAGACATATGAAAGAATGCTCATTATCATTAATCATCAGAGAAATGCAAATCAAAACTACTTTGAGATATCATCTATCTCCAGTAAGATTAGCCCATATCACAAAATCACAAAATCCCGAAACCAGAGATGTTGGTTTGGATGTGGAGAAAGGGGAACACTTCTACTCTGCTGGTGGGAATGCAAACTAATACATCTCTTTTGGAAAGATGTTTGGAGAACACTTAGAGAACTAAAATCTGCCATTTGACCCTGCAATTCCTCTACTAGGTATATGTCCAAAAGACAAAAAATCACATTACAACAAAGATATTTGTACCAAATGTTTATTGCAGCCCAATTCATAGTTGCTAAATCATGGAAGAAGCCCAAGTGCCCATCAGTCCATGAATGGATCAATAAATTCTGGTATATACACCATGGAATACTATGCAGCCTTAAAGAAAGATGGAGACTTTACCTCCTTCATGTTTACATGGATGGAGCTGGAATATATTCTTCTTAGCAAAGTATCTCAAGAATAGAAGAAAAAGTATCCAATGTACTCAGCCCTATTATGAAACTAATCTATAGCTTTCATACAAAAGTTATAGCCCAATTGTAGTTCAAGAATACGGGGACGGGGGAAGAGGGAGGGGAAGGGAAGGAGGAGAATGGGCGGTGGGAGGGTGATTGACGGGACCACACCTATGGTGCATCTTACAAGGGTACATGTGAATTTTTCTAGGTGTAGAATATAAATGTCTTAACACAATAACTAAGAAAATGCCATGAAGGCTATGTTAACCAGTTTGGTGAAAATATTTCAAATTGTATATAAAACCAGCACACTGTACCCCATGACTGCATTAATGTACATAGTTGTGATTTAATTTAAAAAAAAGAATTCATAACATGCTTGATTACAATTCAAATCTCTGTCTGTCTCTTTTTCTATTTCTAATCTATACCCTTATAGTATCAGAAACTTTAAGACATATCAACAATATATTTGGAGTCAGTCCCCTAAAAAATTAATGGAACCTATAAACAGAAAATATTCCAAGAATCCAGAAGCAAACTAAGTTCAACAATATTACTGACTTCTCATCAGAAACAAAACAAGAAGGAACACATAGAGTACTATGTGGAGATAGCAGATATTCATAGGGATATAGGAAAATGCAAATGTAGAAATATGTGTAAGACTGGAACAACATCATCAAACATATTTGAGTAATTTGTATTTTTAGATAATTACAAAACATTACCTACACTGGATGACATCACAATGCATATTATTCTCAGTGCATTATAGAGTCAAGAAATAGCCTCACATCTACATGGACAACCGATTTCTGGCATAGGTACAAAGGTAATTTAATGGAGAAATCCATTTCAATAACTGTAGTAGATGCAATTGAATACCCATAAAGAAAGAAAGGAGGAAGTAAGCGAGGGAGGGAGGGAGGGAGGGAGAAAGAAAGGGGCTGAACCCCAGAGCATGGATGGCTGCTTGGGTGGTTTGGGGCATTATTGCTTATCTATGTAATTACTTCCAGGAAGAGGATTTGTGAACCTTCTTACTCTGACATGCCAGAAGTATCCTGCCTTATTTAACCCTTAGAGGCAAACTTTCTTCATGTGTAAATTGAGCCTATTGCTGCTTAATGTGCTGCTTAATCTCACAGAATTTTTATGGGGATCAAATGATGTATTTATAATTATGATAGCTAGCATTTACTAATAACCTTCTTAATACCAAAATCTATTCTGGGATTTTACAATATTTTACACTATTTAATCCTCAAAAAACTGCATGGCTATATGCCATAATCATCTAATTCTAGAGATTAGAATGCTGAAGAAATTGACAAGTTAACTTGTCTAAGGACACACAGCTATAGGTACATGTATATTGTGGAATACTATTCAGCCATTTAAAAAGATGGAGATTTTACATCTTTTGTATTAACCTAGATGGAAGTGGAGCACATTCTTCTTAGTAAAACATCACAAGAATGGAGAAGCAAGAATCCAGTGTACTCCACTCTAAAATTAAGGCAGTAGATGATCTCATACAAGTGGTGGACAGGAGAATGAGGGATGGCAAGAGGGGAGGAGAGAGGTGAATGGGGGGTCATGGTATATGACACACCTCTTGTTGGACACAATTACAAGAGGGACTTTACCTAACAACTGCAATCAGTGTAACCTAATTCTTTGTATCCTCAGTGAATCCCAAACAATTTTTTTAATTTAGTTAGTATTTAAAACAGTTAAGAAAAAAAAAAAGGAAAGGAAAAACAGCTAGTGAGCAGACGAAAAAGGATTCAGACAGTTCAGGACTCCCACATTCCATTATCTGCACTGAAATATATGAGAATAGGGTATTCTTTTTCTTGTCTTTCAAATTATATTCTGTCTTCTAGATATTTACAGGACTTGTCAATCACCGATTTAGCTAATGGTTTCTTGGTATCTGTATCAGTTCCATGTCTCAGAGTGGATAACCTATGAGTATAAATAGAATCAGAGTTTGCAGAACAGAGAACAATAAGCCAAAGAGATTTTGATTAGGAAACTGAAAAGTCATGGCATAGAAATCACAGAGCAAAAGAGCACATAGCCTGTCTGGTTGTCATTTTAACAATGTGATTTGTTTCCCTTTGAGGATGGTCAAAGTGTGTGAGTCATCTCAAGGCAGCTGTCTAAAACTTTTTTCTGATATGCAGAGTCTTCGGTGTGTTAACAAGCAAAGTATATTTTTTTCTTTCCATATTCCTGGATCCTCATGGTTGAGAATATATCACATAGTGTCTTATTTTCTTATCATTATTTAATGTTTTACTAAGGTTAACATATGTGCAGAAAGGCTGCCCATGGAAAGGATGCAAATAACACTCACTGTGCATCGTCTGGGTGACAACATGAAAACAGTACTTGTAAGGTGGATAAAACACAAAGAAACAATTTTCTCACCTTATTAGCATGTCATGTTTTACTTCCATTCATAGTCATATGTAGCACATGCAGTTGAAGCTTCATGTGACCTACACAACTATACTCTGAATCCCTTGCACTAAGAGGTGTTCACCTCACAGTAACTTACTTCCATTATGTCAACATAACGCCCAGCGCAAAAGAATGACTGTTTTTATTTCAAATGCCACAAATTCTCTGTTTTTGAGGCAAATTTCAGGTTGGAGAAAAATGCACTAGTCTTGAGACTGGATATGACTTAATTCTAAAACATTTCTGGCTTTAAGCTAAAAACATTTGGGCTCCCTAATAGTGATGTCTGGGAGAGTGAACCCCTACAGTTAGGCAGCTTGAGTTGAACTTCAAATCTCCCACCCACTAGCTCTGTAATATTGGCTTAATCCTATTAATTCCCCGAGGCTTGGTTTTATCAGTTTCCTAACCCATCTTCCAGAATGTTGGTAAGAATGAAATTATATAACATTTATAAATTTTAATAATAGTCAATGCAAAATCACTATATGATTATTAATTACTGTTATTTTGTTAATTAAGTCATATTCAAGTTTCATGCATATTTTACAATAGATCCTAATAATAATGCTTACTGTCAAAGAAGATTATATTAACATCACTCACACTGAGACCCTCCTAATGATTTTGTGTATAATTTTTATAATGAACCCACTAAAATGAGTTTAAATCCTTTCATAAAGAGACTTGCATTGTTTTATTGGTGATCCACAATTAAACCACTTTGACTAAAAGGAAAACATGGTAGCGTCAGATACATGAGGGCACAAAGCAAACACTCCATAAATGGGGAAGATAAATCACAGAAATATGAATGACTACATCTTGCAGGAGAGGGAGTGTGAGTTGTTTTTTTTTTTTAATTTCAGATTAATCTGAGGAGGCAGACAATTACATTGTTTTCATTTGTTAGGCTAAGTCCAAGTTGTAGTTGTGCCCCTCACCCAGGAGGTGTGCCATATAGCCTTACATTGTGCCAGTTAGGTTAGAACACACCAATTCCCCTCCCTCCTGCCCTCTCCCCACCCACACTTGAATTTAATTGTGTTTTTATCTTGTGTGAGTGTGTATTTATTCTTCTACTGGTTTCATATTAGTATTGAGTACATTGATACTTGCTTTTCCATTCTTATGATACTAAGGAGAATGTTCTCCAAGTCCATCCAGTTTAATATAAAAGATAAAGTCTCCATCTTTTATTATGTCTGAATAGTATTCCAGTTTATTAATCCATTTGTGGACTAATGGACACTTGGATTGATTCCACATCTTGGAGATGGTGAATTTATCTGAGATAAACATTCTGATGCAAATATCCTTATGGTAAATGATTTTTTTTCTTCTGAATAGATACCTGGTAATGGGATTGCACAATCAAATAGAAGGTCTAATTTTAGTTCTTTGAGATTCGCCATACTGCTTTCTAAAGAGGTTGTATTAGTTGGAAATCCCACCAGCAATGTAAAAGTGTTCGCTTCTATGCACATCTTAAGCTGCTCAAACTTTTTGACTCTTTTATAAGATAGAAAATTGGGTTATTGTGAAAATCCCATGCAACAATGCATGTGAAGCATGCACATTTTGTTTGCATTTCCATTTTATGCCTCTATTTTGTTTGCATTTCCATTTTTATGCCTGGACTTTTAATGCTTGCTTTTTTTTTTTTTTTTGATGTATAGTAGATCTTCCAAGTGTACATAGAGTTCACTACAAGAAGTTCTAAGTAACAGACAAGAAGCAGAATATTTACAACATGTGATGGAAACAAAAAATAAGAGATTTGTGGCCAGTCAGAACAGGAAATAGGCTTTGAAAAGCTAGATCAGAAATCATCAGAAGGATATTAGAATGCAGGAAAATCACTAAGTAAAACTTAAGCAAAGTTCACAGGAAATAATAGATTATAGGCAACAAGACATGACCAAAACTAGATAGAAATTGATAAAGAAAAATGCCGTGAAGGCTATGTTGACCAGTTTGATGAAAGCATTTTAAAGTATATAAAACCAGCACGTTGTACCCTATGATTGCATTAATGTACACAGCTATGATTTAATAATAAAAAAAAAAAATGAAATAATTCAGAAAAAAAGAGAAATTGATAAAGAATACAATGCACCTAAGAGTTTAAAATGGGTTAATATATGCCATGTCCACAAGCACCCAAGACAAATAGTTCATCCCCATGATCTATGAGATAAAGAAAGTGATTAAAAGCATTTTAGAAAAATAAAAATGAAAATTTATGTGTATGTTATTTCCATGTCATAGGACACTCGTGTTTATTGGTATTTGAAATCTACAATTAGTAGTATTTGGGAACATTTTGCTGATTTTTGCCGTTTGTGTGTTATAATTATTTTTCCTACATCTGGATAGCTGGATGTGTAATAGACGGCAATATATATGGGACATGTGGTTTCTTTGTAGGGTAATGAAAATATCTAAAATTGATTGAGGTAATAGATGCACAGTTCCTTTAATAGAGGATAGTAAACCATTGAGTCATATCTTTTAAATGGGCAAACTATATGAACATGTGGAAATATATCCCCCAAAAGCCATTTAAGAAATGAAATTTTTATGTATGAGAAAAGTTCAAAACCAGAATTGTGAGCACAACTGACATTATGCAACCACTAGAATATCAGAAGATGATATAACCTTCAGGGTTTGAGGCTTTAACTGGCAAATGAAAAATCAAGAAGTGGTCTTATGCCTGTGAATGATGGAAAATAGTTCCTGAGATCCCTTCTTAAACTGAAAACCCAACAAGTACTGTCCCTTCTATGACATAGTTTAGAAAGTCACATTGTTGTTCTAAAGACAAGATACAAAAGGAAATAGAAAAAGAACTCCCAATCTTTCCTTTCATGGGTGATGGGTCAGAAAGAAGCACTATTCACAAAGCAGGGGCACTGAAGCGTAAAAGAGGAGATATTAATAAAAAAACTTACCCAGAACCAATAATACCAGCCCTCCTGAAGAAACAATGGACAATCCTCTCTTCAGACTATGTTGACTTCAATTTCAGGGCATGAGAAATTCTTCTGAAGCAAAAATAATTTGAAAATTATGCTAACACTATTAGTGAACATAAATTTACTATTAAAAAATTATAAAATAAATGAGCAAGAGAGATGAATAGAACCTTCTCTAAAGAAACAAATGGCTAACAAACATGAAAAAATGTTCATCGCCCCTATTTATTAGAGAAATGCAAATCAAAACCATCCTGAGAGATCATCTAACCCCAGTGAGAATAGCCCATATCACAAAATCTTAAAACTGCGAATGCTGGTGTGTATGTGGAGAGAAAGGAACACTTTTGCACTGCTGATGAGATTGTACACTAATACAACCTTTTTGAAAGGACGTATGGAGAACTCTCAAAGAACTCAAACTAGACCTCTCATTTGATCCTGCAATTGCATTGCTGGACATTTACCTAGGAAAAAAAATCTTTTTACCATAAGGAAATCTGTACTAGACTGTTTATTGTAGCTAAATTTACAATTGCAAAAATGTGGAAACAGCCTAAATGCCCACCAATCCTGGAATGGATTAACAACCTGTGGCATATGTATACCATGGAATACTATTCAGCCATTAAAAAAGATGGAGACTTTACATCTTTTGTATTAACCTGGATGAGAGTGGAACACACTATTCTTTGTAAAGCATCACGAGAATGAAGAAGCATGAATCCTATGTACTGAATTCTGATATGAGGACAATTAATGACCTAGTACACAGTGAGGGGTGGGGGAAAGGGAGAAGAGAGAGAAGGAAGAAGGTAGAAAGGTTAATGGCGTGTGACACACCTTTTCGGGGCAGGACACAATTATAAGAGGGACGTTACGTAACAAATGTAATCAATGTAACCTGGATATCCAGCTGTCCAGATGTAGGAAAAACAAATTATAGTAGGAAACCACTAATCTACATTCATCTTTATATATTTGTCTATTTGAGACAATTCATGTAGCTAGAATCCTAAAATATGTTTCTTTGTAAGTGGTTTTATTTACTTAGCATAATGTTTAAGGTTCATCCATGTTGTAGCATGCATCAGTAATTTATTTTGTCTTGGATAATATTTCATATTATGACTATACCACATTTTCTTTATCCATTCATTACTTGATAGATGTTAGGGCTGCATCAACTTGTGTCCAGTATAAATAAAGCTATTAAAATTCATGTGCATGTTTTTAAGTGCACATATATAATACCTTCATTTCTGTGGGGGTAAATACGGAACAGGAGACTTGTTGGGTTGAATGGTAAATCTGTGGTTACCCTTCTGTGGCACTGCTAGAGTCTTTCCCAATGTAACTACTATTTTATAGTTCTAGAAGTTTTGGAGGATGATTCCAATTTCTCCGCATTTTCTATAACACTTGTTATCATCTATATTTTTAAACTGTAGCCCTTCTACAACAGTGGATATAAAGTGGTTATTTCTTTGTGATTTTTATTTCATTACCCAAATGGCTAATAATGTGGAGAGACTTTTCTGTTTATTTAGGAATAAACATTTAATGGAGAGTCTCTAAAGTGACATTTTTTTAATAGAAACTTGGTTGTTATAATTTTCAACACTAGAATTTATATTTAATTGTTTTTAAAAAACGATTTATATTTCTTTTTCTGTATCTTTGTTTATATGCACTATCTGATGAATCATTGTCTTCATGCCTTCCATTTTACTTCTTTAAACATTATTAAAACTTTTTAAACATCCTGATAATGACTATGTTGAAGTCTTTGTTGAATCTGACACAAGCAGTTTATATTGTCTGCTGGTTTTCCTTTTATATGTGTGTTCTGCACTCCTGTTCCTTTTCAGGTCTCATAAATTTTGTTGACAATTAGAAACCATATACAATATAATACATGCTAATATTCTTCTCTCAAGGCTTGGTTTATCCATGTGTTTACTTGTTTTGTGACTTGGCTAAGCTATTTGTGAGGGCTATTGTCCTTTCAGTGTGAAGACTTCACTATTGCTCTTTAGAGGTAACAGATTTTGGAATGTGCACATTCTTGGATGACAGAGGTGTTAGGAGGGCTCTTTTTGACTCTCTTTCTCTGTTCTCTCTTTTAAGATGAATGCTTCAACTGTTCTTTTGATTACCAGTTGATGGCTTTATTGGTTTAGATAATGCCCTGAGGCATAAATTGTTCAGCAGTCCAGTCCAATAAAATTTGAACAGTGTTAGTTTTTGAAGGCAATCTTTGAGGTTTGTTCTGACTCCAGATGGTTCTTTTTTTGTTCTTTCTTTCAATGATTTCGCTCTTTCTTTCAACAGTAGACCTCAATGCTTTTAATTAAGAGGGGTTGTCATCTTTGAGAGTGCTGATAGGCTTCAATTTCTCTATACTTTGTTTCAAACATTATCAGTTCATTTGATATATTTTTAATATACTGCTTCTCCTCATAAGCAGCTTTCCAGGACACTACTCTGGGTGCTGGGAGGACAAGAATCTCTGGTCTTCTTGGCTTATTTGTTCTTACAGGAAAACTCTACCTCAAGACTGAGCTGCAGCAAGAAAGAGTGGGTAGAGTCTTAATATTCTCATCCTTTCATGGCTAAAATAGAGCCACTCTCCTATTAGCAGATTGGGGAAAGAAAGAGAGCTTATAACTTCTCAGTTACATTCCCCATAAATTTAGCCTCTACAACTCAAAAATGGTGAAGAAAGAAGTGTTTCAGCCTTCCCTTCCCAGGGAGATATGGCAAGCCTTGACTGAGAGCTGAGAGGACATGAAGCCTCATCTTCATGACCACACCTTTGGCTTTTTAAGACTATACTTCTTTATTATTATTATTTTACTGTTTTCTCCAGCTTTGTGTATTATTCTGGATAGTGAGTACATGGAGTTCCTTACATTGTCATTTCAGAAGTGAAACTCCTTTCTTTCCTTTTTAACTCAGATGTACATTTTTTTTTGTTTAAAATAAATAGTAAAGTATATGTGTGTGTGTGTGTGTGCGCGCGCGCGCACATACACACATAGAGCTGGAGGCCAACAGCTTTGCATGTCAGACCAGAAGAGGCTTAAAGAATTTTGTACCTCAGAGTTAATTCTCACAGACACTTGATGCTGTAATATGCATATGTTAATCATTTTTGATAAGAGATGACATTGTGACAGAGAATAATTGCTGCCTGCCAAAGGTTAATAGAGCTCGTTGTGATGGGAATTAGGTCTAAAGCCCAGCAATTCTGATTCCTGGTTAAGTCATTATTCCTTCAATCAACATATATAGTTTCTATACTAGTGTAGGAAGGCAATCCCGGAGATATCTATCAGGCATTGCTCTAATGATTGTAAATAATTGGGATATTAAAGATTCGGTAAATTCACAGAGCAACATCCCATACCAAGGCACAGGTAGGCAAACTTTCTTCCCCTGAAATCTTGCAGTTACCTTCATTACTTTTCCTCCTCAGGATTTGCCACCCACAGACTCTTTACCTTCACCCACAAGTCATACTTGAGTTAGGAGAAGTTTATGGGCTCTTTAAAGCCAGATTGTGATCTATCTCCAGAAAAAAATCTTAGTTAAATAACACATAAAATGCTATAAAAGAAGGACTCTCGATCTCATAAATCTAATTCCTCCATTATTTATAATAATTTCCCTTATCTAGAATAAATTTTAACCACAGTACTGCCGTTGTGAATGTAAAGTAAATTACAGATGCTTTTATAAAAAAGAACATAAAGATCATACTGCCAGTTATGGATGGCAAAACAGTCCTATCAATTAAGTATAGACATGTTTTCTACATCTATCATTCAAGTTATCTGAGAACGTCTGTACCTTTTCTTATTTCTGTTGCTATTTTTAGGGAAAATTAGGCTCTCTTCAGAAGTAACTTCATAGTAAGAAAGAAAAATTTTTGCCTTGTTCAATCAGATTACTAATCTTTAGAATAATTCATCTTTGTGTTTCAGAGCTTCTCAGTAATATCTTAAGTATACTCAATACAATATTCATTAATTTTTAGGCATTCTGTGTAGTATGTTAAAAGGTAGCCTTTAGTACCATTTTGAATTAAACAAGCTTTCACTGTCATTGATGAAGAAATGACTTTAAAGTGGAATTAGGTTAGATAGACTGATACAAGCACACAATACGTGTTGTCTCAGAATGGACTGACAATGGTGTATAACCAAGTCTTACATAGTGAAGTTCATGCCTTCTCAAACATTGTCTATAGAGATATTCTTCTTTGTCATCAATATTCAAAAGAGGACAACTTTTTCTAGACATTCTAACCTAGAAACATAGTGGGAATGTTCAAAATTCAATACAAATTTTGATGAAGACATTTTCATGGGTTAAAAATATGTACTTTTTTGCAATTGTATTAGTGTGAATGCCTGCCAAATTTCAGGCATATTAAACATGCATATTAAACTCATCAATTAATGCATTAACAAGGATGTTCTAAGAGGAAGGCACCTTGTGAAAGTATCACATAATAAGCAACTAGAATCAATAGCCAAAAAAGTAAGAAAAAAGTTTTTGCCTCAACAAAAGTATGATGCATAAAAGTAAGAGACTGGATATAGTAAACAAGGGGAATAATCATGGTCATGGACATCTGATTGGATGACCAGTAAAATTGTGTTGGCAATAATATAAATTAAATTTTCAGAAGATAATGAATATTGAAGGGAAGATGATGAGTTTGGTACTGTAATTCTGCTTGATTAGGAAAATTTGGAAAATTATCCTATATATGTACACCTGTGTTTTATTCTAATTTCACATGTTATTCTCAGTTATTTATATAATAATTATGTATATTTTTTACCTATGCATGTGTATACATGTGTGTTTCTATGTGTATGAATTTGTGTGTATGTATGTATGTATGCATTATGTTTAAATTTGTGTATATTTGAATAAACATGCATTATCTTGGAATTCAGGTGGAGCTGAAATAAAATCTTGGCTCTCTTGATTACTAATGTAAGTTAATAAAATTTATTTGTCTACAGATGTCTCACACCAAGTGAAGTTATGAATGGTCCATATCGAACACTTAGTGAAATGTATGATATAAAATTAATTAATGCATGTTAGCTTTTTAGCTATGTGATATAGAAACATATATATGTAAAGCTAATGAGCTAGTATAAATCTATGCTATAGTCTTCATCATTGAATATGAAATGATTTATCTGTCATTTCTCTTTAATATTTATAAGTGAAAGAAAATTACCTGTATTATTTGAGTTTTTAGACATATATTTCAGAAATATTTATTAAGGTATATTCATAAAAAAGAATAAGTGGATAATGATTCAACCTAATGGCTTTTACAACCCTTGAATATGGATATAGCTGGACATATTTAGATAGATCTAAGCCCTTTTTATACTTGATACCACATACCTTCACCACAGTGCCCAGAACTATGGTTCCCTATCTCACAAAGGGTCTCTGATGGAAAGAAGAAAGATCAACAAATTCATAAGATTATTACTTGTGACATTCTAACCTATAATTTATTGAGCTCTGAAAGTGTTTGTACATAATAGTATAGTTTCCTGTAAATATACACTAAGTATGTGAACATCTTGGTAATATCTGTATTTTGTATGTCCATGCTTGTGTAGGTGTGAATCCATTGAACAATAACAAAATGCTTATAAATTCTATTTAAAGTATTGACTAACTAGTACTGTCTATTTATAATAAGTGGACTCAGATGACACTGATACACATGTTCAAATATTCATATGTAATAAGTTTAGATCTTATGTCTACATTAAAAGTTACAGACACTACTAGCCCATAGATATATTTACTTTAGTATTCAAGTTTATCAGCTTTTGAAAGGGCAATCCTATTCAGCTAAATTCTCTTTGTTATATTTTTTTATAAAGGGGGCCAGAATAATAAAGATTATTTATTCCTTTTGTATGGTAGAAATAATTCACAAATTTCTTCTTCATTTGTTCATTGTTTTTAAACTCAATCTTCTTTTGAAAAGATGGAAGGAAAAGTCCAACTTGTTTTGATCCTCAATTATCCTCATGTAACCAATGATGGAACCATTCATTAGGCTTACAGATCTCCTTACAGACCCCTGAGTCTCCAATAGTCATGGGCAAAACAATATGTATAACTTTAAAATCATAAAATAGTTTTCTTCTTTCTCATCCAATTAGCCTCATGTCACTGGAAACATAAAACAATAAACATGGTGACTTGGAAATTAATTAGCTTGGGTTTTTGTCTGCTTGTTTTATTTTTAACTTGGTTCAGATTAAAGGGAGTGGATTAAAGCTCTCCCCAAAGTGAACATCAGTATAAAATGAAACTCAGTCTGAAGTTTTGGATAATCATTAATCTTAGATTTTTCCCCCCTCTTCTCAATTGTATGCTATTATAGTTTAATCAAGCATTTATCTGTATCATGGAACTAGATGTAAATTTGTCTTCAATGATTAAAAGTAATTTTATTACTTCATTTTCACATTAACTATAATTTTTGCAGTAGAGAATTTACAAGCTCTAGAAATAACATTTAATGTAGTGCCAGCAGAGACAGGATGAGGCTGCCATCTTTAGAAATCTTTCTCTCTTCGAATATTTTGCAACCATTTGATATAACTCCATTGCATAGAGAAATGCAAAATAAGGAAAATGCAATTTCCTGGAGATTTGATATTAAAGAGAATTCTTAGATATATAATTTCATTGGTTTAAAATTCAAATGTCTATAGTTACCAGGCAGTGTTCTAAGTAAAAGGTTTGCTGGGAATAGGGAACTGGAAGGTGCTATCTCATCTAAAGGGCAGCAAATCAGTCTCCAACTTGCTGTCTCCTTCATGAATGGAATCCTGTGTTGAAATAACTGTAGATTGCTCAGGAGAGGTATGTGTTCGTATATGTGTGTAGGTAGAGGGTGTGTCGTGTGAATTCTCCCAAATTCGCAAAGTATTGGCTCAAATTTTTAAAACATCTAACTACTTTCCCTCAAAATTATCCAGAGGCATATCCTTCTCAGAAGCCACCAATTTCAACTTCAGCCCTATATTGATTAGTATTGTTATGAGCAGTAATACAATTAATAATATATGTGTTTACCAATATTTTAATTAAAGTTTATTTTCAAAATAGTGCTTAACATTTTAAATGTATATAATGGATTTATTGGTAGTATCACAATGTTAACATTCTACATAGAGGTAGCTTCACTGAATTGAAAGAGTAATGGTTAAGGAGTCAGACTGTTCCAGTTTTAATACCCAGTTCTCCCAAGTATTAGCTGGAAACCCTTAACAAGTGTGATTCACTGTACTAAGCATCAGATTTTCAATCTACAAAATAGCAATAATGGTATTTATATTGCAGGATCATTGTGAAGAGAAATGATGAATGAATAAAAGCCCTTTCATTGTATTTGTC
This sequence comes from Otolemur garnettii, assembly GCF_000181295.1. Taxonomy (NCBI): domain Eukaryota; kingdom Metazoa; phylum Chordata; class Mammalia; order Primates; family Galagidae; genus Otolemur; species Otolemur garnettii. Next base: position 14,086,512 of record NW_003852398.1, on the reverse strand, counting down.
TCATGATAAAGACTATGTTTTTCATCTATCCAATGACACTTTAGGTAATCATTATAATAATTTCTGATTAAATATAGAAACTATCCTACTCAACATATGCATTTTGATTAAATATAGAAACTATCCTACTCAACATATACACAAAAATAGTTAATGATCTGACATAGTCTAAGTCCTTAACAAAAACTGATACATTTAAATGCTCTATATGATCACCATCCATCTATCCATCTATGCAATACTCACTCATTCATTAAAAATATATATGAAATACCAACTGTATGCCAAGTATTATGCTGGATTAAGTGTACTTAAGCACAAAAAATAAATGCTACTCTTCATTGTCTATGGGAATTTTAAAAAAATACACTGTCCTGAGATAAAATAATGGCAAGGGTAAGAAAGAGGTGAGTGAGGGGATGTAATTTAGTTTTGAGGGGATGACATGTAAACTGAAATATGATAATAGAGGATTTACTGGCAAAGTGAAGAGTTGGGGTAATAGTGTCCCTGTCCCTGACATACAAAGACTCCAGAGGAGAAGTAACCTGCTGAGTTTACTTCCTCAGAGGAATGGGAAGAAGGCCGACAGAGATGTACTGTAGGACAGATACAAATGACCTCAGTAAACTTTCCCACTGAGCCTGAAGTTGCATCACAGATCCGAATTAAAAATTCATTATCAGGAGAATACTTTGAAATACAAGATAGAAAACAGCTTCTATCTTTTCTGTTTTCTTATTTCTTCATTTTCTAATTTGATTTTAACATTTTTGCCCTGAGGAGAGAAACATTATATTAGGCCACAACTAATAAAACAATACCCCTACAAAGGCAGATAGTAATAATAATCCTTTGATAAATATGTGATTTGGTGAACAAAGTAAAATTGGGACAGAAGACCAACTGCTGAAATAATGGGAGTTAGAAAGCCAAATAAAGAAGGACTACAAAGAAGAGAATAATCTTCTATAGCTCTGTGGGATGACAATAGCTGGCAATAATATATTATAAAGTTTAAAATAGCTAGGAGGAGGATATCAAATGCTCTGAACACAAAGAAATAGTAAATGATTGAGGTGGATATACTAATTACTCTACCTGGAAGGTAGGGCACCATCCTGCTCCACCCAGAGAAACTTTCTCGTGAAGCTGTTCACTATGAATTCCTGGCATAATAGGAGTAAAAAATAAAAGACCAGTAGACCATACAAATGTTTCTTTTCATTGAGTAGAACTGTGGTGTCTCCTTCCTCAAAGAAATACTTAAAGCCAATTTTAATTGTGTTCTAACTCTTTGTGTAATATTTTTATTCAATTTTAGTGTATGTCACATTGAGAGATATGAGGTGGCTTATTAGACAACAAATATACTCAATAGATTAGAGAGAAAAGAAGAAACATTACTATTTATACCCTATTAATTAATACCCTATTAATTAATTAGTACCCTATTAATTAATTGTACTATGTACAATTATTATATGTCAACTAAAAATATAATTAAAATTTCTAAAAAGAGAATAAAACATAATTACCAATGTAAATGAAATACTCTTTGTATGCCCAAGGATGAAGCATTACTAGACTGATACCAACATCAGTAAGACTCATATTTTGCCTCTAAACAATAATACACATACTCTGATTCAGATCAGTAACAAGTGTCCGTACTTGCTCTGCCTAAATTCCATTTCATAATATGTAGGGAAATTAAATCACTACTTTTATTACCCAAAAGGTCATAATGATTTCAAATTATATAGCTCAATAATTTATGGTGTTTCAGTCAGCATATATTCTTATGCTAAACAATTTATTTTTTCATTCATAAATTCAGCACCTGTGACATAAAAAATTATCCACTTAGAGCAGACAATGAAAATATAAATAAGATACCATCCCTATCCTAAAGCATCAGTAAGGAAGATCAGCAAAGATATTTGCAATGGAATTGGAGAGCAGATATAAAGAGGTATGTACTAGATGTGCTAGAGGCAAAAAGCAGAAAGGTTTTAACTCCAGTGGAAGAAGTCACAGATAACTTTTCCATAAAAAAGAGTAACTTAAGTAGGGTCTTAAAAATATATGAGTTCATAGGGTGGTTGTGTCAATGGAGTAGAGAGATCTTTGACTATTGATCTAGAAATGAAAGACAAAACAATTAATTACATGGAAATATATTTTATTAATTAGTAAATGTTATTCCAGTTGAAGGATAATTAACAGTATGAGCTATTGGGTGGTGCCGCCTGTGGCTCAAAGGAGTAGGGCGCTGGCCCCATATGCTGGAGGTGGCAGGTTCAAACCCAGCCCCCACCAAAAACTGCAAAAAAAAAAAAAAAAAAAACCAAAAAAATAGTGTGAGCTATTGTTACTGAAGAAGGCTTCTAAGAGAAAAAAATTTGAATTGTACCTTAGAAGAATTCTCGAATATGGAAAGCACAAAAAAGCAATCAAAAAATAACTTGCATAAGAAGAAGGAATGATTTACAGGTGCAAAACAGAGACTACTGTGTCTACAGCTCCTTCTATTTCCTCTTGTTGCCACAAGTGTGTTGTCCATATCCTCATGAAAAGCTAATCCTTCTTGGTGACCTCACTCCTTTGCCTGCCAGGGGTTCTGCAGTTTGCTTGCATCATTCTGCCACCATGTCTTCCCTCTCCTCTGGAGATTCTCCCTCAGTGTCACATACATTGTAATTTCTACCACCATATGACAAAACTTCTCTTGACTTCATTTTTCTGTTCATGTAACATCAATATTTCATTCTAATTTCTACCAAAACTCTCTGAATTTTTATATACTCCCATTTCCAATGTCCTTCCATTCATTCTTTCTTGATTTTTTTCCTATCAGTTTCCCGTCTCCACCCTTTATTGTCAGGGCTTCAGTTCAGCCTCAGATTTCATCAAGCTTGAACTGTCTGCCTGTGTGACATTTCATCCATCCTCAGTGAATGTTTTCTTCACGTGGCTTCAGAACAGCACAGTCTCCTGGCTTTTCTCCCACCTCATTCATCACTCTTTGACCTTCTTTCCTTGTTTCACTTCCTATTTCCAATCACTAAATACAGCTCAGTCTTAAGTACTCTTCTCCAGCTTTGTCTACTCTCATCACTCTGTTGCTTTTGTAGTTTTATTATTTTTAAATGCTATCTATAAGTTAATACCTCCTGTACTGATCTTCCTAATCCAAGCTGCTCCTACGAACTTCATATGTAAACATTCAGCTGCATATATATTTCCACTTGGATGTACAATAAGAGAAGTCTCAAAATAATCATATCCTATTCTAAATTCTTTCACTCCTCAACCCCTGATATTTGTTTCCCAGAGTCTTTTCATTTTAGTTAAGGAGAATGCCATCCTTCCACTTCCTAACCCCAATACCTTTGGTTTCATCCCTGACTTTCAATCCATCAGTAAATTCTCCTGGCTCTACTTTTCAATGTATTCAGAAAACTTACTACCACCACTACCATTCTCTTGCCTGGATAATTCCCACAGCCATCCAAATGTTAATCCATCTTGAGCTATCTCCTATTCTGTTCATAGTGAAGAAGTCCATCATTTTACATGAAAATCTGATAAGTTTTTGAAATATACCTCAAAATATGTCATATCTAAACCTATCGTGACTACCTATTTCAGTCAAAGTAAAAGCCAAAACCCATGCAATGATTCCCAAGGTCCTGTGTGATCTAGCTCTTTGTTACCTCTCTGACTTCATCTCCTTCCCCTTTCCCCACTCTCACTCTACTCTAGCAGCACTAACAAGTATGCTGAGCATTAAAAGTACCTGAAGGTATATTCTAGAGATCAGTCTTTCCTCCCTCTGAGACATTCTTCTACAAGATATTTGACATACATGATCAATTCCATTCCTCAATTCACTCAGAACTTTGGTCAAATACCATGTTTTCACTGAATCTTTTCCTATCCATCCTTTTGAAAAGTCCCTATGCTCCTTTTTGTCCTACATTATATTCCTCTATAACACTGGTCACTATCTGTCTTTGAACATATTTACTCTATCTATCTGTATAAAATATATTGATTTATTCATTGCTGTTTTTTAAAGGTGGGGTTTCCTTTTGTCTGTTTAGTTAACTATTAAATCTCTGATACCCTAAAAAGTGTCCTACACCTGGAAGATGTTCAATTAATACTTTTAATGAGTTAATGAATAAATGAATAGATAAGATTCTATGAGGTTAAAATACTAAAGAAATGAAAATAATAGTGGGTATTATAATAATCATATGAAGATTACTTAGATGAAATTATCTGTATCAGAAGGGAGGGTGGGGATGTTGAAGTTGATACAAAGCTTGTGATGTGTAGAGAACAGAACTGTGTCCCTGCCCAGGTCGGCAATTACGGCTCAATCACTCCTTTGTCTTCCTTTCCTGCCACAGCTGTCTCTCATAGCAGCAGTGGTAGGCCAGATGGTTTACTCAGTGCCTGGACCAAATATTAAAAAAAAAATAGGAATCACACTGTGAGAAATTTACTTTGCTTTTATAGCTAAGAGACTGAAAACTTCTGGCTTAGAATCTTCAAGAAGCAATCATATAAGAGTTAATAATATATGGATTTATTATATTTATATAATGGATGCATATCTTTTCTTTTCTTTTTTTTTTTTTCTTGACACAGAGTCTCACTCTGTCTACCAGGCTAGAGTGTGTGACATCATGGCTATGAGCAACCTCAAACTCCTGGGTTCAAGTGATCCTCTTGCCTCTCAGCCCTCCAAGTAGCTGAGACTACATGCATCTGCCACAATACCTGGATAGTTTTTCTATTTTTGGTAGAGATGGGGTCTCATTCTTGTTCAGGGTGGTCTCAAACTCCTGAGTTCAAACGATCCACCTGCCACGGCCTCCCAGAATACTAAGATTATAGGTATGAGCCACCACACCCAGCCTATATATTTTCTATTTAGAATAGAAATATATTTTAAATATATTTTAAAATATATTTATTTAATAAACCCACAAATTGATATAAAGAGAAATATTGAGAAATTAATAAGCTTTTGATATGCAAATATGGAAAAATAATGAAGGCAATAGATCTATAAATAAGGACATAATTTAAAACTTCAATTAGACAAGCAACTAAATTTTAAAAACTGGTAACATTTTATCCATCCCACATTGGCACTTTTACAGAATAATATTGTCTAGGCCTTATCATACAACTTGCAAAAACAAGAAAGTATGACATAAAATAAAACTTCCTTAAACTCCCCATCAATTCCTTGAAGCATAAGTATACTATTAGAATTAGCTGAAACATCTATAATTAATGATTCTTGTTACATGAACATTTGCATTTTGCTCCTCATTTATTTTCCCTTTCCAGCAAAAAAAAACCTTCTCAACAGTCAAATAATATATAATAGGGCCAGTTAGCAGAGGAATCTGAACTTAAGACATGAGAAGGCGTGGTTGACATAATATTAAACCTGCCTTTCTTACTTCATCTGTTTTCATTTCTCTTTTTCTACTTCAAGTCTAAGTACGGTGCTTCTCAGTTGCAGATTAAAACAAAGGAATGAGCCAACGTGAGTTAAGACAAAAATAATGACACTAGCAAGTCATTTACTAAATGCCAGCCCAGTCCTCTTTGGGGGTGCTTAGAGACCTAGAACGAAATTTCCAGGAATGGAAAATATTTCCAGAGGTTTCCTCTAATTTCCTGCTTCCCTTGGAGGTGAATGGCTATCATTGTTTCCCATTTTTCAATATGGGCATACGTCCTCTGATGATTTTCTTTCTTTAATGATTTTATTTTTAGAGATAGGATCTTACTATGTTGCCCAAGCTTGTCTTTGACTCCTGGCCGTAAGCCGGTCTCCTACCTCCATCTTCCACAGTGCTGGAATTATAGGCATAAGCCACTGTGCCTGGTCCTCTAATTCTGTTAAGATACCATTTTCCTTTTGAACTTCATGACCTTCATTGTTCTCTTCTCATTTAAGCTTCAAATTTCAAACAAAATCCCAGTTCCTGATGAAACATTTTTAAATTGTTCCAGCCACTATCAGCCTGTACTATTGTTCTAGCCACTATCAGCTTGTCTAAAATTACTTTATGTATCCAATGTATTCCTTTTAGAGGCTATGGGCTACATTGTATGTCTTTTAATATCCACAAAAACTATCTACCTATAATTTTTATGATTTTGTAAGCCATGTGGAACAGAAATGTCAATAACTTAGATGCCCTAATTATGTAAGAGAATGCCTGTGTGTGTCTTGAAATTTCTGCTTTTGCTGATGAAAGCCTTGCATTTAATAAATATCCAGCTGTGACAGCTAAAATTAACACATCTCTCTGTAACATTAAGTAGAATGCTTCATAACACTGCACCGGAAAGGAACACAGGATTTGCCAATTTTAGAACCTCTAAGAAAATAGGGCACCTTTGAGCTTCAATTAATGGGGGCATTAGCGTGCCAAACGTCATAGGTTTTGTCTTCCTAAATTTGTAGGTATTATGTAATTATTATTATTATAGAATAATAAAAGTTATCATTCATTGTTATGCTTACTGGATGCCAGACACATGAGATTTTTACATGTGGTATGCCATGTAATCATCTTGCACAAGTCTGTGAGATAGGTATGGTTTTTACTCTGATTTTGCAAATCAGGAATCTGAGGTCTCTGTACTATTTAAAAACTAAGAAACAGAACTGTCTGGCTGATCCCAAAGTTCATGCTTTCCAATTAAAACAATAACAAGGACAAAGTAATCACAGCAAAATGGATATAATCCAGAGTCACCAGTCAGGTTCAAATCAATCAGCTTGATTCCACCTTACGAAAGAGTACCGCATATAAGGAGCCACAATAGCCAGGAGCCTACTAATCTCATGAGGCCTCCTTCTCATCCTGCTCTTTATTTCTAATACTTTCTCTGCCTTGGTAGATCTTGTCTTCTTCCTCTTGTCTGATACCTGATTTGCTGTAGCGGTACTAGATCTCACCGTTGTTCTTCCTTGCTTTTCAGATATATCTTAGCACCACTTCTAACTAATATAGCTAAGATATATTCCCTACGCATTATAAACTGGACCCTCCCCATATAGTAGTATAGTCATCATAATTTCTCAACCTGGCATAATATGTAGAATGCTACTTCTCCATGAGGAGACATCTATCTATTCATCAATCAAATGGACACACATTAAATTTTTCCTGTTAAATTTTATTCTCAGAAATTATGAAAGAAAGAGAATTTTGTGATAGAGCCTATATCATCATGGAATCTACGTGATGTATAAAGAATTGTGAAGGTTTCCTATTGTTGCTGTAGCAAATTATCACAAATTTAGTGGCCCAAAAGTTAGAAGTTCTGAAAGTGGTTACAAATTTGGCATTTAATCTTTAGAATGAAGTCACTCAAATTTTAAGAAGCAACAAAGTTTTATCTCTTCTGGGAAAAATTTCCAAACTTTACTTTTAATCATATTGCCAAATCTTGCCAGTTAGCATTTAATTGTATATCAACATGTATTATTCTGTAAATTTTCTGCAAGCTTAAGGTATCTTTACAATTTGATTACATGCTTTTTAAAGGCCACTTTTAAAGAAATCTTTGTGTCTCCAACCTTGGCGATCAGTACTGAATAAAATAGATCAAGTGAAATATACTAACTTCCCTTGAGTCAACTTATAATTCAAATGTATTTAAACTTTTTTGATAGTTACAATTATTATAGGTATTTATTATCATATATTATGCTTATGTATGCTGAAGTTTTACATATTAATTGCAATAAATAAGAAAATCATAATACTACAACTACTGTGTATCACAAATAATTTATTAAAAGTAGTTTTTATGTATTACTTCACTGAGTCTTCATAAAAGCAAGAGCTCATAGGTCATTGTGAAAATTAAGTGAAGAAACTTCCATGAAGTCCTAAGCACAGGGTCTGAATGATGGACAGTCTTCCAAAACTACCAGCCAAGTTTTAATTTTTTATATTTTTCATTAAAACAACTAGAGTGCCATAATTCTAATGCCCCATTTTTTTTCTATTTAATAAAAATAGTAAACCCCCTCGACAGTGAAGAAGGCATTATTAATAGCATACATAAGTTATTCTGCCCTTGTGTGGCTCATTATCTTCTCCTTGGACTCTTCTCCGTGTCCACAAACATTTGTTACATATTTCCCAAGAGTTGTCAGCTTGCTTAATTTTGTTTCTATGGCGTAAAAATTATTCAATTTTTAAGTTAGAGCCTTTGGGTGACTGAATTATAATGACCAGACATTTTAAGGCATCCACCAAAGCAATCTGAACCCTGAGAAAAGCTGGAGGCATTAATGTAATGGCTTCCCCATGGAGAGAAGCCCAACATGGCAAAGTGTCACATTCTCTCTGTGTTTTAAAATACAGCATCTAATTTTCAGGAGTCCTGAACACTAGAGGAGGATGGTATCCTCTTGATTTAAAAGTTAGAACAATTATTGAACCATACCTCAGATAGGTTTATGTCAAAGAGACCAACTTAAGAGTTGTAAGAGGGTGGGAGAAGCATACAAAATGTCAGGCAAGTAGCAGATTTGTCGAATAGAGCTTGGGATGCTGTTTGTCAATGTGCTTCTTCAGTTCTCAGGATTTATTAGCATTGCCTTTGGCTCAAATCACTACAAAGTCTTAACTGCTACGTCAAGTGTAAATCTAGAATATTAATGGTGCTGAAGAACAACATTGCCTTTGGACAGATATTGATCATGTGATCCGTATTTTATAGTACAGATAATTGAGATACTTCCCTCATAGGGGATACAAGAATTAAGGGATGGTACCAAATATTTAATGAACACTCAGTGTGTACTAATCACTGAGACACTATATTAATTCATTCTGGCACCTTTGTCATTTTCTTTATAGTGTAGAAAAAATAAGGTGCTCTCAAATGGTGGCATTCAAGTGCTTTCTGCTATTAACTCATTTGATCAGCATAATAACTCTATAAAGTAGGTTTTCTATTAGACCATGTGCCAATTGAAGCATCTTTACTGCGAAGAATTAAGTGATTTATCCACAATAGGCAGCTGGTAAACAATAAGACATTCTGATACATAGTTCTCAATAGTCATTATAAAAATCTCATTACCAGTTAACTAAAGTGGATAGTTTCTACACCCAGAGGAAACTGATTTATTAATACCTATGTTTTAACCCAAAATGACTGGGGTATGACTACTGGTGGCAGGGCATATTTATTTTCTATCCTCTGGGTATTTCATTAAAAAAAGTTATTTTTCGGAAAAATTAGTGGACTAATTCCAATTTCTCACAGAATTGCTAAGTTATTCCTCATATTGCTTCTGAAACATGCCTAAACACAGATAAGCATTCATGTTTACTTCTCTAATAGAAAAAGAAAAAAAAAGACTGAGAAGTTATTCCAACAAAACACAAAAGCTTATTTTCCAAAACTCACTCTTGGTATAAACCTTATGACTTGGAATGATGGAATTTGTTATTATCTTTGAAAATCTGAAAATAGAATTTAAAACTAATAAAATTTAATAACACATTCATTCTTTAAAATATTGTATTACCCTGTATGTTTTTGAAATGAATATTCCTCTGAATTATATTTTTAAAATAAAATCATTGTCTCTGGATATTTTCTAAGTAGTTTCAAAAGTAGAAATAATCAAATCAGCAAGTCAATAAGGGTAATCTAAGTAGCAGAAGGATTACAGAGGTGTGGAGTATAAAAGTGGATAGATATTATGCAGCCTTAAAGAAAGATGGAGATTTTATCTCTTACATGTTTACATGGATGGAGCTGGAACATATTCTTCTTAGCAAAGTATCTCAAGAATGGAAGAAAAAGTATCCAATGTACTCATTCTTACTATTAAACCAATTCTTACTATAACTCAATTATAGCTCAAGAAGAAGGGGAAAGGGGAGAATGAGGGGAGGGGAGGGGGGAAGATGGGTGGAGAGAGGGTATTTGGTGGGACCACACCTATGGTGCATCTTACAAGGCTACGTGTGAAATTTACTAGGTGTAGAATATAAATGTCTTAACACAATAACTAAGAAAATGCCAATGAAGGCTATGTTAACCAGTTTGATGAAAATATTTCAAATTGTACATAAAACCAGCACATTGTACCCCATGATTGCATTAATGTACACAGCTATGATTTAATAAAAAAAAAATGGAAAGAAACGTCTAGTGAAGCAAGAAACAAGGGCATAAAAGTGTGCTTTGGTTTCCTTTTTGTAGTTAAATAAATCTGTGGCTACTGACCACATTGAGGCAAGGACATAAATATCTACAGAGTATCTATACCCCAAAGGGTTATCTCCCTTGCCTTTTTTCCTCTCTCTCTTTCTCTTTTTTTTTTAAAGTGTTGACAAAGGAGATGAATGAGCAGCCATTCCTGCCAGGAGAAATATCATCTCTTTGGTTTATTTCCAGAAGATTAAATATAGTTCCAGAAAATTAATCACTTTGTCCAATCCAAAATCTTCACATACTGCCTACAATGTTTGATCAGTACATTTCATTTTCATGATGGATTACAAAGAGACAAAAATAACATTCTTTACGACAGATTATTGTACATTGGCTTCCTTAAACCAAGCACCTAATCTGACATACATGGCATTGACATCTACTTCATGACCACACCATCTACAAAGAGAAAAAATATCCTTCCAGTAAACGCTGGTGTGAGACTGTAAGCTTCCTGAAAGTAAGTAAGGTATTTTCTCATATGGTGTAAGTGTTTTCAAGCCTTTTCAGTGAATTTGTCCCTTCCATGCAAAAACTCGCAGAAAAGTCTGGATGCTAGAAGCTATTCACCAATTCACCTTTTTAACCTAACTGACCCTCATAATCTGTATGGTTCTCAGGGACCATGAGATTTTCCTTTTAGGTAGGAAACACTCTTAATGCTTCCCTTATTTCTTCAGGATCATCCAATGGATCAGTTCACCCACATTTTTTACCAACCAGAGAGAATAGGATCAATAGCTTATTCTCAGGAAAACAGGTCTGGTTGTGTACAAAGGCTTAGGTGTTTTTGCCCTTAATCAATAAGCTTTTCAGAAGAAAGAGTGGGGAAGTCATTGATTACTTCTGCTTTAAAAGGGAAAAGAAAACAGAAAAAATTACTTGTCCTGCATAAATATCTTTTTTTTTTCTTTGAGACAGAGTCTCACTATGTTGATCCTCAGTAAAGTACCAGGGCTTCACAGCTCACAGCAACCTCAAACTCTTCGGCTTAAGCAATTCTCTTGCCTCAGCTTCCTAAG
>NW_003852398.1:14070435-14074967 GCF_000181295.1 Otolemur garnettii | reverse complement strand
TTTTTTTTTTTTTTTTTTTTGAGACAGAGTCTCACTTTGTAACCTTTGGTAGAGTGCTCTGGCCTCCTAGCTCATAGCAATCTCAAACTCCTAGGCTCAAGCAATTCTCTTGCCTCACCCTCCCAAGTATCTGGGACTATAGTCGCCTACCACAGTGTCAGCTATTTTTACCTGCCTAAATATCTTACGTTTTTCCTGCTTCTGCAATGTTCACCTTGCCCAGCCAATTATTGTACTCAGGTTGCCTCCTTACTCTGGTCCCAGCTCTCTAACAAACAAACCACTCTGATCAAAATTGCTCCCCACTTCTGATAGCCGTTGTTCTGCAGTAACTTCTTCATTTTGAGGATTTGGAAAAACCAACTCAAAATATACATTTCTTATGCAAGTACAGTCTGTGTGCTGCACACCAGACCTAGGTTTTCTCACCAAAGTCCAACTTCTGTTTTTTCAGCCTCTGATTTTCAAGTCAGTAATTTTCCTCTTCTGACTCCAAGAGAAAGATCAGATTCAAAAATTAAGTATAAATGTCACCTCCACGGATGTATGTGTATTATGTATAATGAGCTTATGGGGGCTTTTCCCCTTTATAATATCAACTGCCAGAGATCGGGTGATATGAATTTTTCTGGAACTGCCCAATTTTCACCCTGGTACCTACATATTCACCGTCAGTAGTTACCCATTTAAGATGTCTTATCAGAATAATGTACAGTGTGTACAGATTCACACTTGCCTGTCCCTAAAGGGGAGTAAAAATAACTGTTTAGCAGCTAGCTAAGAACACACAGTGACGTGCTTCCAACAGAGTGTCTCTTTAGAAAACAGTCCTTCTGAATTGTAAATAATGGCTTTAAACAATCACTGCTGGAGAAAAACCAACACAGTCATTGAGATTTCTTCATAGACAGGCTTAACTATTTTTGTGAGAGTTAAAACAAGTTCCAAGCTCCTAGTCTGTCCACTGTCCTTACAAACAACATGGTGTTGTCTCTTAGCACCTTGGAGCTTCTCAACCTGGTGGGTTTTCATGTGTGTGTGTGTGTGTGTTCGTTTATGAAAATAAATGTTGTACTTTCATGGTGTGACCAAAAATAAACGATGTCTCATATTGTGCGTGGGTTCTTGCTCATGAGAGTCCAGACTGCTAACAGATTGCTAATATGTTAACAACTCTATTATAAGACTCCCAAAGATGCAATTTTTAATGCCATTTGTGAAGCTGAATTTTTCATGTTAAAGAAGTATTGCACAGGAACATTGGCTGGAATTGATGCTAAGAGGCTCATACAGTTTCTGTATGTAGATGGCTACAGAGATACAGATGGCTGAGCCGCTTAAGGTAACATTCTTCAAGGTGGTGTACTGCTTACCTAGGTGTGCCCATTCGAGGAACCAGAGTATGAACTGAGTATCAGTCAGGTTCTCTACCTTCTAGTTCTGATCTACATATAATAAAAGGTGCTCTAAATGCAGAAGTTTCTGATAATGATGGAGGTTACAAAAAAAAAAAATAAGAATGGCTGGACTCAAATAATGAAATTGGATACATTTTATAAGTTTTATTTTTATATTTTTCTCTCTTTTATGAATTCTGTACAGTTCATCTTACAGTCTTAGCAATAGTAACATACAGGAAGAATCTGGCTTAACTAGGAACATAGATGATACTAGGAGAAAAAATATATATCTGACACAGGGACCCGGACTGTGTGCCATTAATGTGTTCTGGTAAAGTTTTACAAAACGATGGATCATATTTTTTTTTTAATTATCTGTTCTGTTTTTTAAAACAGAAGGTTGCTTTTCTTTCTAGAAAGACTATTCTATAAAGAATTGTCATGTTGGTCTCCCTCAATCATTGGATAAGTAGTATCATTGAGGTCTAGTTTCTGATTTAGATGGACCCAGATAGAGATGCATGCAGGTAAATTTTATCAGACAATTACTTGGCAGGTATGGCATCAAACACTTTATATGAATAAAATCCCCACAGCACTATAAACATTCTAATTTTACTTTGTATTATTCAGCACTCTTTTTGCAAAAGAGAGAGAAGGAAAGAAGGAAGGAAGAGAGAAGGAAGGAAGGAAGGGAGGGAGGAAGGAAGGAAGGAAGGAAGGAAGGAAGGAAGGAAGGAAGTAAGTCATTTGTTCATGAAATTGAAAATGGAAGGGTGTAATCTGGTTTCAGGTACAACAAGATTCAGGTGCCCACACAATATTTTATCATTTCTCTCATTTCTTCCAGTTATTTTGTTTTCTACTTTGCTGACTTTATTAGAAAGAAAATTCTTTTTAAAATGCTTAACCATTCCTCTGCATTTTTAGTAATATAAATATAATATATATATTTATAAGATACTATCTTGCAGCTACAGCTTACTGACCCTCTTTGACTATGCCAAAGTCATGTGTCGACCTCTGAATTCACAGAGCATGTTCAGCACCATCTGACAAATAAGCACTGAATCTAAGGGAGGGGTAGTTCTTAAAGGAAATTTAAAAAGCTCTTACTGGAATAGGGTTGAATGGGCTTCTGGGCTGATGAAAGCCTTAGGTGCCCATTATACCCTGATCTTAACAATAATTACATTGAAGCTTTGGTAATACACTAAGTAAGTAAAATCGAAAGCCACATTGTGGTCTACTGAGCCCAAAGTCAGTCTTGACAAAGCTATTATAATGCCTATTAGTACCAATTGGACTGGGTCTGATATCAAGCCTAAGATGGCTTGTTTTGATCCATTCTTTAGGACAGCAGTACCACAAATGGAAGTAGCCATGGTTCTTCACAAATTTTGTCTGTAAATATATTTATCTTTCTTAAATTTCAAGTTTATTTGTACATATAAAGTACTTTGAGGGTATATCTCACTCAGATCTTTTACTCTCAGAAGTGAAAAGTACTAGTCAAATGCATTACCAATATTTTATGTAGTTAGGAGCTTTTTTATTTTAAATGTAAGTACTAAATTGAAAACTGATTTTCAATCAGCATAGCTTTCAAATAGAACAAAGCAAAGAGCCAAAGCAGACAAAATAGAGGATAATTCTTAAAATCTTCCTTATGGTATTTCTTTAAGAAAACCTCTGTCTCTGCTCACTCCTTTTCACCAATGACAATCATTCCCCCCGCCAACACATAATTTGGAGTTTCCTTTTCTCTCGTTGTTTCTTTATTTTAAAATATGGGGGTACAAATGCTTTTGTACATGGGTACCTCCTATAATGTTTAAGCTAGGGATTTAAAATGTGCCCAGCAGCCTACCACGCCCCCCTCTGGTTTCCACTGACCTTTACATCTCTTTGTGGTCATGTGTGCCCATTGTTTTGCTCCCAATTATAAGACTGTACATGGAGTGTTCACTTTTCCATTCCCGAGACACTTTGCTTATGACAATGGCATCCAGTTCCATTCAAATTGCTTTGAAAGACATTATTTTATTCCTTTTTATGGCTGAGTAGTATGCCATGGTACATATATGCCACATTTTCTTTATCTACTCATAAATTTATGGAAACTCAGGTTTTTCCAAGTCTTTGGAATTTTGAATTATGCTGCATTAAGCAATTGAGTTCAGATTTCTTTTCTATAAAATTATTTCTGTTCCTTTGGGTAGATAACTAGTAGTAGGATTACTAAAACAAATACTAAGTCTATATTTATTTTTTTGAATTATCTCATACTGTTTTTCATAGAGGCTGTATTAATTAGCAGCACCACCAACAGGAGATAAGCATTTTTTATCTCTCTGCATCCATGCCAGCATTTCATGTTCTTTGGACATTTGACTTTTGAATAATGGCCATTCTGACAGTGGTAAGGTTATGTGAAGGTGAAGAGTGCTTGTCTCCCTGTCACAGGACACATGTACCATCCACTCCTTGCTCCTTCCCTGATAGGACTACATACAAGCAAAGCTAAGCTCTGCTTAGACCTGGTGCTCTGAACCTAAAAAATCAAAATTATGTCAGTTGTAGCAATCAGAGAATAGATGTTACCATGTCCCTAATTTGTGTGCTCTCTGGTGCAACGTCACTGCAAAGACTCCAAGCATCTCCTTAATTGGTCCTAGAACTGTGATGGTGTGGGTCTATCCCAGCTTAGATCACAGGTAGTGTCCACAGGGGTAACATGGAGCCTCAGGGCGCTCTTCTTTTGTCCATCCGCATATGTTGTTGCCTCTCTCAAATACCTTCCACTCTTGCCAAGTAGATCACACTATCTCCTTCTCCTTCACTATAAATTTCTCCCATCAGTTCTCCAATTATTCACTATGGTCTTTCCCAGAAAGCCCATCTGAAATTTGCACCCACCTGTTACTTTCAGTCCCCTTCTTCAGATCAGCACGTGCAGCCTGCTTCTAGTCCACCATCTTGCCCTCCCCTTGACAATCACTTTTTTTTTATTGTTTTAATTCTTTATTAAATTATAACTATGTATATTAATGCATTTCTGAGGTACAATGTGCTGATTTGATATATAATATGGAATGCTTACATCTAACTGATTAACATAACCATCTCCTT
>NW_003852398.1:14067358-14070079 GCF_000181295.1 Otolemur garnettii | reverse complement strand
AAAAAAAGAAAACTATGGACCAATATCATTAGTGAGTACTGAAGCAAAAATATTCTATAAGGGGCAGCACCTGTGACTCAAGGAGTAGGGCACTGGCCCCATATACCGGGGGTGGTGGGTTCAAGCCTGGCCTGGCCAAAACTGAATATATATATATATTCAATAAGATCCTAGCAAATAGAATTCAACAATACATCAAAAAAAGTATACACCATGATCAAGTCAGTTTTATCCCAGGGTAACAGTGTTGGTCAACATATGTAAATCCATAAAAACATTACATAAATATAATAAAAAACAAAGACTATGTAATTATCTCATGTGATGCAGAAAAAGCTTTTGACAATATCCAGCACCTTTCATGATTAGAGTACTCAAGAGAATAGGCTTAGAAGGGTCATTTCTGAAACTGATAGAGGCCATATACAGCAAACCCATAGCCAATATCATACTGAATGGAGTAAAGTTGAAAACATTTCCACTCAGATCTAGAAATAAGCAAGGATGCCCATTGTCTCCACTGCTATTCAACATAGTAATGGAAGTTCTAGCCATTGCAACACGGCATGAGAAGAGGATCAAGGGTATTCAAATGGAGTCAGAGGAGATCAAACTCTCACTCTTTGTGGATGATATGACAATCACCTTTTTAAAAGTTTCTGAGTTAGATAAACAGTTTTGGATTTATAGAACTGGATCAAAGTGTCTTCTCACATAGGACTCCAGCCTGCCATTTTAGTTCTATATACTTTGAGCTCTAAGTCAGCTAACTAGCCTCTCCCTATGACTTCTAATAAAAAATTCTCATTATACCACAGCATGCTTGGAAAAGCTCACGCTGCTTTACATAAAACATCTTCAAATGAAAGGAAGAAAATATCCATTACCTCATATGAGAGTCATGTTGATTATGACATTATCATTTTCAAGATGAGAAAACATGGAGTTATAATGACTGTAGAAGGTTACACATTCCTCCTATCTGAATGAGGGTGGTAGTTTTGTTTGCAAAATTTGGAGAAGTTGAAACAGATATCCTTATCAATGCAGTACTAGGTCAATCATTACTTTACCCTCTGGCTTCACTGTCCTATTAGAAATGCACATACCCTGACATATCATCTGTCACTGTTGTTTTGCTCTTGCCTGAGTAATTAGTCTTTACAATGATGCATAAACTGGTAGATTTGTTTCTACTTTTGCATTTAGCATTATGTAAATGATCACCAATTTCTTTAAAGGTGGATCTCCTCAGTTTCATGAAATTTGGTTATTTTTCCTATATCAGATAACTGCAGCTCTGATGCCTCTATTTTTTTTTAGTAATTTAGCATATGAACAAACATGGAGTAATGATGCCAAAAGCTGCATAATTCATCTAAAAATGAGTAACTTCCAAACTATGTGTTTTCACTGATCTTATCTATGAAACGAGTCAGTGGCATCAACAGCAAGCCTATGTAGGAATTGATGGATAGGTGAATGAGAAGAGTAAATTTCATCGGTGGAGGTCCAACCAACAACTTTTCTGTTCTTAACTTTCTCAATGAAAAATTTTGAACATCTGCTCACTGATGCTTTATAGTATTCCACAACTGTGAAGAAGCCAGTTTGAACTTTCTGAGTTCCCTAAGCACATCTCAATTCTCAAATTGTCATTATTGATGAGTTGATCAAAATACTTATTGTTAGAACCTAAGGAGATTATACTCAAGACTGTTTTCATACAAAGTTGATTTTTTTCTCATTCAGTGAATATGACTTATCAATTAAAAGTCTCTGGAAGACAAGAAATAAATTGAGCATATTTCCTGACTTTATGTGGTTTTCAAGCCAGTAGTGTTTATTAAACATACAGAATATTGATTTTAATGCAGCTAGGATATAATTTCTGTCATTAAAAGATATTATCTTCTATGTAATTTTAGAACAGAGAGTGGTCACTTTCAGGTGATATTGTATGGTGAAGACAAAAAGAAGTGGCCATGCAGAGCAGATACCATTTGAAGAAGTCCTCCAGGGATGGTTACAATCATTTTAATGCATTAAACTGCTGAAAGAATAAGACACAGAAATAGAAAGGCACAGAGATATTTCATGGAGAGACTGGAAGACAAGGGCTGATAGAGGATCACAGAAGTGAAATACAGTAGAGATAATTCATTTCTTTTTGTTCCCCCCCCACCATATCCCCTTCTTGGAGAAACTTCTTAGTCCACAATCACAGAGGAGTATGGTTCATATTATACAGAGGCAGTCCCCAGGTTCTGTATTAAGTTGAATTTGTATGTAATTTGGAACAGGTACATTTACGTATTACCTGTAACAGCCTCCATTCATAAATGTGAGTTATATGCTGGTCAGATGTCTATAACTCAGGGAATCACTATAATAACTTCCATTTGTAAGTACAAGTTTCACATAAGTCAGATGTTTATAACTTTGGGACTACCTGTATGCCATTGGCTGTAGTTGGTTTGATCAAGTTGGAGACAAGATCAAATCCAGAGCCATCACACATTCCCTTCTGGAAATTCAGATTTTTTTTGTAACAGGGATTGAATATGGTGGTTATGTGCCCTTCAATTTGAGTAGCACTTTGAGTAAGAGTTAAGACAGATAATTTAAGGGCAGATATATTTGAATCTGAGAAACTGTGGAAAAAGAGGTTAAAATGGAGTAGAAGCAGAGAAAAGTGACCATGTATCCTGGGAAAGAAAT
>NW_003852398.1:14065941-14066928 GCF_000181295.1 Otolemur garnettii | reverse complement strand
GGAATAGTCATCTACCATGATTTCCTATAAATACATTTTCATAACTAAACCTAAGGTGAGTGAGATTTGATTTTCTGTAGCATAATTAGTCCCGAATAAGATCGCAGGCTAAAAAATTTTGTTAGTCAAGGAGACACCACTGGCAAATCTGAGAAGGTGAGTCACATCAGAGCTGTGTTTTAAGAAAGTTGCTCTAGATAAGACCAACTGTGGGAGCAATCCGAAGACGCTGAATACCTAATATTAGGAGAAAGTATGGTAAGGTCCTTCATCTGGTAAGTATAATAGAAGGGAGAGGAAATGAGAGGGTCAAATAAGAACATGTAAATGGGCAAGAGTGCAGAATTTACCAGCTCTACAGGGAGAAATGGACACAACTTTACATGAGGTCTGATAATTAAATTTGCAAATTCATTCTAGAAAAGGGTTTTGAAGGGTGGAGTAGGCACTTGCATTGGTGTGTAGCCTCCTAAGGGGAGTACTTCGAGGGCGACCATAGTGATATTTAGCAATGAGGTATGTAGCACATTTTCTAGGATGAGTCTGTCACCTTCACTGTCAGACATTTGTGCTTGACTGATAGAGCAGAAAAGAGAGAGAGAGAAGTAAAGTAGCAGTACGTGGTAAGAGGAATTTCCAGACACACACACTCCAACACACTCTATTTACATCAGAGAGATGCTAAAAGAGAACACAGCATGCAACCACCATTTCCAAGGCAGAAAAAAAGACTGACGTTTAAAGCATGTGTGAGTGTTTTATGTCATTGCTGAGCCCTACCACCGAGAAGGACAGAATCCACAACTTATTGCTATGGAAGACACTTAGGTTTAAAAGTCAGAACCATAGACCTAGTAATAAAGCCAAAATTATTCACTTAACACAAGATACATGGCTTTGCACAAAAGCTTATTTTAGAGACACATGCTACCTAATTTTTCAAACATTAAAGTACACAGCAATTTCATAGATTTCTACCTTTGGGGA
>NW_003852398.1:14063677-14065033 GCF_000181295.1 Otolemur garnettii | reverse complement strand
AAAAGTCCCTGGGAGCCAGGTCAGGTGAGTAGGCCTGGTGCTCCACTACAGTTCTTTATTTACTGGCTAAAAACTCTTTCAGAGTGCTGTGTGAGTGGTACATTGTCATGATGCAAGAGCCACACCTTTCTCACACCAAGATTTTCAATTAAGATTTTTCTAACTCTTATTATATTGATGTTTACTTGGTCAGCTATGTTTATTATAGTTAGCTGACAATCTGACACACAATGTGATGAATTTTTGCCATGTTTTAATCATTGGTAGGCTCATCACAGTCTGCCCTGACCTCTCTTCCTCAGTGTGCTTGTTTACTCTTACCTCTTCTATTGAACACAGTACTTGAATTCCTACCAGAGCGGACAGTACTTGAATTCCTACCTCAGTCCTAGCCAGAGTCCTTCCCTACAGTACTTGAATTCCTACCAGAGAAAGTCCTAGCCAGAGAAATTAGACAAGAAAAATAAACTAAAGCTATGCAAGTCGGAAAAGAAGAAGTGAAATTTTCTGTTTGCTGACAACATGATCTTATGCACCTATATAGAAAACCTGATAGATTCCACAAAAAAAAAAAAGAAAAAAAAACCCTGTCAGAATGATAAATCAGTTCAGAAAAGCAGCAGGATGCAAAATCAACATACAAAAATTGGTAGCATTTCTATATACTAACAATTAAAAAAATTAAGAAAACAATCTCATTACAGTGATGTGAAAAATTTTAATCTTAAGAGTACTATAACACAATAACTAAGAAAATGTCGTGAAGGCTATGTTGACCAGTTTGATGAAAGCATTTCAGATTGTGTGTAAAACTAGCACATTGTACCCCATAATTGCATTAATGTACACAGCTATGATTTAATTTAAAAAACAGAGTACTATAAAACATTAACGAAATAATTAGTAGATGACATGAGTAAATGGAATAGCTCCCCATGCTCATAGATTGGAAGAATTAATATTATTAGATTGCCCATACTATCCAAATTGGTCTGTAGATTCAGTATTATCCCTATCAAAATTCAAATGTTATTCTTTATAGAAATTTTAAAAAATTTGTGTGGAACCACAAAAAAGCCCTGAATAACCAAAGCAACCTTGAGCAAAAAGAGCAAAGTTAGAAGCACCATATTATTTCATTGCAAAATCTACTACAACCTTTACAGTAATGAAAGCGTATCCTTACAAAGAAAAAAAACAAAGTTTGATCCATTTATACACCACTGTTTTCTTCATAGTATTATCTCTATATATTTGTGCTAACATGTCCCTGATTTTATTTTCACTCTTGCCATGTTTAACAAGAAATTCAGTTTGTTCGTTGTTCTAGTTCAAGCTCTGGCATTTTTGTAATAG
>NW_003852398.1:14061006-14062188 GCF_000181295.1 Otolemur garnettii | reverse complement strand
TTTTTAAAATTTTATTTCAAAAAAATTAGAGGGGACAGGTGGTTTCTCTTCCATGGATAAATTACATCATGTTGAAGGGCTTCAGGGGTACATGTCATCAGAACAGTGCACATTTTATTTGATAGGTACATTTTGGTCCCCCTTCCCTTTCTACCGTCTTCTCCTCTGAATTTCCAGTGTCCATTACAGCTCTTTATAATCATATATACCCTTCATTTAGCTCCCACTTATAAGTGAAAACATGTAGTATTTGTTTTTCCATTCCTGGGATATTTCACTTAGGATAAAGATTTCCAGTTTTGTCCAAGTTGCTGCAAAAGTTATTATTTCATTCCTTTTATAGCTGAGGAGTACTCCATAGTTTGTGTGTATCTATACACACACACTACCTTTTTGTTATCCACTCATCAGCTGATGCAGTCAATGAACAATTAGATTGATTCTGTACCTTTACAACTGTGAATCTGGCTGTCACAAACATGCGGGTACAGGTATCCTTCTGACGTCTTTTTCTTTGGGTAGATACCCAGTAGTGGGACTGCTGTATCAAACAGTACATCTATGTTAGTTCTTTGTAGAATCTCCACACTGTTACCTCAGCAGATATTCCAACAAAATGGCGAATTTTTTCTATCAATTTTTTTAATTTATTTTACCCAGTCCAACATAAGAATTGCTACTTATAGCAGAAATATCATTATAAAATGTATTTCTTGGATTTAAAATTATACTTGAATTTAAAATTATTCCTTGAATCATGGGCTGCAGAATGAATGTTATGATTGTATTAGCAAACATGAAAGCAATATTAACCTCCTTGTGTCTTTCCATAAGAACTATTAAATGACCAGATACATTGTCGAAGAGCAGTAATATTTTGAAAGATTTTTTTTTCATCAGTAGGTCTCAACAGTGGGCTGAAAATAGTAAACCATGCTGTCAACAGAAAAAAAAATGCTGTTATTGAGGCTTTGTTTTCTATGTATTTACAGAGTACAAGCAGAGTATATTTAGCATAATTGGTAAGGATCCCAGAATTTTCAGAATGATAAATGAAAATTGGTTTCAACTTAAAGTTACCAGCTGCATTACCCCTAATAAGAGAGTCAGCCTTTCTGCTGAAGCTCTGAAGCCAGACACTGACTTCTCCCTAGCTATAAAACTCCCTAGCTATAAAACTCC
>NW_003852398.1:14058019-14059702 GCF_000181295.1 Otolemur garnettii | reverse complement strand
AAAATCTCCATCTTTTTAAATGGTTGAATAACATTCCATGGCACACACATACCACAGCTTGTTAATCCATTTCTGGGTTGGTGGGCATTTTGTTTTTTTCCACATTTTGGCAATTATAAATTGAGCTGTGATAAACAGTCCAGTGCAAATGTCTTTATGATACAAGGACATTTTTTCTTCAGGGTGGATGCCTAGTAATGGGATTGCAGGATCAAATGGGAGGTCTAGTTTGAGTTTTTTGACAGTTCTCCACACTTCTTTCCAAAAAAGTTGTATTAGTTTGCAGTCCCACCAGCAGTGTAAAAGTGTTCCCTTCTCTCTACATCCACTCCAGCATCTGCAGCTTTGAGACTTCATGATGTGGACTATTCTCACTGGGGTTAGGTGATATCTCAGGGTGGTTTTAATTTTAATTTCTCTGATGATTAGGGATGATGACATTTTTCCATATGTTTGTTAGTCATTCGTCTCTCTTTATCAAAGAAGGTTTTGTTCATATCTCTTGCCCAGAGGTACAGGGGGCTGTTTACTCTTTTTCTGTTGATTAATTTGAGTTCTCTATAGATTCTAGTTATCAATCCTTTGTCAGATTGATACCATGCAAATATCTTTTCCTATTCTGAAGGTTCCCTTTTTGCTTTACTTGATGTCCTTAGCTGTGAAGAAGCTTTTCAGCTTATTAAGTCCCCTTTATTAATTTTTGTTGTGTGATGGCCACTGAAGTCTGTCTTAAAATCTTTCCCTAGTCCAACATCATCAAGAGTTTTTCCTACACTTTCTTCTAAGATTTTTATCATTTTGTGTCTTAGATTTAAGTTTCTTGTGCATTTTGAGTCAATTTTGGTAAGGGGTTAAAAGTGTGGTCTTGCTTCAGTCTTTCACATGTGTTTAACCAGTTCTTCTAGCACCATTTGTTGAATAGGGATTCTTTTCCCCATCTATGCTTTTGTCTGGTTTATCAAAGATCAGATGGCACGTAGAGACTGGTGGTTTCATCTCTTGGTTTTCTATTCTGTGCCATTTGTCTGTGTCTCTATTTTTGTGCCAATACCATGCTGTTTTGATTACAGTGGACTTGTAATATAGCCTGAAGTGTGGTAGAGTGATACTTCTGTCTTTGTTTTTATTACTAAGAATATCCTTAGCTGTACAAGGTTTTTTCTGGTTCCATAAAAAATGAAGTCCTAATTTTTCCAGTGATCCAAAAATGATGTTGGTATTTTAATGGGAGTGCATTGAATCTGTAGATTGCTTTAGGTAGAATAGACATTTTGACAATGTTGATTCTTACCAGCCATTAGCGTTGCATGTTCTTCCATTTGTTATTGTCTTCTGCAATTTCTTTTCTTAGGATTTTATAATACTCTTTGAAAAGATCTTTCACCTGTTTTGTTAGGTATATTCCTAATTATTTCATTTTCTTTGAAGCTACTGTGAAGGGAACTGTGTTCTTGATTTACTTCTCAAGTTGGCTGTTATTGGCATATACAAAGGCTACTGATTTGTGGACAGTGATTTTATACTCTGAGACATCACCGTATTTCCTGATCACTTCCAGAAGTTTTGTGGTTGAGTCCCTTGAGTTTTCTAAGTATAAGATTATATCATCAGCAAAGAGAGAGAGTTTAACTTTCTCTGCCCCATTTGGATCCCCTTTATATCCTTCTCTTGCCTGATTGCATT
>NW_003852398.1:14054264-14055051 GCF_000181295.1 Otolemur garnettii | reverse complement strand
AAGACTAAAAGATGTTTTAAAGAGGAAATATCAACAGTTACAGCTAGTATTTTTAAGAATTGTGGGGTGGCACCTGTGATCAAAGTAGTAGGGTGCTGGCCCCATATACTGGAGGTGGTGGGTTCAAACCCAGCCCCAGCCAGAAACTGGAAAAAAAAAAAAATTGTTCCAAGAACTTTGCATGGATTATTTAATTTTATAGTCCTGCATTTACCAGTTCTACTTCTCACAGCTAAATCTAACTGATGATCTGACTTGAAGTTCCTAGATAATGCTCATTTGACAACATTGAAACTCATGAAAAATACCAAAATAACTTCAACCCCACTAGCCCTTGAAGTTTTGAAATGAAATTGAGTGGTCAGTAAACTCTGATATCTGGTTTGTTGAGAGCATTGGTTCAGGCATTAGAATAGAGCCAAACAATATACTATGGTCCTCCATAGCCCTCATAATCCACTTATATTGACCTATTATCTTTGTTGTTCCTCAGCCTGCTGATACCAGAATTATTCAATGAGAAACACAGTGTCTAGTTCTTTTCTGAATAACAGGGTCTATTCCTCAGATTTTCTTAATTCCAGGATCCTGAATCACAATTTGTTATCATTATCTTAATCATAATTAATATAATGTTTAATATTTGTTCAGTCTTTGTTATATATCAGAAACTCTACTAAGAGCCTTATATGAATTCATCTTTTTACACTTTACAACAGTTCAGAAATGTTGATACCATCAAATGCTTTTTTTATATATGAAGAAACTGATACTTGCAGTTAAGCCA
>NW_003852398.1:14035596-14054244 GCF_000181295.1 Otolemur garnettii | reverse complement strand
AATAAATAAATAAATAAATAAATAAAGCTGGAGGTATCATATAACCTGACTTCAAATTATGCTGTCCAACTATAATATTCAAAACAGTATGGTGCTGGCATAAAAATAAATGCATAGACCAAGAAAGCAGCATAGACAACCCCCAAACAAATTCATACATTTACAGTCAACTAGTTTCCAACAAAAGATGCTGGAAACATATATTTGGGAAAGGGTAGTCCCTCCAATAATTGTGATGAACAACTTATCCACATGCAAAAAATAAGTAAACAAAAATTAGAGCCCTCTTTTTGCCATATAAAAAATCAAATCCACATGCAAAAATAAGTAAATAAAAATCAGAGCCCTCTTTTTTTGCTACATAAAAGAATCAAATTAAAATAGATGAAAGATTTACATATAAGACCTGGAACTACAAACGACTAAAAGAAGGCAATGGGAAAGCACTCCAGTATATTGGTCTAGGCAAAACTTTCTTATGTGAAACCTCAAAAGCATAAGAAACTAAAGCACAAGTAAAGAATTAGCATTACATCAAGCTAAAAAGCTTCTGCACAGCAAATGAAATAATCAGCAAAGTGAACAGACAACACAAAGAATCCGAGAAAATATTTGCCACCTACCCATGTGACAAGGGGTTAGTAACCAGAATATATAAGAAGCTCAAACAACTCAATAGAAAATTAAAACTAAAACCAAGTAATCTGATTTAAAAATACATAGGTCAGAATAGACATTCTCAAAAGAAAGCATGCAAATGGCAGAACATTTGAAAAATACTCAGTATCATTAATCATCAGAGAAATGCAAATCAAAGCTATAGATAGATATCAACTCATCTCAGTGAAAATGGATTTTATCAAAAAGTCAGATAGACAATAATAAATGTTGATAAAAATATGAAGAGGAGAACTTTTGAACATTGTTGATGGAAATGTAAATTATTATAGCCACTATGGAGAACAATATGGAACCTCCTCAAAAAACTAAAAATAGAACAATATGATCCAGCAATCCCACTGTTAGGTACGTAGCCAAAAGAAAGGAAATTAGTATATTGCAAAGATATCTGCATACCATGTTTATTGCAGCAGCACTATTCACAATAGCCAAGATGTGAAATCAAGCTAAATATTCATCAATGGATAAATAAATGAATGAATGAAATTGGTAAGATTTATATAAGGAAAGCCAAGCAAATAACAGGATGCGTATATATACACATGTAGTGCAATAGTATTCAGCCATCAGAAATGAAATCTTGGCATTTGCGAAAACACAGATGGAAGTGGAGTTCATAATACTAAGTGAAATCAGGCCGGCACAGAAAGCCAAATATTGCATGTTCTCACTCAGATGTGGGAGCTGCAAATATGATCTCATGAAAGTAAAGAGTGATTACCAGAGGCTGGGAAGGGTAGTGTGTGTGTGTGGGGGGGGGATAAAGAAGGCTTGATTAATGAGTATAAAACTATAGTCAGATAAAAAGAATAAGATCTAGTGTCCAGCAGAAAAATAGGGCAAATACAGTTAACAATAATGTGCTATGTGTTTCAAAATATCAGAAAAAGTGGAATTGAAATGTTCCTAACACAAAGAAATGGTAAGCGCTTGATGCAACGGATACCTTGATTACCCTGATTTGATCACTACACATATGCTTGTATCAAAACACCGCATGCATCCAATTACTATGTCTAATTATATATCCTTAAAATTAAAAAAAAAAATTAATTTTTTAAAAAAAGTCTCTATACTGAAACCACGTTACTAGTAAATTGTGGGTTCAAACTTCTGTTTACATTTGACTATCAAGTAATCCCAATCTCTTAATAAATAGTCCATGCTCATGTGCCAGCTCCCCACTTTTTCCACTGTCAATTGACATATGTCTTATCATTTTTAAAGCCTAAGTTTGGTCTGTTTACTTGACTGTATCCCTGAATATCCCTTTAGGAAACAGGACTTGGAACTTCTTGACAGGGTGGCCTTGGTTATCATGCGCTCCTTCTCATCACCACGTTTCATCACACTCTGTACTCAAATGAGCTCGTAGTATCTCAAACTTTCTGACTCTGCTGTACCTCTAAAAGATCTATATATGATTGGGTTTAGGGTATTTCTTAATACATCTCAAACTGTATGTGGAATTAAGGGTAATCAGATTTACATGTCTGGATTAGAGATTTTGGACATATAGAGGCATTTGTTTGTTACATTTAAATCTTGACTGTCAGTGCAACAACTCTTTTTATCTCTCTAAATGTGTTTATTAATACCAAGTAAAGGCTTTGCTTCGGTAAACCTCATTTATATGATAATAGTACCCCAGTTTCGCTTCCAGTTTGTTTATCAGATCAATAAAGTAAAAAAAAATATATTGCTGATAAAACTATTTGAAATGTCAGTTCAAATAGGCTAGAAGACTTAAGGGAGATTATGTAGGCGCTAGGTAATCGTTTGAGGGAGCTAAATCTTCATTGGCTTGAGAAGATGCAAAAGTGGCTTAACATTTTAGAATATCAGTTGAAGGACATAACACTTGTTGGAGAATAACCAAAAAAGATAATGCTAAAAAAAAAAATCTATTGATGGACAGCAGTTGGCTTATAATCAAATTATTTTCCAGCAGGAATTTTTTTTTTTTATTTGTGCATAGAAATGAAACCTTAATAAAGGATATGCATTTACTCTTAAGGTAAGTTTCAGAAATGTCAAGATTTCAGATTTAGGCTGTAAAATTTTTCCCTATTAAACTATATATTATTTAAGATGCTTTAATTGCAACAACAGAAACCTAACCCAAGCTTAACTTTATGTAAAATGGAAACTCATAGGGCTGGGTGCTGTGGCTCATGCTTGAGCTTACAGGTTCCAGATCAGCCTGAGCCAGAGAGAGACCTCATCTCGAAAAATAGCCAGGCATGTTGGCAGGAGCCTGTAGTCCCAGCTACTTGGGAGGCTGAGGCAAGAGAATCACTTGAGCCCAAGAGTTTGAGGTTGCTGTGAGCTATGACACCATGACACTCTACAAAGGGCATCAAAGTGAGACTCTGTCAAAAAATAAATCAATAAATAAAATGGAAACTTATTTGCTCATGTAACTGAAATGCCTATAACTTGTGATATGATTGTTCTCAGAGGGCCAAATGTTATCTTACGTCTTGGTGTTTTGTTCCCTGTCTTTGATCTCTGTATTCCTCCCTATTGGATTTCTTCTGTTAAGCCTTCCTATGCCACCCTTACATCCACCCTTACATGCTCCAATTTTATTTAAAAGATAGATTCAGTCCTCTTCAATGTTTGGGCAGAAGTTGTGGAATTGAAGTCATTGTCCTTGATTTGGTAATAAGTCAAACTCTGAACCAACAGAGCTATAATTAGCTCTGTTATAAAAATTATAATTAACTAACCAAGCAGATATAATTATCAGATTGGCAGGTAGGCTTAGAAGCAGAGGTACTTTCAGTTCTCACCCAAAACAGCTAGGTCAAAGGGAGTTGTGGTGCCCAGGGAAACAGACATTTCTGCTAGATGAAGCAAAGATGACAGACCTTTTTAGTTTCTTCCGCATCTATTCTTCACAATAGCCCCACAAACATGAGTAGTTTCTTGAAGGGATCATAATGTTTCAATCTCTACATCTTTACTCATGCCAGGTCCCACTGCCTGCAATGTCTGTCTCTCCCTTGTTCTCTTGGAGTGCCCTTCCTCCCTCTTGTCATCGCATGACCAATTCTGTTTATGCTCAGTTTAAATGTCAGTTCCTCAACAAGGACTTGGAGTAAAGGTCCAGAAACTTTGATTTTCCCATTGCTCTGTTAGATTAAACACCAAAGGAAAGCCTTTGAGCTGTTGTGCATGAGAAAGCATTTGCATCGCTAGGTACCAGAAGCAGAGACCTCACAAAAGTGCTGTATTGCAGGACGGTTAATACTAGATGAGAACAGAAGTGGAAACGGTAATGTAAAGAGAAGAACACAACCTGACAAGAGCCAATTATTATGGCTGAAGGGCAATAAGCAAAAAGTGTGTTAGAGCATGAAAACTTAGAAAAGCAGAATGGACCAAGTGTAAGCTGACTTTTAAAAATTCAAAAAAATAAAAACCCAATAGCAATAAAATCATAAAATTAAAAGTAACTACATAATTGGGGAAAAAATTAAATTGAAAAAACATTCTGATGCCTGTCTTTAAAATATTTCCTCTTCTCCTTTGGGCATTTAAAAAGAGAGAGAGAGAGAGAGAAATAAAAAAGAACAACAGCACTTTTCACATTCATTTCTAGGACTTCCCAAACCAGGACTTTTGACTGAGATCTAAATTTTAAATTAGCATACTATTCAGTGGAGTCAATGATTTTAAGACCCTCCTTTTGTTTGTTTGTTTATTGTTTTGAGCAAAGTTCTTTGAATAAAAGGAAAGGAATTCTGCTCTTGCTATCTTCCTGTTCTTGTGTGGGTAACTTCCTCTCAACTTAAGGTGCCATCTTACATGCTACTTTGCTACTTGCTGAAAGAAGTTTTCCCTGAGCAATTTATCAAAATTTTGGTCCATCTACAGTGCTCTCTCACAATTTATTGCATGTTTCCCTCACTCATCACATAATTTTATTTTATTTTTTTATTTTTTGAGACAGAGCCTCAAGCTGTCCCCCTGGGTAGAGTGCCGTGGCATTACAGCTCACAGCAACCTCCAACTCCTGGGCTCAAGCGAGTCTCCTGCCTCCGCCTCCCAAGCAGCTGGGACCACAGGCGCCCACCACAACACCCGGCCATTTCCTGGTTGCAGCCATCATTGTTGTTTGGCGGGTCCGGGCTGGGGATTCGAACCCGCCACCTTAGGTGTACGTGGCTGGTGCCTTAGCCAGTTGAACTATAGGCGCCGAGCTATCATCACATAATTTTACTTGCAGATTATTTGTCTGAAGCTTGCAGGCCTTCTCAGGCTGTGAGTTTCATGAGGGCAGTGCCCGTCATTGATTAGTTCCTTCCCAATAGATCCAGAGCTTAGCCTAGTTACAAAGTTCATTCACATATGGAATTAATAAAGATTAATTCATCCTCAAGACTCAGCACAAGTACCTACCTTTCCAGATAACTATTCTTTTTTATTTTTAATTAAATCATAGCTGTGTACATTAATGCAATCATGGGGTACAATGTGCTGGTTTTATATACAATTTGAAATGTTTTCATCAAACTGGTAAACACAGCCTTCACGGCATTTTCTTAGTTATTGTGTTAAGACATTTATATTCTACACCTAGTAAATTTCACATGTACCCTTGTAAGATGCACTGTAGGTGTGGTCCCACCAATTATTCTCCCTCCACCATTCCTCCCCCCTCCCCTCTCCTCCCTCTCTCCTTTCCCCTTCTCAGGTAACCATTCTTGATACCACTAGCCTTAAATACCCTTGTTCTGTCTCAGAGCCTTCTGCACATACCACGTGTATTATGGATTACTCTTCCTCATTCCCTAGAGGGTGCCTAGCACAGCACCTGAGATTCAGTACAGACAAGAGTGAGTGTGTAAATGAGGAAAATAATGAATATGCCCTACCCAACTAGTCCCCCCATGAAATAGACATACTCCCTCCCAACCTAGCTAGAAGTCAAAGCAGCCCCTAAGCTGAGCCCTTCTGAAACATAGTCCTCCATTGAAAAGGATATCACCCAGAGAGTAAGTTACAATCATCATAGCCTCGCCTTCTACACATATTTTTTAGAGGTAAACTTTTAGAAACCTCACCACCATACACAGTGAGAAAATATTTTTAGTGACTTGATTCTAAAGCTCTTCAATGTGACAAGGCAACAGTGCTATTAACTGCACTTTCCATCATGTGAATGAAGACTATATAGCTGACACATTCCTAGTGAGACATGATTCCACAATGATTCAGCTGCTCTTCAAGTCATTCATTAAGGGAGTGTGATTCACAATGCCTGAGGAGCAGTGTGACACCTCTTAAAAAATGCTAATAGAAAATCCAAATCAAGGCCACCAGGTCCCTCTCACATGAAAGGGATGAGGCGATGTCTTTGACTACCAAACTCCCTTTTTACTGGGGACATGGAAGAGACTCAGATGCTTTTGAGTATAAGAGAAATTTCATGATTAGTAAAGAGAATTTTTAACAGCTGCTAGGAAATTACACCAGTAATTTGTGTGTGTGTGCGTTTGTGTAAATGATTGGGGAATATACATCCATCTCATGTAGAAATACATTGTTTACATATATAATCCATGCATAAATATAATTTATGTGTATAAAACACACTTACTCCTTCAACAGGTATGTACTTAGCTAATAAGTTTTGTAAGGAAATGACCACGACAGTAAGGAGGGGGAGCCACTTTAGACATTGCATTTGTACACATACACGTGTACATACTATGTAAAATTGACTGAATATCTCAATGAAAATCTAGTACTTAAAAACAATAACAACAGTACAGTGGTTTTTAAGGACCTGTAAATAAGAGTTATTTCTTGTTTACAAATTTAAGTATTCAAATACTTTCATTTATTCTGTTATCTTAAAAAATCAGATGATTGCCAAGTTTATATTTTTCCCTAGCAGTAGAATGCTAACGATGAGAGTGCTACTAATATGTTCTTAAAATGAAATCCCCAAATATAGCTCTAATAAGACTCATCTGAGATGCTTTTGAAAAATGTAGATTTGGGTGGACCCATCTTACTTCATAGCTACATAACACAATTTTGTGGATGGAATTAGTAAATATAAGTATTTTAAATGCTGCCAAGAAGATTTCGGTCAGGTATAAGCTGGCAGGGTTTAAGATCTATTCATCTAAGATGTTTAATATGGGCGTACCAAGCAAAGATTCAGAATAGTGCTTCAAGATCTAAGCAAGGAAACTATTGCCCAAATTGATATAAATGTAAATTATAGTCCCCCCACCACAGAAGTTCTGATTCATTAGGTCTAGAAAGCTGTTTGTCCAGTTTTTGTCAAACTCCTTTAAGCATTTTAATGCACAATTATGTTTTTGAAAATCATTATTTTGAAGAAAATATATTAGCCATAAAAATTGTCTGTAGGTACAAATACAGTAATTCTTTCAACAAACTTCGGGCAAACTACCAGCAAATTTTTGAAAACTTTCTATAAAGAAATGCAATAGAGTATGACAATTCCTGATGTGGCTTTATTAGAACAAGCTAATTTGGAAGAAGTGTAAATAGAGTTTCATGATGGCCAAGAGAAAAGTATATTTGGCCAGCTAGTTTCCACAAGCATCTTACTCGTTACTAAATGAAAATGAGAGTGAAAGTTTCTACTGAGACATTCAAGGGGAGATACTGGGATTGTGCTAACATTATTTCTCAGGATTATTATTGGGCATGCAGACCATAATGATGAATTTGGCATGTTTTCATAAGTAAAATTTAGTCTATGTTGCGTCATTTTCTGATGCTATTTTCCTTTAATTGGAAAAAAATAAAAATAATTCTGTGCTCAAGCCATCTTCTAGTAGCCCCTTGCTGCCAAGTGAGTTTCAATGACTGACCATTCTAACTGGAAAAAAACACTCTCATGTTGAGCAGGATACTGTAGGAGAAGGAAGGGGTTGGACTAAGATGCACTAAGAGTAGATCAGGGAGAAAAAAAGAAGAGAAAATGTGCAGATGGTTGGGGAGATGTGACTTCCTCAGTGCAATCACTAGAGAACAGTGATACGTGTATGGAAATGTTATGTCATCATGGCATAATATGACCATCAGGTCTTGATCACACACCTCAGGTATCAGGCTAGATAGTGGGCAAATGCATGACAAAGTTCTATAAAAAAGAGAACATCTAGATAGGTTATGGTATGGACTAAGTTTACTGAAAAGTAACATCTTGCAAACCTATAATAATTCAAAATGTATGGTGCTAAGAATTCAATTCACCTACACTCCAATGAAAGAACATAATATTTTCGGGATAAGAACAGATAACAGATAAGAAAGTAAAGGAGGCATTTTAATTCAATTTAATATGGATTATTGTAAAAATCAGAAATCTAGTAAGTAAAACACAGCAATACTCAAAAAACACTTTCAATTATTTAAAAAGTATTCAAATATAATAAAATAAGATGTTGCTTGTGGGAGATGAACTTGGAGAAGAGCTTGGAAATTATAGGGCCTTATCCTCTTTTGTCATGTTAGCTTTGGGACTACACATCTTGAACCCACCAAATAGTTCATAGTTTAATAGCAACCCCCTTCAACTACCATTTATCCTTCAGGCTTCTTTCTCTCTACAAAGTTTCACTCTGAGAAGTCAAGTCTCTATTCTTAGAAGCTTGTTGCTTTTCTTGATGTAGAACTAACAAAAAGAAAGATAGAAAAATATGTTCTTTCTTATTACACAGTCATTTTCTGAAGGAGTACATCTGCATCTACCTCCAACTAATAGTTATTAATATAATGCAACTCAGATTGCAAATATAACTTAACGTTGGTAAAGAGAGGGTTTTTCAAATTACTAAGAACATCCCATCAATTGTGAAAAAGACTATCTCATAAACATTATATAATACCATAGGATGTCAGCATATTCCCAAAAACAACACCATCTTTGTTTCTTAAATTTAAATTGGCAGTGAACATTGTATGCTATTATTGGGTATGCCATGGTATTTTTAAGTATTATAGAACTGTGGAGTTGTTAAATCTAGGTAACAAATTCATTACATCATAGAGTTATAATTTTATGGCGAGTGTACATAAGATCCACTCTGTTGACCTTTTTTTTTTAAGAATATGATACATGACCCTTCACTATAGTCACCGTGCTGTACAATAGAACTTGGGACTTTCCCTCTTCTCTAACTGGAATTATGTATCCTTTGACCAACATCTCCACATTCTTTTCTTCCCACTAATCCCTTCTGACCCTGCTAAAAGCTGTCATACTTTCCACTTCTATAATCAACTTTTTAAATTCCACATATGAGTCAGATCTTGTGGTGTTTGCCTTTCTGTGCCTGACTTATTTCACTCAACATAAAATCCTCTAGGTTTGTCTATATTGTTAAAAATGATGAGATTTCATTCTCTTTTGTGGCTGAACAGTATATTACTATGTATAATGAAGGAACTCAGGAAATTTCACCCCAAAATATGACTCCTTGGTATGAAGGGTATTTTGAATTAAAGGCCCTCAGTGATCACTTGGCGCTAGCAAGGGCTTTCCCTCTATCTACATAAACCAGAGGGACCCATCAGAAAGAAATTGACTTTCCTTCACCGTCCTGTTTTTGCAATACATTGCAGGAAAGAAGATCAAGAATGCATCCAGGGCTGGGTGTGAGGTTCACACCTGTAAACCCAACACTCCAGGAGGCAATGGTGGGTGGATTGCTTGAGCCCAGGAGTTCATGACTAGACTTAGCAAGAATAAGAGCCTGTCTCTACTAAAAATGGAAAAATTGGGCAGCACCCGTGGCTCAAAAGGGTAGGGCACTGGTCCCATATGCCAGAGGTGGTGGGTTCAAATCCAGCCCAGGCCAAAAAAAAAAAAAAAAGGAAAAAAGAAAAATTACCTGAGCATTGTGGCAGTCTCCTGTAGAGCCAGCTACTTGGGAGGTGCAGAAGTCTCTGGTGTTCTCATTTCGTTTCCCCCAGATATAGGCACAGAAGTCTATGACATACTGATTTCATCCCCCCTGGACATGGGTGCAGAATTCTCTGACATATTGATTTCATTTCCCCTGGATATGGGTGCAGAATTCTCTGACACTGTTTTCATTTCCCCTGGATTTGGGTGCAGAGTTCTCTGACATACTGATTTCATTTCCCCTGGATATGGGCACAGAATTCTCTGACATCCTGGTTTTATTTTCTCTTGATATACACCCCATAGCAGAAATGCTGAATCATGAGGTAGGTCTATTTTTAATTCAGGGGGGAACCTCCATACTCTTTTCCACAATATCTGTACTGCTTTACCTTCTCACCTACAGTATGGAAAAGTTCCCTTTCTCCACATTTTCACCATCACTTATTATCTTTTGTCTGTTTCATGATAGCCATTATAACTGGCATGAGAGGATATCTCATTGTTTTGATTTGCATTTCCTTGTGGTTTAGTGATTTTCTTTAACGTACTGACAATTTGCATGGTTTTTTTTTTGAAAAATGTCTATTGAGGTTTTTTACTCAAACAACTCAACAACAATAAGACAAACAATAAACCAAATTTTTAATTAGGTTATTTGTTATATTGTTGTAGAGTTGTTTGAATTTCCTATACATTTTGAATATTAATACCTCACCAGAGGTATAGTTTATGAATATTTTTCCCCATTCTGTGTGGTCTCCTCACTCTTCAACAAAACAGTCTTAGATGTACCCAGAT
The DNA here is from genome assembly GCF_000181295.1 of Otolemur garnettii. Classification (NCBI taxonomy): domain Eukaryota; kingdom Metazoa; phylum Chordata; class Mammalia; order Primates; family Galagidae; genus Otolemur; species Otolemur garnettii. Next base: position 14,043,860 of record NW_003852398.1, on the reverse strand, counting down.
TACAAATTAAAGTTGATGCTATTTGGCTTAAATTAGAAGAAATTGTTTTGCATACCCAAGATTGATAAGGATGATTTCACTTCTCAGACATAATTTGGCAAAATGGCAGGAGCAAAATGGTTCTAAGGGAGATGGCAGGAAGTATCATTGAAGCAACCATTCTTTCCAGTTTTGAACTGATATGAAGTCCAAAATCCACATGGAATATAGGACTCTGAAAATAATCTACTGAAAAAAAAAAGTTTTTTAAATCCCCATTATGTTTTATCATGTCCCTATAGTGTTCTATCAATGTGTAACATAAGTGAAGCCTGCCATACGTAGGAATAACGTCTACATCCTAGAACTAACTCATTTGGGCCCCTATGTACAACTATTTACATGTCTAAACAGATTAAAAATAATATTTATCTTGACTTGCCCTGTTTTTTGGCACACACAAATAATAACAAGACTTTTTAATATAACTTACAGTGTGGTTTGTTTTTAAAATGCATGTTCTATGGTTCATTGCAGGACGCTGCTGCACATAATCATCAGTAAATTTAAAAAATATTCAAAAAGAACATTTTGGAAAAGGTAATTACTGGTATAAGTGGGATTTTCCCAGTAGCTTTATGACAAAGGAGAATGCATTTACCATTAAATCAATAGTTATTTTGAAAAGTATCATTTCTAGGTCTCATTCCTCCAGTTCTAACATTTCTAGTGACTTGTTCTAAATCTACACCAAACACACTGTTTCACTGTAATTTCAAACTATTGTTAGGTTCTATTTAGTCCTCTCATTTTTCCAAATACAAAGACTGAATAAACTGATCACTTCATCCTGCTATGTCCTGGATCCAACAAGTAGAGAGAGCATCTTACTGGGAACTTTCTTACACATGCAAAAGGATTGAGCCTTCCATTAATTGATTTAAAACAGTTTTCAAATTCTTCTTGGAAAACCTTGACAAATTAATAAAAATCCTTCTCTATCTGATATTTCTTTTCCCTGCTACTTCAAAGCTCCCAAAAGTCTCAGAATGAAAAATGGAAAGCTACTGCCTTAACTCTACACATATCAGCTGTTACCATCTATATTGGGAGCATTGTTTCATCTCTTTTATCAGGTTTAGAATGGATTGAAAGTTAATTGGAAAAGGATTTCGGAAGGAACGTGGTGGCACAAGGTCAAACAAGTTTTTAGAGATAGAAAGTTTCAATTTTCATATTGGAAAAAAAATGCCCAATTCAGGGAAACCTTTCTAGTTATAAAGAAATCAACGAAATTTTTATCTACATCGTACCTGGCTATGATACAGGAAAAAATAAACAAACCTTATGAAGATCCACTTTACTTAGCAGGTTGAGACATATTTGTGACTCTGTTCTTCAAAGCCCCTTTTCCGTAAGCTTGATCTACTTTTCCTAAATGCCTTTCATAACATGCTTTGCTTCTAGATGAGGCACTGTTGTCGCCGCAACAGAAATTGTTCACATCCACTGACATCATCTTAAAAAACTCATTTGAGTCACCTACTATGGCTGCCTCACGGGATTTTATATATTAGTTGTAGTCTACTAGAATTCATTATCATCATGTATATGTTTGTTCTACTTGTTTATCAACATTGTAAGTTTTTGAGTCCATAGATGTTTCTGAATCATCTGTGTAGCTTTTAGAACATAGGTACATACACAAAGTAAACACAGATTTGAATAAATACGACCCTTTAAATTTATATAAGAGCATGAAATTTTGATTAAATAAATCCTGATATCCAACAACTAGATCCCGTACAAGTGTATTGATACCTACAGTGCTAAACTAAGCTGCTTCTTGAAAAAAGAAATGTTCTGAGTTTTTACAATAAAATCAAATGTTGGGAGTGTTTCAAAGTGTTGTCAAAATCTTACTCGATCAAAGTTGAATGAATCACCAGGAAAAAAAAGAGAGAAAAAAAAATACCTAAAGTTCATGTAAATGTTTTGAACTGATCTTAAAAATTGTAATTACCATAGAAGGAATGCAACTCTAAGCAACTCCATGCTAATAGTTCTTTTTCTAGGTAAGTAATAATAATGGTGGTTATTATTTCTTTAGCACTTGCTATGTGAGAAATACGTGCTAAGGAATTAGATTATTTCACTAGTTGTACAGTGGTCTTAATTTGCAACAATCCTATATATTATTGTGAGGATGTACATTTTATAGGTTGAGAAAACTGAACACAATAGAAAAATTGCATCCTCACTGTGTGTGCCTGTCCACACTTTCCATCACACCTACAAAAAGCTGGGTTGCAAGACAAGCTCTGGACAATGGACTCTGTGTGGAATTTATAAGTAGTAAATCAATTGCAGTCTTTAGCATGAATATGAGTTTACGAACTTCTTTCTTCCCCGAGAAGCTATCTGTTGAGATGACAACATTCAAATATCGAATCTTGCCGGTTTTCTAAATAAAATGTGTTCAAATTTCAAACGCAGGGTGGTCATGAGTCTGGATCAGATTAAAAGAGTAAGAAATACATCCTTTTGTGGTAAGTCAGTAAGATCTGGGGCCTTGCTTGTTACTACGGTATAGCCTAAGCTTCTCTAAATAGCACTCTAGGGCCCTAAAATGATTGCAATTTTGAAAAATAAAATTGAGAAATTTTGAGAAAGTTCCAGTTTTATGCCAGAGTCTTTGCAGGATGCTTCTTGCAGAAAAAGCAGTTCCAGGTGGTTCCTCTGGAATACATATGCTTATGTCATGTGCACACATCATAAAACCTCAACATCAACATCAACAAAAACCTCACTGGCTGTCTTTGGTGGGACCACTGAGGTCATTCTGTGAAGCTTAGATATAAAGAAAACAAATGCTGCTGGAAGTGGTAAATCAGCCTAATCAAATCTTCTCATTGAGAAGTATAAATTCCAGCTGCACAGGAAGAAGCAGGCTACTAGAATTCAGACCAACCTTTTTGCATAATACTGAACTCAGATTCAAGTTCTCTGTGAGATCCTCCATATGAGCTTAAAATTCTGAGATCCAGTATAAATCTCAAGCTGCCAAGGATGTTCCCACTGCTATTTTCTTTTCTATGTTTTCTTATAATAAATCTATAGCAACAAAGATGATTCATCCTTGTCTCTTTTTGAAAATCATCAAGAGCCTAAGTAATAAAGATATGTATTCTTTTGGAAAGCAGCTTTTTGGGGTCAAAGGCTAGGATAATACTGGCATGTGCATTAGCCTAAATGTCCTACAAAAATTATAGCCTAAGTATGCTACACTTTTTAAATGATGTCTCACAATTACATTTTTTAAGATGGGTACTAATTTATAGTTATTTGAGAAAATGACGATCAGTGGATTCATAAATGCTACAAATTGTGCTGCCTTTCTAAGTTCCATGTGTGTGTACATCAAAAATTAAAAGGATTGCTGCTGTCTCTTTTCACAAGAAGGCTCTGTTTATCTTTAATAAGACAGCTTTGCAGGCAAGAATTTTGCAACTAAAATGACCTAGAAGGACATGTGCTTTTTAGCATACTAATTGCTTTTGCCATCAAGAGGGAAAAATACCTTGTAGCTGGCTTTGCATTTCCTAAGCTACATATGTAGACATCCACATCCAGGAGGGAAATTCACATAATAAGCTTTGTAACTTTCAGAAATGATTACATAGTGGACCTACAGCACCATGTGCTTTGGGCCTGGCCTATAACTTTGCAATTGTGGTATTTAATTTTATAGCCGTGTGGCTGCTTAATTGAAAAATCCTGGGAAAAGGAAGGAGCATTCAAGGTTTACGGGATATGAGAAATAAAATGTTAATACAGTTATGGTTTTTTTTTTTTTGAATCTTTAATTAATAGCATTTCATTTCTTGAAACATTTACATAGAAATTTATAGATGCCAAGTTCATATGGAATCCTGAGTTTACTGATTTTCTTGGTCCATTTTCTGCTGCCACAATAGAATGCCATCCCCTGGGCATTTTGCAAACAACAAAGTTTGTTTGGCTTATGGTTCTGGAGGCTGGGAAGACCAAGAGCATGATGCTGATGTCTCACAGTGAAAGAGCAGAAGATCAGAAGGGCGAGAGAACAAGGCAGAGATAGGAAGTTTGACAAACTTTATCCTTCTGTCAGGAGCCTCCTCGCACAATAACTAACTCACATTCTCAGTAATCCCATGAGTCTGGTACTCCTCTGCTCTCATGGCCTAACAACCTGTTAAACGCCTTACCCCCTAATGCTGTTACAATGTAAATTATAATACATTTAAACATGACTTTGGGTGGGGACCTTCAAACCATAGCACTGGAGTATAAATTATATGCATTGGAAAAACCCTTAACTCCAAACCTACTTTTTCTTTGTTTATATAAAGCAGTGACTTTCTACTGTGTGCCATGAACATTTTTAAAGATCATTAATTGAATTATTTCCAAAAGAAGTTCAAAGTACAGGAAGTATATTCTTTTATCTTCTTTTTTTTCGATCAAAATAATTTAAGTATGCCATGGAGGTTTAACTATGGGTTCAAGTATACTGTGAGCTTAAAAAAGTTGTAAAACACTGATATAAAACTTTGCACCTTCATTAGGCGATTTTAACATTTCTCTTTTCCTACAGAGGATATCAACATCAAGAACATGGACGATGTCTCCATCTTTAAGGGACTCATTTATTAATTCTGCCTGTATAGAATCCATTCCCGCTGCTATTGCTAATGGAACATATTTTATTTAGAAACCATCTCCCCTCCTTGTTAGTTTATGCAATTGGATTTATATGACAGTACCTTTTTCTCAAGGGAACAGTGTGTAACCAAGGCCTATAAATCAGAGCCTCAGATTTCCTATTCCAAATGATTACTCAGGTAAAGAAACATCCAATTCAGATTAAGAAATCTCAATTCCAGGACCTGTGTTGCCACAAAAAAAGAGGGACTCTATTAGGCCTCAAGCTGGAAGAATTGGTTTCCTGAGAGTGAAGCTAATACCAAAGAAAACAGAGCCAAACAATGAAGAGAAAAATTACTTTTGATACGAATTATTCCCCAAGATGCAGACATTACTGAGCCACCCTGGAGTTTTTCAGTGACTTGAGGCAGTAAATCTCCTGATTTCACTTAAGTCAGTTTGTTTAGTGTTTCAGTCATGCCTATTTGTCTTTCAGTTACTTACAATAAAAAGAAAAGGCTGGTAAATAAAATTGCAATGTAAAAAGTCAGGCTAATAAAGTTGTACTTTACTATGATTATTTTCTGGTTGGATCTGAAAACATCTAACCACATGTCAGTAATGAACAAAATCCTGTTGCTATTGATAACTGTTCTTTTTTGTTTTGTTTGTTTTGTTTTGTTTTTGGATTTTTACAAAATGGACTCACTCCTCTTCCTATTTCTCTCATTCACTGAGAAACACTAGATGTCTACCATGTACTAGGTGCCTGTGCTAATGGTCTGTGAATAACACGAAAAAGCCCTGACATCACATTGCTTTATGTTTAGCAGGAGAGCAAAATATGTACCATGAATAACAGGACAGATGGGACAGTGAGTGTTGCTTTGGGAGCACTTAGGAAAACACATAACTCAAATTGAGAAGCTCCAGTACCTGCATGGGGTACAATATACAACCAAAGAGATACCTACAATTCTCCTGGACCGGGGAAAGATGCTCAGCAACTTACCAAATGAGATACTTAGACATTGAGAGGAAGAAAGAAATGGAAATAGTATTAAGGTCATTAAATCTGAAATCTCCCATTTCAAATCAAAAGTTTAGTTTAAGGCCAGGTGGCCGAGGCAGAGGATTGCTTGAGGTCAGGAATTTGATACCCACCTAAGCAAGCTCAAGAGCCCCATCTCTACTAAAACTAGCAAAATTAGGCACGGTGGCAAGCGCCTGCAGTCCCAGATATTTGGGAGGCTGAGACAGCAGCATCACTTGAACCCAGGAGTTTGAGGTTGCTGTTAGAGAGGCTGTTGTCACAGCACTCTAGCCTGGGGAACAGAGTGGGACCCTGTCTCAGAGAAAAACAGAAATATTGAGTTTGCCATATCTGAAACAAGAAGCAGTACAATTAATCAAAGTATGCACCTCAACTGTGGACACAGTTTTGACATCCTAACAATAGCTCGTTTATGCCAGCAGCAAAAAAGCCTGTACAGTGAGTGGCAATGAGATCACAAAAGGCATTTTGCACAGCTTACTGACATTGAGTACTGAACATTTCCCCTGGCAAGAAGTGGTTCAAAGCCTGGAGGGAGTGATAATTAGTTGGTATAAGATCTGGTGGATGAAGACAGTTTCCAAAACCAGCTTCTGTAGTTTGGTGTTGTTTGTGGGACATGTGGTTGAGTGTTGTCTGGCAAGAAGATTGACCTGTCTCTACTGACCAATCTTGGCTGCTTAATCACAAGCATCTCATCATGTCATTGGGCTGGCTGCAGGAGACATCTGCTGTGATCTATTGACCAGGTTTCATGAAGCTATAGTGAATACCAGCATTGGAATTACAAAGACATTATTAGAGTTTTTTAAATTAATATTTGGTTTTGGACTATGTTTAAGCACTTCATATTTACTCACCCATGGTGCAAGAACACTTGTGATTGTCAGAAAGAATCCATTCTCTATAACACGTAACAATATGGTGTAGAAATGGTTTGGCTTTATGTTGTGATAACAAAGAAAGCCAAGCTTCAAGATTTTCTTCTGACACCTATTTAATTCATGAAGAACTTATCTGTCCAGCTTTTCTTTACCTCGCCAATTTGTTTCAAATGGTCCAATATTATTAAACGGTAACATCAAACCTTGATGGTAATCCACACGTGGGTTGAGATGGATTTAATTCCACTATAGCTTTCAGGTCATCCATATTTCCTTTGGTCTCAGGTCACCCACATGGCTCATTTTCAAGATTGAAATAACCAGAATGGAACTTCTCAAACGATCAACATAACTGAGCATTCATTAGACATACCTTCGTAAATACTTCACTAATATTTCAAGTTGTCTATGCTGCATCGGTTCCACAACAGAGCTCATATTGAAAAATAACACGAGTTTTTGACTTAATCATGTTTTTACAAAAATTACTCTAAAATACATTTGGAAAGATTATCCCAAGCCAAAACGTGTATTTGAATGAATGAGGATGTGCCTTTGAAATAAAAATAAAACAAGATATGTCAAAGTGAAATGTCAGAGATAGCAAATGTCAAACTTAGTACTTAATAAAATTGGGCATTTTATACTTAATTACCTTTATTATGTTTGGGGGCTGAGGGAGAAATAACAACATAGTGAGATATAAGATATCCATCCATAAATACTGTACATTTGAGTCCAGAGTCCTGGAGATGAATATCTGAGAATCTTCCATATATTTATGGAAGTTGAGGCTGGGAGATCAAGGAAGATAGCTTAGAGAGTGTAGAGAAAAGCAGGCTTAATGCAAACCTGAGGGAAACGCCAGTCCTAACACACAAAGAGGGCTCTGAAAAGGAAACAGAAAGAATCACCCACAAAGGAGAGGACAGAACAGGGACTCTGATGTCACAGGAGCCAAGAGAAGAACATGTTTCAGGGAGGTTGTAGTAGTTTTCAACAGTGACAAAAAGTATAAAGAGATCAAGTTAAATAATCCTTTAAAAATGGCTGAGTGTGGTGGCTTACACCTGTAATCCAGCACTTTGGGAGAGCAAGGCAGGTGGATTGCTTAAGCTCAGGGGTTCAAGACCAACCTGAGCAAGAGTGAGATCCCGTCTCTATTAAAAATTAGCTGGGTTTCTGTAGTCCCAGTCATTCAGGAGGCTGAATCAAGGGGATCTCTTGAGCCCAGGAGTCTGAGGTTGCTGTAAGCTATGATGATGCCACAGCACCCTAGCCCAGGGAACAGAGTGCCATCGTATTTAACATCTAGGGAGTTGTTCATATTTTTGCTGATATCAGTTTTAATGGGGTGGTAAGGTCAGAAAATGAATTTTTGATGAACAAGAAGTAAACAAGTAGAGAAGTTGTTTCAAGCACTGGAAGAAAAGAAAAAGAAATGCCACCGATTTGATAGGGATATTAGATTAGGAATTATATGAGAAATACATATGGAGATATTTGAGGATGTTTAAATGAGCCTTTTAGGGAGAAGTCAGTAGAAGATGAGATTTAAGATATAGGAGGTGGCTCAGGGCCTGTGGCTCAAGTGGCTAAGGCACCAGTCACATACACCTAAGGTGGCGGGTTCGAATCCAGCCAGGGCCTGCCAAACAACA
>NW_003852398.1:14025530-14035410 GCF_000181295.1 Otolemur garnettii | reverse complement strand
ATATATATATATATATGAGGTAAAAGGGAATTGTTAAAGGATAATTAGGCACAGATGCCACCAGATACAGATCCATGGAAACTAGTTTTTCTTTATATTGAAAAAAACAAATCATGGGATTTCAAAGAGCAATATTGGATCTTCCTATACCTGTACCTTGTAGCTCAGCTCAAGGGATCATCCATTCTTTGATTTTTTGCCTTCAAAATTCCCTAAAGATTCAGGAATCAGATGTCAGGAGAGTCATGCATTGAATAGTATTACTTGTCATCTTGAAAGAATAGAAAATAAGAAGAAGCAAAACAAGCAGACACGACCCTCTTTCTCATACGTTCAGAATGTATGTCCAGATGCATCAGTTCTTTTACAGGAAAATAAGCGAGGCAACAGTTCCAAACTGTAATGTTTACGGTCTTGTAGGTTTTTATAGAAACACAGACACACTGACTGAACAAAAACTTACTCCTTGCTATCTTTCTACCTGTCACCTATTTGCATCCATCTATGTTTTGTGTTTCAGATGAAAAGATTTAACTCAATAATTCCTCTGTAATTTATACGTGTATCTGGGTGGCTTTAGTAAATCTGCACTCAGTATATTTTTAAGGAAAATGTGGAAGTGTGTATTTAGTTTTAAAAAAGCATACGGGGCGATGGAATGGATTCTTAAAAATATATTTGGGGAAGTTATCTTTTACAAAATATAAGTAAGAATAGGTTCTCTGCAAGTATTTGGTTAATTTCAGAAATATACTTTATTCTCTAGGCAAAAAATCATGTGGATTCTGAATTAAAGCTCTCAAGAATAGATGGAATAAATTCAGCAGATAATTGATTAGCCCTTTATACAGCTATCTCATATTCCAATTCACACAAAAAATTATACAGCGTACAATAACCATTTAAGTTATGAATAGCTCACTAATTTCATTGTTATTTTAAGCAATGTTCAAAAAGAATATGGAAGTGACCATTGCAATGTAGCTGAGGGCTATATGTATCTTCCACATTCAATACAAAAGACATTCTCTAACAGATGGGAATAATAATGCCATGTACTCAGAGCGATTTAAAAATGACCTTCTATTTTAGTAAATTTATAAAATACACCCACTCAACATTGAGACTTTTTAGAAAGCAACATATTCATTTTTAATTTCTTCGTGTATCTTTCTTTGGATCTTTCTTTGGAAGAAAGCCAAATAATCACCAACAATTTATCAACCACATAATGCAATTTATTCATCAACAAATTCACTAAATAATGGCTCACAATTAGGAAAATGGACTTTTCAAATGGTTTATTTACAGTCTCCATCTTTATTTTAAAGGTATTTCTTAAAAAGTTTTCAAATGCTCGACAATTGGTCTATTAAGTAATAAAATACATGTTTTTGCTTTATGGCAAACAGAATAAACTACCAACTAATCTAGACAGAAGAACTCCCACAAAAGTTAGAAAGGGACTTAGGATATTGCTGAAACTTCCTAGAAATAAAATGAACTTGGCATATGCCAGCCATGGGCAGCCAAGGAATTTATACAGAAATTCAGAAAAGCTTAGGGCAAGTGGTGTAAAGCCTACAATTCCCCCTGCCTTGAGGAGTATGTAAATTAAACTTCCCAGGCTTCACAGGTAAGAGCAAAAGGCATTGCAAAATCAACCAACCATTCCTACTGGATACTGGCAGGCACTATTTATACCCAAAACTCTCCATGACCCACTCACAGAAATGGAGAAATGAGACTCTGTAAGCCCACATGTGTGTTCATAGGAAGACAATTAGAACATAGAGTAGTAGGCAACTCTACTACTCTGGAAATGAAAATTCATTTCATTAAGAGTTAACTTAACCTTCTATATTCAGAGGCAGGTAGTGACTTGTGCCTTGTTTCATCCTTCATGGAAGAGTAAGGCAAAGAAACATATTCATAATTTACCCCATAATCACAAACTAAGTTCTATGCAAACCATATGCATTCTTATAAACCACTTCCACTTAGCGCAGAATGTGGAAACTTGACCTTAGTACAGCAAATTTTGCTTTGGTTCTTCTGTCAGCAGCTGCCTCTTTTTAAATGACTCACCAAACTTATCCTCTTATTCAAAAAAAGTTGTGGCCTTAATTAGCAAGGGTACAATTCCACAACATGTACAGTAACTTTCCTGGAGAGAAAAAGTTAATATCCTCTACCCTGAAAAATCACCCCTATCAGGTCAGTCAAATACACACATTAGCAAGACAAAAAGATTGATTTTTTTTCACACCTATGGGGTCAGACCTTTAAGTTCGTGAACTTGCTGCTCTGTTCTTATGTTGCCAGCACTGTACAGACAGCTCAGTAAGGTTTCTTAACCTTGAGATGTAAGTGTTTCACAGTTCTGTCCATGTTCTGTTCAGGTCAACATGTAGCAGTGTCTTGCTGAGTGGTGTTCACTGTTGCCTGTTTTTGTGTGCTGTGGCAAGAACGTCTGAGCTTGAATTAGAACAACAAACACAGGTTCATAAACTTCCTGTCAAACTTGGTGAGAATAGAAGTGAAGTCAGGAACAGGTCAGTCCAAGTTTATAGAGATAATGCCATGAAGAAAATGTAAGGTGTACAAAGTGGAGGAAACCTCGTTCTGAGGGGAGAGAAAGCACCACTGATGATGTCACAAATTGTCAGAACTTAATTGTACATCACCTTCCAGAAGCAGAGGGCTCTGTGTGAGCCTGCAGAAGAGACAGACTGTGTGTTCAATTGTATATTGATTGTTTTATTTTGTTTGTTTTGAGTCAAAGCTATTAAGAAATTAGTGATATTTTCTTTCAGCATGGTTTACATGTATGTACTTGGTCTATTTTGGGAAAGAACTTAAACTTTCAGGAGAAAGCAGCTCCGGCCAAGTGAAACAGACTCATGCAGAAGATTATATATATAATATCTGTATTATATTTATATGTATATGAAGCACCAAACTTCATAAAGATCAAGCACAAGAGAAACATGAGGGATTCAAAATACAAAAACAATTGGAAGATCACTTTGGACCATCTTTCCATGAACTGAGCAAGACTCAATTTCCCAAAAGAAAAACCTCAGCTCAGATTTCATGCCTATGTCTTGGCTGGTCAATCACAGGGTACTTTAATCAAAAGTCTCCCAAAGAGAAGGGAGAAAATTTACAATTGGATCTCTGAGGTGTAAGTTAGCAAATCCTTGGATACATTTATTTTCTGCTCAAATTAAGGCATAGTTTCTTTGCCTTGCTATTTTGAGGACTGACTAATACGCTTTTGCACCAATAAGCCTGTGTTGTATCTGCCTGCAATGTATAAAATAGAGAATTTAAAATTAAATATAATTAAGTTATTGAACTCAACCTATACTAACATAAATACAGACGGCAACTCTTCTTACAGTCCAAGAAGAGCTATGCTAGAGGAATATGGCTAAAGGAGGTTTTGATGAACAACATGTGATTTTTATAAAAAATTACAAAAACATCTCTAGGCAGAGTAATGTCATGGAGTTCACCACCCATGCCAGCCTGATTGTTCATTGTCGGGAAAAAATGGTAACTGTAAGTTGATCATAAAATGGAATTTAAGTTTGGCTACATACTTTTGTCTTAATATTCTGAGTATACTCCTACCTGTTTGAATATTCCCTTATCTGCTGCAAAGGAGAGAATTACTTTTTTGCTAAAACATGAGGGGGAAAAAAAAGTCTTGAAATTCAGATGACATTAAAAACTCCCCCAAGATGTTGTTGTTGTTGGTGGTGGTGGTGGAGTTTCTCTTTTCCCTTATTTAATTATACTCTCTGGGAAGTCTGTAAATAATCTATCTACATACACAGTGTTTGGAAATGTTTACAAAACAAAGTATTGATAGTTATAAACACATAAATTATTAGAAAATGTATTTCTGGGCTACATGCTATGCAAAAATATTTAGATCCTTAAAAAAGTAATGGTTTAATATTTTAGTGCAATAAAGGAATTCATAGCCCATTGCACTTCAAAAATTGCTTCTAATCCAGAGCATCCCCTATGACTTTCTAAATAAATTTCAATGTATAGTTGTTATTAAGGGGAATAAAGTAGCAAAGTTTATTTAAAATACAATAATAAGCTTATTAAACTTTGGTAAATTGCTTGGGGATTCTTTAAGGAGATTTATTTTTCTTCTTCTAAAATAATGCCCTCCGTCTTTGTAGAGTCTTGTGGACTTTATATGGCCTGACTGGGATTAGAATTCCTGCTGCTTCAGTACAGCTACGTCTGTGTGTTTCCATGGACAGTCTCCCAAGAGAACCAACTAAAAAGGTCATAGAGATATCTTTGAGATCCCATAAGGATGGGAGAGATAAGAGCAACTGGCTTCTAAGAGGAATTTGACCATTTTGTGCCCACGCCATTTTTCATCACTCTATCATAAACATTAATGCCACAAAAATATTTTTCTTGGAGGGTCTTGCAACGCCTCTCTCCTGTTGAAAAATAAAACACACACGTTTTCCTCCTGATGACTCCAGCTTGCTAATCAGCAAAGGTACACGAAAAAATCAAGTGCAATCAGGTATTAAGAAGTGATTAGAAAAAGTATTTAAGACTCAGAAGCAGAAGTCATATTAAATGTAAATGCTTCTGTCCCTAAACTTAGAAAGTTTTGCTTTGTGACATTTAATTCCTGTTCTCATCAATATTGCTGATCTGCCCTTCTAATTAACATCTACATTCTCTTCCAATACCAATCTCTCCTATTGGTTTATGCCAATATAAAGCTGGTTCCTCTCAGCAGACTAGGTCTTCAAGCGATTCTAATGACTCATAGTGGGTCCAAAGAGATGAATTATTTAGATACTAGTCAAGTTAGAGTTTTAATTTCAGTTTCTTAGTTTGTAAAATAGAAATACCATCATGAATGTTTAATGAAGTTAAATCAAGGGCAGTTGCAGATAAACTTTCTGTTACCATAAATTTCTATGATAATACATGGTAACAATGATAGTGAAAAACACAGTTATCCTCACATCAATTCTTGGGAACTAACTTTGGATCATGTTACAGCTTTCAACGTTTCTTCCATCTTGGAATGAGATTCTGCTATTATCATTTATGTCACACGCACAAATACACATCTCTCCAAAGTAGTAATTTCAAGTTTCCAGTGAAGGGGATTAAAATTATTCCCTGAGTTTTTAAGAGTAGTAGATATAAATGTACCATAAATGATAATAGCAAAATCTCATCAATGTTTTGCTAACAAGAAATGCTTATTACTTTTCCAAGATGCATTAAGGTCTGTGTATAAAAATGAAAAAGACAGTATTTTCAAAGCAGACAGAATTCAGTACACAACATTTTCAGTTCAGAACTGTTGGAGAAAATTCATAAAGCCTCTAGAACCAAGAAATTTATTCAGTAGAAATAAATTCTTTCCCATTATCTTGCTTTTTGTGTTTTTCATGCTGAGAAACAAAGTTTGTGGGAGGCCTTTGTTTTGGCCTAACCTTCTGTACTAGGCCCCAGTAGACTTAAGGCAAACCCAGCAGAATAGAGTCACTAGGACCAAGCGCCACAGCATCAAATTGAACTTTGAAAGGAGTCAGTTCTCCTAAAATCAATATATTCTAGACAACTTGACTCAGTACAGTAGAGAAGTCTACATGTGTTTTAACCCTGTGAGGAAACAAGCAATCCACTTTTTGTTCTCTGTTTTCTTTCTTCAGCCCTTTTCTGCCTACAAAGCTAAGCTCCTTGGCTCAGCTTATTGGAATGCTCATTCTACTATACAGTGAGGTGTTACCTGATTCTAGAATCAAGAACAAAAGGCAATTAAGATCCTTAAACTAAATTTGTTGCAATTTTTTTCTTTTGATAATAATTTCAGATGTTTTCCAAATAATTCTCAAAATGCTACATGAAAACAAATCATCATTCTCTTAGAGGTCATCTGAAATATGTTAAATATTAAATTTTATAACATGGTCTCTTACTTGTTACTCTTGTGAGTTTTTACTCTTTCCACCATGATTTGTTATTAAACTGAGGAGTTTTCTAAATGCAACTTTTCATTATCTCAGTTAATTCCTCAGCAATTTAAAAGCCTCATTTTACAGATATGCATGGACTCCCTCCCTCTCCATCTCTCGCTCTCTCTGACGATTCTCCATTGTGTGATAGTTTTGCCTGTGTCTTCCTGTTGACTATTGACTAAATTCTTCTCTTCCAGGATCTTAAGACCTGGTTGGTCTTTGCATTAGATCTTTCAATTTTCTTGGTGTAGGTCAGGAAATTAGAAGTGGTTTCACTAATTCATGGTGAATCTTTTAAGGAGTGTCAGTGGGAACCAAGATAAGACAGTGATGTCCATGTGGCACAGATTAGCCCAAATTATAGTTAAGCAACTAATAGGTATAAAGGTGCAGATAAGAAAACGACAAATGACTTGTTGTACTTGGTTTTTCACATAGTATCCTAATGTCTCTGCATCCCCAAAAACTCTTCAGTGTGCTACTCAACATGCACTGTCTCCAAACTTCCTTCTATACTTGTGGGAACTAGAACTCCCTGAACAATTCCTCTTTTGATGCTTTCATGCAATTATATTAACTTGAAAATCATATTTGGAATTTGGTGCTGCTGATGTACCTCATTTATGCTTCAGATCTCAAACTCCATGAAAGTTCAAGAATCTGTAATTTAATGCTCTTTATTGCCAAGTTCCACACAATGAAGTATTGTAGACCCTAATATGGCCTCCTTTTAACTAAAAAATCCTATTTTCTTCAAGACAGAAAAAATATTTACCCATTTACTTTGATCACAACTGTACCAGTCACCACAAAATGTTCAAGAATCCACTTGCCTCTAAAGCCCTGTTGTACAGTCTGGTTTGTTAAGTTACCAGACACCTTCCCTTATCCCCTTTGCAATAAGAACACCATTGTTTCCCCTCTCCTTAGTTCAAAGTACAATAATCAAACCCATATCTGCTTCAGCCTGTCACTGACATAGTTTGAGAAATTTTCCCTGTGTATGTCAATAGACGCAAATAATTATTACAGAGTTACTAGGGGTTCCCTAGGCCCACCTTTGAGTTATAAAGTTGATTTATGGTCCAACAAACCATAAATGTTTTTTCTCTGACAAATGTTATTTTCTCTTATGCACTCCGGGCACTTCTAAAAAGCAACCAATTAGATCTCTAATGTTCAACTCTTTACTATACCTCATAAAAAGATTTGTTAGACAATAGTACTAGTAAAATACTGTGAAATTTCTAAAAGGTAGGAAGAAGTTAGGAATATCAGATATAGATTCATTTTCATGCTATAAAATTCTTTTTCTTATCATTTTTCTCCTTGCTTAAAAAATTCCAGAAATACTAAAAAGAAATGCGCAAAGCCACTCTTACTCTTCCTTATCCCCTACTACCCCACATACAAGCCGCCGTTGACCTTGACTTTCCTTGGAAGAGCATTTCTGTGCTAAAACTTGAAGAGTTCATTTATCCCAGCTATAAAGGCTAAATCTGTCTCAAGAAGCAGTAATCCTGCATAGGCAGGGGCACATGTAGAGGTGACTCACTGTGTAGCAGCTGCTTGGGACTGAAGAACATGAGCAGTGTGGACCCAATTTCTTTGTTCAATCTGATTTCTAGGTCCTAAAGCTGATAACCTAAAGTACATGGCCTCTCTTCTGAGCAAAAGTAATGGCTTGTAAAGCCATAGTTGAGTTCCATTCAATTAGATTTATTCCTTTTTCTTTATTTTATTAAATAGGAAGGAAGATAAGAATGCAATCAGCAAATGATTCATAGCTTCTTAATATGCTTTTCAGTTCCAAACTTCTACTTTGACACTCAGCCAGGATAATTGATGTTTAAACCTCAGCGCCCAGCGCAGTGTCCTGCACATTTGTTTTCTCTCATTCAGTAAATATTTATTGAGCTTCTAGTAAATGCTAAGTAAATATTTATGACAGTCTTATAGATCAAAGATAAAGAAGGTAAAGAAAAGTGTGGAAAAATAAATGAAACGTCACTATCCTATGAACTCCCTCGGTGCAACCATCATTTGAAAGCACCTAGCAAAGTGGCTGGCCCGTAACAAATACCTCATATATATTTGCACAAATTATTTGATAAAATGTGAATCAGAAAATGAATGAGACATAAACCAAGAAGTAAGGTGAATAAACATACCAGGAAATGAGTGAACAGCGTCATTACGGAGTGGAAGCCTTCCGGGATGTACATGGACAGCCTAGAACGGGCGTGCACCTACGCTGCTTGGAATTCTGCAGGAAGATGAGGAACGTGTCCTTCCTCTCAGCCATCTAAAAGATGCAAAGAAATATTTTTGTTAAACAATGAACATATCTTCATAAATAGAAAAATGTAGGATTTAGTATCTAACGAACAATGCAGACACTGTATTGTTTTGGCATACAAAGGATTGCACTCCACAGCCCCTGCATTCACGTTTTATCAAATCGTTTGTGCAAATATGTATGAGGTATTTGTTACAATATAAAAAGATGGTAACATCACAAAAACGGTAAGACTTGGGCTGCTCCCATTTAATAAAGTATCCAAATATTTCTTCTAAATGTAGGTTCCTGGTAAACCTCCAAATCTAAGAATATAAACAAAACATCTGCTCAAAGAAATATAAATTCTGTGTGTGTATGAGTGTGTGTGTGTGAGTGTGTGTCTGCCTGTCTGTGCAGGAGTACAGAGAACATTCTATGTGTTGATCAGAATTTGTCAACCTGTGAAAGGTTTACAAGACAGGTATAGGCCTGTCAAAAATCACTGATTTTAAAACTTTGACACAAGTAGACTTATAAAATAGTTGGCAAATTATAAACTAAACCCTCAAAGGATAATCATCCGTATATTTATTTCACCTATGCTCAGTTTGTAACAACTAGATTGCAAAATATCTAAATATTGGAAGCATTATTAGATTTTTTGCAGCCCCAATAGCCTCTGGCATGATGCTGAGG
The DNA here is from genome assembly GCF_000181295.1 of Otolemur garnettii. Lineage (NCBI taxonomy): Eukaryota > Metazoa > Chordata > Mammalia > Primates > Galagidae > Otolemur > Otolemur garnettii. The sequence goes on along the minus strand of NW_003852398.1, from coordinate 14,026,407 downwards.
AATTACTAATTTATAAAAAGAGATTAATTATTAGACTATCTGAAACTATCTAGTATGAGTTCCAGGTAATTAGATATTAAAGAAACTATTTGAAAAATTCTAGGAGTAGAAAAAGAAAAATTCACTTTTCTATAATTAAAATCTCAAAGAACAGGGTTTTTTAAAATAAGTTTTTCCTAAAAAGATTCTAAAAATGTTTAGCTTCTGCTGGCCTTGAGCACATAAAAAAGAGATGGAAATAGTATCATTCAATATTCAGAGGCTTGGAGTTTATTAGGCTATTTGAAACTCTACTCTTAGCAATTAGGCCTTTGGGCATACAAACACTTAGAATATTCAGATAATTGCAGGTTTGAATTTTTAAAAAATGCTTTAAATGCAGTTGAAGCAATGCTGAATTGGTCTGCTTCCCAACCTAGGGGAAAAATAATTTTAAACAAAAGGGTGAGGATTAAGCATCAGAAGAAGCACAATGGTCACATAGAAATTGTCAAATCAGGACAGAAGGCAAAAACCAGTTATGCTCAAATTGCCCCGTAAATTACCTGTCTAATATAGTGCACATGATTGTATGTACCCAACCGAGTCCAGAAAGTTTTTTGAGTACTAAAATGTGAACAACACGGTAGTCGACAAAGCACAGAAGAAAAGAAAGTCTATGTGCAGATACATAAAAATAATATATATATATATATATGATTTCACTTTAAATACAATTATGCAATTTCCGGAGGGTAGTGAGAATGGGAATTTTAAACTGTCCTTGATTGTTGCTTTACCAGTTTTAATTAATTATTTGTATCTTAATCTATTTTGAGAGGGTAGGTTCTAAACAGACCCCATCATGTAAATGTATTAATATGTATTGTCACAGTAT
>NW_003852398.1:13995207-14025510 GCF_000181295.1 Otolemur garnettii | reverse complement strand
CGGTTTTTTTTTTTTTTTTTTTTGAGACAAAGTCTTATTTTGTTGCCCAGAATAGAATAAAGTAGTGTGATCATAGCTCATTACAACCTTCTGTGCTCAAGGGAGTATTGTGCCTCAGCCTCTCAAGTAGCTGTGATTACGGGTGCTCTGTTTTTCGGAGAGATGGGGGCTTTGTCTTTCTTAGATTTGTCTTGAGCTCCTGATCTCAATCTGTCCACCTCAGCCTCCCAGAGTGCCAGTGTGAGCCACCCTCCCCTGCATCCACTATCTCTTAAAAGGACTTGTAGCCACCAAACTCTCCCCCACTGCTCTTAGGGTATACCTGATTATCTCACATGACTTATCAACATAGATGATGGTTTGAAAATAACAATTGTACATTCAAAAGGAAAACTGAGGCAAAATGAACACAAATAGGAAATTAATTGGGGCCATATTTGAAGATCGCAACATGGAAAACACACTTCCAGATTAAGTAGGGGAGGTGCTCTGAGTCAGGGCAGATACAAGCAGATTTAAAAATAAAATGAGGAGACAGAATGAAGTAGAAAACCGAATCAGCTCATTTGTGTAGAAATACTATTGTTCTAACAGAAATAAGCTAATGGATGATTGGCTAAAGGCACTTATCAGAATAGTCACTATCACGTTACTTTTAATCCGGCTCCTAGAATTCTTTACATAAACAGGAGTGCAGGAATTTCAGTAACTATAATCTATTTGTCCAGTTTTATTCTCACAGATGCAAATATTTCACGGCAAAGATAATTGGTGATCTTTGGCAAGATATGTCATCTCTCTGGATTGTTTAATTCATACTGCCCAGCTCTCAATGTATGGTTAGTCTTGTTAAGGATATTGTCATCTACCTGTGCTGCCCAATAGCTACACGTAGCTATTCAAAATTAAAATTAAAGTTAAATAAAATTTAAAGTTTATTTTCTCATCCATACAAGCCATTTTAAGTGCTCAGTAGCTACAATTGCCCAGTGTCTCTCATTTCAGACAATGAAGATATAGGATAGTGCCATCATCTCTGAAAGCTCTATCAAGCAACACTAGCATAACAACACATCCTCTGGTCTCATTATATTATTTTTATAAAAAACTTTACAAGTGGTTGGTATAAATTTTAGATAACAAACAGGATTAAGAATTTGAGAGCTATCTATAACTTACTTTGGGCCATCTATCACTATGAACATGATAACCATCTAGAATGAAGAATTTCATTTTTCTGATTAATGAAACATTTTATTTGTAGTCCAAAACCACAGAAATAGTGTATTGTGACATTATGAAAATAACAAGATATAACCTAGCCTATTTTATAGATGTACTCTTTTATGGGCAGGGTGTAATTTCTATTTAATGCATTATTCTAATATTGACCAGCATATTTGAGCCCCAAATAAAATGAACTATGGTGGCTTCTATTGATAAGAATTTCATGGCCCTTTGTCTTTCACTCCTGGTGGTTGGTCATTTCTGTGAAAGTGATTTTGGGTACAAATGCCAGTAACATACTGATCTCCTCTGTAGGGATTTAATTCTTACATAAAATTTTTCTTGTTTGATTTTTATATTGAACAGGTTCAAAAAGATACAAGTAGGATGCATATTGCCTTTTTCCCGTATTGCCCCATTTCCACAGGGCATTCTGTCACCCTCAGTAAGTTATGTAAGGACGTTTAATTTTTCCCTTGAATTTTTGATCTTTGAGTCTACAAAGCAAACTTACAATACAGATCAATAGGGGAAAACGAGGGCATACACATTTATTACATGGACACATATGTAGAAGAATCATATGTAATATCAGAACTCAAAGAAATGGCCAAATGGTTGGCACTTTTGTACTGTCTTGAGATTACAGGAAAAAATGGGGGCTGGGAGCTGGTAACTGGGTGGTTATAGCAGCAGAACAGATTATGGCAGGCAGGAGGGAGAGAAGAGACTGTTGATGTACAAGACAGAGAAGGTCCTGTCCTCATGCAGCTTAGCTTAAAGTCTACTGAAGCTTGAGTACAAGGTAAATGAAAAAAAAAAAAAAGAAAAAAGAAAAAATGCAAACAAATACATAAATAAAATAATTTCAAACAGTGACATAGTCTACAAATAAAATAAAATAAAATAAAGGTTCTCAGAAAAGGCTTCTGTAGGGAGTGACAATTGAGATGACAGACAACTGATGAACTGTCTTTCTTAGCTGTGCAAAGACACAGGGGCAGAAAGTCTCAAGGCGATGGAACAGCAAGTGCTAAGCCCTTGAAGCAGAAACCTCTTTAGTGGGCGTAAGCTAAAAAGAGAAAGAAAAAAGGAAAAGAAAAAATAAGACAATTAGGGTTGTTAGAAAGTCAGAGGAAGAAGACTAGTAGGGGTAATTCTAGGAGCAGGTAGAAAGAGGATATTAGACTCTGGTAGATGTGGTAAAATGGTAGGAATTTATTTTGCTTATAATTGGAGACCATTTTTTTAAGCATTTAAAAGGGGGTAGTGATACATTCTGATCTCTACTTTTAAAAGATTATTCAAAGGACCTTGTGAAAAATGAACTAAAGGATGCAACTGAGAAGTAGAAAAATCAACTGGAAGAAGCAGGTTGTTACATTATTTCTACTAGATAATAGTGATATGACTACGGTGGTAACAGAGGTAATGGGGATAAATAGATCCAAAATTTATTTTGGATGTATGTAGAGATGACTTGCTCATGGATGTGGGCAATAAGAGGAAAAGAGAAAGGGGGTTAAGGGACCCTGGTTTCTGTCTTGAGCAAATAGAGGTGGAAGTAGGTGGAATGGTGATTTTATTAATCCAAATTTGGATGTAATAGGCTATGTGAGCCAATTGTTCTTACAGGGAAGATGATTAGAAATATCCATTTAGCCCAGAAAATTGTAGATGAAAGTAGTTCATAGTCACCAATTTGATAATGGTGAGAAACTTCCTCTGATCAAAGATGAAACCCCATGTCAGGATTGTCATGTTGATAAAACATAACAAAAAAACCCATGCCATATATAATTCTATCTCAATATATTATTATAACTTTACCATGTTTATAAATAAATAAACTCTTAAAGTATTAATACTCAAAATAGAATGAGATGGTAAATATAGCCCATCTCCATGTCCCACAGACATGAGTTCAAATTCTTCTTTGGCACTGTGTAATCTTAGAAGAACCACTTAACCTGCTAAACCTTGTCTGAACATGGAGGCAATAGCTTTAACTTCCAAGGACTGGTCTGAAGAGTGATGTTAGACACACCACATACTGTCAGTTGTTAAATTGATTTTCAGTAAATAAAGGCATTCTTCTTTCTTCATTTTTTACTCTTTCATTTTGGGTATTGCTACATCCTCCCTCAGCCTCATCTCCACTGTAAATTAGCCATCTTAGCATAAAGATAGTGTCTACTTCTTGGTAATTTCTGCAAATTTCCAAGATGTTTATCATATTTTCCTTAGTATGTGTGTATAGCAAAACCAAATACTGATGGCTGATAAGTATAATACATTAATTGGCCAGGTATGGCTCACTTGTCAATTTCTGCATGAAGAAGGTGAATTAAAATCCTTTAAATTGTGTCTAGTGAATAAGAAAGAATGGTGGTTCCACAATGCAAAATTAAAATAAGGTTACTGATTAAAATAATAAATGCTGATCAGGAGAAAAACATTCACTGTCATGTATGTGCATTTTTTTCCTTGAACTATACTTAGAAACATTAATTGTTCCAATTTCATTATAAAATTTCTAATCTTGCCAGTCCTTTCTCCTCATCATAAAACTGCTCTGAGAGCTCAATATGATCTGATGAGATCAGCTCTAGACAAGAAGTTCCTAGATGCATTGTTTTCCTATTCCTATTTCTCTGAAAGCAGAGAAAAAATTAAAAAAAATTATTTGCTACACTCTTGGGATGAGAAAATTAGAAACTTGAATTTCTATTGCTAAAGAAATACAGATTTCTATATTACATATATAATTATAGATTAAACCAGGTCTAGGTAGTTACTAACCTCCCAATATAGCTTGCACCCAGAACTTTCGATTCTAGTCTCTTCTGATTGGTTAGAACAGGAAATCTTTCAGGGTTTTAATGGGAAATAAATTCACCACACTAATGGGGAAAAAGAAGGTAAGGTTTTACGTCCCCAGCAACCACAGCTTCCTTTCTTTGAATGAAGCTATGGTGTCAAAGTCAGTACCCCAACTGAGGAAGGAAGAGCAGGTGTTTGAAAGGGATTGGGTCTTGGATGAAGTTATTGAGAAAATGAACAAATTCTAGCAACTGCCAATATCTAGAATAAATTTTGTAGGGGTCAAGGGAAAACTTCCTCTTAGCCCTCTGAAGGCTCACTGAAAATCACTGACTAAAGGAAAATTTATAGGTGAAATGATATAAAGCTGGATTTGAATATAGTTTTACATGACATGGAGCCTGCTCAAAGAATGCCCCAAAGATACAGGGGAAATCATTTAATTTTATGCTTGGGTTCAACAAAGATGGACATCCATGTACAAATATGCTTGAACAAAAAGGGCGTGATCTTACGCTAATAAATTGAGTGGGAAAATCCAGTAAAAATCTGCCTTTCAGATTCTTCTTACTATCTCTCTATAGCATTCCGTCCTTCCGGGTGTGAGATAAAACCTTTTCTGGAATTGGGGTCTTATGACCTACACTTAAATAAGGTAAGTAAGATAATTTTAAAAATTTCATGGCAAGTTTTTGCACAAAAGTATGGAAGAAAAGTACGGTTTTTAGATTTTATGGTTGAATTCGGAGGAAAGGGGTTCTTCTTTCTATGATGCTTCTTAGGGAAGAGGGAATTTAGTTTCTACCGCTAACCTCGGGAGAGAATGAGGGACTAGACACAGAAGGGTGGGGGGAGGTCAGAAAGAGCTGTTTCTGAGGCTGATTCTGAGACCTTACTTTTGCGCTATCATTTTCTCATTCCCAATATATTTAAGTGAGAAAAATCAAACTAATGAAACTATACTGGTCTAATTCAATATTAGTTGAGGTTTTTATAATCTATTGCCAAATGGATTCCAATTGATAATTATAATGTATTATTTGCATGTACTCTGAGAATGAGAAAAATAAAATCAGAATAAGTAGTTTATATAAGACTAATGACAAGAATTTTTAACCAAAAGTCAGAGATCTCTGGGTTTTATGAACCCTGCTGAATGTGCATACTTTTTAGGAAATGAATGAATTAATATTCAAGTGGATGTGTGATCCAAATCAGGGATGTGATTCAAAACACATTAATGTCTTCCCCTGTCAAACATGTTCTGCCACCATCTACTACATGTTCAATAATTATCTAATACTATATGAATGAGTAAATGAACAAAGTCAATATTTTGCCTATTATATGCTAAAAGTTGCAAAATCTGAGATTTTACTATTGCCAAGATGTATTACCACTCCTCAGAAAGTTTGTGTTGTAAAAGAGCGAAAAGATTCGGAAATGACTTTTTTCTTTTCTTTCTTTTTTTTTTTTTTTTTTTTGGAATTATAACTGATAAGATAGATTTGTATACAGAAGCTAGGGAAGCATAGGCATGAGGCCCTTTCCCAATGGAAAGGAAGAGTATCCTTACAGACTCTAGACGGTTCCAGCAGTAATGAGAAATCCAATCCTGAGAGGTAATGTGAGTCTGAGATTTGTTAAATGCTGAAGAGGAATCTGGTACACAGTGTAGCAGGCTGAATAGTGTCCCCCAGAATTCATGCTCACCTGACACTTCAGAATGCAGCTTCATTTGGAAATAAGGTCCTTTTTTAGACATAAGTAGTTAAAATGAGGTCAGACTTGACTACGTTAAGTCCTAATTTCAATGACTGCTATCCTTATAAAAAGAAGAGAGGGCCCACAGAAATGAACACAGGGATGAAGGCATTATAGTAGCAGAACAGGATATTTATAACAAGAAAAAAGCAAAGCAATGCAGTTACAAGCCAAGCAATGTTCAAGATTACTGGCAACCAATAGCCACTAGGAGAGAGAGTCATGGAGCTGCTTCTCCCTGACAGCCTCCAGAAGGAACAAATCCCTCCAACATCTTGATTTCAGACTTCTTCATTCCTCACAAGTGAGAGAATAAGTTTCAGTTGTTTTAAACCACCCAGTTGGTGGGTGGCCTTTTGTTCTAGCAGTCCTGGGGACAGCACTGGTCCATATAGGAATGCTCAGGAAAGATCACACAGAGAAAAAATCATGAGCTCAGTTTAGAAGGTACTTCATGGTTCTTACTTGATTCATTCAAATTTCAAACAAAGGAAAAAGAAGAAAAGAAAGGAAAAGATTACAATAAAATAATTCAACTAGCTTCATGTACTCCAGCCCTCTTCAGTGGGCATGAGAAGTCTATACCAGCATAGCAGTCACGTCACATGCTAGAGTTCCAAGTTTCCTTAAACAGTGAGAAAGACTTTAATACCAAGTGTTTCCATTCTTGCTATTGGAATATGAATCCAACATTCAAATTGACTAAACTGCCAGGACTTTATTAAATAGCAAATTTTATATCTACTGCTCTTTTCAATTTAGTAGCAAAGCAAATCAATCATATAACTACTATAACATGGAACTCAAAGAAAAGAATTACTCATTCCACTGAAAGAGAGGCATCTCACATATTTCTAGCTGAGAAAGATTGTTTTCCATGTGGTTTTACTTTCTATTAACAAGGAAGAACATCTCATTCTTAGTAACTTTGACAAAGACAACAAAGTACAATTGACTTTAATTCTATTTTTAATATTTCTGTATGGAAAAGTTAATCTATGGACAAAGATATTTGGTTATTTAATAAATGATTACAAAGTGAAAATTAGGAATATAATTATTAAACTGTACATATTATGTAGAATATTTTCAACAATAAGAACAATAAGCAGTTGACTCACATATATGGGGAAACAGTTACATCCTCAGGTTGAAACTCAACAAAATATTTACAACAATAACAAAAAAATCAATGAACAGCCATTGAGAAGACTGTAGTGTGGCAACCTTAGAGTTTGGCAAAATTATCAAAATTTTATTCATATCTTCCCCCTTCATTGTTTGGTTCTATACCCAGAATCTAGATTTGGAAAGAAAGCTCAAGTAGTTCTTACTCAAAACCATGCTCTGTTGATATAAGTATCAATATACTTAGGAACACCTTCTAGATACAGGTTCCATGCCTTGGCATCGGGTATAATTCTCACCATGCACTTGAATAACTGTCACTATTTTTTATATCAGCAAACAAGTTTACTCAGTTCTCATTGCTCCATTTCTGAACAGCTGAGGCCCAATCTTCTGGAGAAAGGTTTGTGCCTGAAAAATCAGACAGCTTTTCCTATTACTCTGTCCTTTAAGATTTCCCCAGGTGAGAGCTTTAGATCCATCCTCTTCCTTTTACTCCAAGACAGCCATGGTCTTAGTCTCCTCCTGTCAAATGTGGAGTGTGAATAAAATATCACAGAGAAGAAACAATGAAATCAATAGTGTCATGATCCCATATTATCATGGCCGTTAGTGCTGTCAGACACATTTTTAAGCACATACTACATGATAAGCATGAGTCTCCAGCAGAGGTAAGATAGAAGTAATCCCCTGTTGAAGACAATGTTCCTTCTGTTAACATTGGTCGGTCTCGATGGTCTCCATGAGATCATAGTTTCCCTACTCCCTACTTCCCTTCTTCTCACCATCTGCAAACCTTTAGTTATAGAATGCTGCAGAATTATTGGTACTATATTTCTGTTTTAGTCCATATTGACAAGGCAATGTGTTGAAAGTATTAGCGTGCTTCCAAATGTAATAGTTTCCTCATTTTAGGGCAGGTGTCCTCAAACTACGGCCCGTGGGCCACATGCAGCCTGCCTAGGACATTTATCCGGCCCACTGAGTGTTTTTGCCACCACTGCCTGTCCTGCTTAGCAGCCGACTTGTCCTGGGGCCTGCAGTCCAGTCCTGCAACAGTCTGAGGGACAGTGAAATGGCCCCTTTTTTAAAAAGTTTGAGGACCCCTGTATTTAGGGTATTTTGAGTGTGTATAGGGAAGGAGATCCACAATCCCTCTCACAACCTCAGGAACTGATGATTATGATTCATCTCTCCTATTTATGGCTGGTCCAGAGTAACTGGGAAAGAATAGTTTTAAAAGAAAGGGGCATTTAAAGGGCTACTTTTCCTCTAGGAGTTTTGCATTCTGTACTCAAAATTTAATTCACTTATATAATAGTTACACCTAGTGGCCACATTAGCAATAACTACCTTTTTGCATTTTGATACGTAACCACTTATCTTCACCTAAAAATAAGCAAAACCCTGTGTAGCAGCAAAATCACTAGCTTGTAATGCTCAAACCAAGGGGTAATATTATAGATTTTATGATTTACTTAACATAGAATTCTTCTTGAGCAGAGATTACGTAAATTCTTATGAACTGAAGAAACTATGACAAAACAAATAGCCTTAAGCTGTTATGTTCTAACATTAAAAGAACTTAAACTTATCAACTTCAAAAACTTTTATCATAGCCCTTTTCTTTTTATTTTCTCATAACTTCTGGCAGTGCTCACTTGCTGATACAATATTGCAGTTATGTTCACACTCGAGTATTGTTGTCTGTAGGGAGCAGAAATGAGCAGAGTGGTCAGATATTTTTGTTTCATACCCAGCAAATGTACCCACCTACATTTTCTATACTGTTGATGTCTGTTTTCCTTTTTTTCTAGTTAGAATGTTTGAAAACAACTTTTTTCCTATAATGCTTTAAAATTTAATAGATTTAATTTAAATCTCAAGTAGCTCATTTTCCTTCATGTATGAAGATTTATTTAGTCATTAAACCATCTCCTTGGTAAATCATGCTAAAAACATTCAGACAAAAAAGGACACTCTTATCTTTATGATAAGGAAACATTCAATGTTCTTAGGAAAGTATTTTATACCTAAATATTAATAGGCAATTATCTCACCAAAGATAAATTGTTATAAGTCATTCGATGATGTGAAATTAGGTAATGGGTAATTGTATTTATTACAGTCATTTGCTTTGGTTATTCGCTGAAGTTAATTTTGTTCTAATGCCATTTTAATTAAATATACACTGCAAGTAGGTCAATGTTGTTACATGTTGGGTCAATATCGTTATGAGCAAATTTATAATGATTCTCTTGCTCCTTTCTAGCAACATTTAATGGCCTATAAATTAAAACAATTGGATTGCCTTTTGAGAACATTAAAAATTATTTTCAAGAGATAAGCATTTAGGGGCGGTGCCTATGGCTCAAAAGGGTCGGTGCCAGCCCCATATGCTGGAGGTGGCAGGTTCAAACCCAGTCCTGGCCAAAAACAAAACAAACAAACAAACAAACAAAAAAGATAAACATTTAACGTAGGTTGTTTAACATTCAATGAGTGTGTGTGTTTGTCCTTTGGAAACATGCTAATTTCAAGTGAGGTGAGGTCATTTAGCAAAAATAAAAGTTATATAAAACCCCCAAAGCTTATGCATTTTTGGTCCAGAGAAACTATCATTAATAGGTTGACATTTGGTGACATTAATGTATTGAAAAAGGAAAATGTCATTCACCACCAAAGTTGTAGATATAGAATCTCAAAATCATGATACCACTACATGAGCAAGAATCTTTGTGACTAGTCTCATAGGTTCAAAGATAAGTCTATTGATAAAACTTGAAGAATTTCCTTCCAACTAGAAGTTCTCATCAACTTGACCATCACATGTCAACCATACAAATGAATATTTATTGGTTGAAGTACACAGAGAAATATCAAAGCAATCACATTGTGATCTCATATTCTTTGATCAGCCAGAACAAGATTTATGCCTGAAGCATGTGTAAGAGTAGTTCTATTATTTGAGATAGAGCCTAACTACCACCTTCTTAGTTACTTGTAAAATGAGATAGGCTATCAGACTGTGAAATGGCTATATATATATAGAGAGAGAGACACATACACACACACATATGTATACACACACAAACACATACATACATACACATCTTTATGTTTTATTTATTAATGTTAAAGACAGTCTCTTTCTGGGTTGTGGAAAATGCTCGAAGACAACTTCTTCCTACACAAATTCCTTTTAGTAAATGTAAAACTAACTTTTAGATTTATCGAACCATCTTTTTGCATGCCAGGGTTCTATTTGAATAAATGCAAATAGGATATCTAATGAATAAGTAAATTATCATTTAAAAGAGAGCTTAATGTCTAAAATTTCAGAAAGCAAAGTTTTAGAAATACGTTTATTAAATAAGTACATTCTGCAGGCCTACCTGTCTCAGGTGTTAAGGAGTGCTGCAGGGAGTATAGTAGTAATGATCCAATATATTTGAAATAGAAACTTGCTTCTATGTAACTATCCACGTAGTAGGAAAGATAATACATACCCAACAACAATGACAATAATACGAAGATACAAATGTTTAGAACGCATAGAAAGTGGTACTGTGTGACACAAATTTAGGTCTTGAAGAAAGCTGTTTCTATTGCCTTTGAAATACCCAGATAAGCTCTAAGTATCCCTTGTGAATTTTTTGCACATTCCTACTTCAGTATACAAATCAAACTTTGTAAAACATGCGATATGAAAATTTTTGCAAAGTATTAATAATTTGATAAGGAAAGAAAATAGGATGAGGGGAGGGGAGAAAAAGCCAGCTAAATTGTCTGTTTTCTAAAGATCCCAGCTCAGAGAAAAAAAGTCAGTATTCTACAAATGCTACTCTGCTTGTCATAACTATTTTTAATATTGTTAAGACCCATCCCCCAAACCCACATCAAGGTATAATTGAAACTTTCATATCCTGAATATAGGTCAACATTTCCCAAGCTGCATTTCACAGAATACCAATTTTGTAAAACACTTGTTAGGGTTACATTTTAAAAAAAATTTTTTTTCTTTTGCTGTCAAATAGGGTTGTGAATTCTGGGTTAGTCATTTAGGAAAAGTCCGTAGGACTTCTCTGGCCTTTAATAGAATTATCCACTAGGAGGATACAGCAATTGCACTACTTATTTGAGCACAGAGTTCTTTTTCTCTCAGTTTATTGCAACAATTTTTTTTTCTTATGTGCACAATTTAGACTCCTAAAGAGATGTTTAAGGGACTTCTGTTAAGCCTAAGAGTGGAAAGATGAGACTGGTTAGAAGTCATTCCATTGCTATCCCTGCCCAGGTCTATTTTAAGCCAAAACAAATCAATATCTATGGATCAATTGATCTATCTATCTATCACTCTCTCTCTTCTTTCTCTCTCCATAGCTATCTACCTATCTATCTATCTATCTATGTATAAATCTATTTATCTATCTATATCTTATATTGCTTTGTTTATAAGATTTACAAAAATCAGATGGCACAGCACCAGGTTGCTTGAAATTAGGGCAGTTAGAGATTTTCCCAGAAGATTTTCTTTTTAGGACAGACATGATCTGGGACGGTGATTCAGGCTCTGAAGAGAAAAACCGATGACTGAAGGAAGATGTGAATTGAAGATTATGTTTAGATTCAATATGATATCTTTCAGCTTGCTTTTGTCTCTGAAATGAGAAATTTAACCACATACTGTAATTTATATCACAGTATATTCTGTGATATAGGGATATATATGATCAAGGGAGTAGTCATACTTGTTCTTGACGGAGAGGGGATTGCCTTCTAAATAGGCTAAAAATATGATTTGTTAATAGAATTCACTATACGTATTGTAAATGTAACATACAGGGTGTCCACAAAGATCGTGTGCAATTTTAAATTGCACACTATTTTAAATTACACACAAACTTTATGGACACCCTGTATTTCATTTAGACTGTCATTTCCATGCAGCAAGACGCTCAGCTGCTGATAATCTTTCTGAGTATTGGCTCTGCCTTTTGTGTTGCTCTGACTCTATAGAATATTAATGTGAGTAGGCACCAGGGCCTGACATTAGAGTGAGGGAGGTGCTGACCGGGGGGGTGGAATTTAAGGAGTTGCAAAAACACCCAGGAATTGGTATAAATGGTATTTAAGGAAACACTTAATAGTCAAAATTAATGTAAAAAATTCATGATGAACAAAATGTCAACACTGTAAATAAAGACAGAATCAAAATACTGATTGTTCCTTTTGCCTTTAGGCTCCTTTGTGGCACAAAAAGGTCCTGGTAGAAGCTTCTTTAATCAAAATTTCCCAAGGCTGCACTCTGTCAGTCTTGCAGCTGAGGATACTTGGTTGGCAATAAGTCTATTTTGATGTAACTGATATGAACAAGCACATTTGAGCACAAACAGTTTAATTCAGTCACTTAAGGAGATATTTTATCAACAAACATTGAGGATTTATTAACTAGATTAAGATGAAGCTGATTGTTTTTCTTGTTCTCTAAACTCATTTGTGAATAGCCATACCCTAGATTTCATATCAACGAGGAGTACAAATACTGTTTGTTAGTGTTCTGATGGGAAACTTAAAGCCCAGCAAAGTAGACACAAGATCAAAGAAAGAGCCCCGGACTCTGAACGCATCTAAACTACCTTTTGGTCTCTCAAGGTAAATATCATTTTTGACAAATTAAAAGCAAAATCAGGATGTGAATATTCCTTTTCTTTTATAAACACATTAGACCTATTTTAATCATTATTCTAGGAATTAGAATGAGAAAGGTGGTTAGTTTGTCTAAAATAACTTCCATGTTCCAGCTCTTAGGGAAACTGGCAAAAAATAAAATAAACTAAAATAGGTTCTATGAACTATTATTCTACTGCCCTCTGTTGTTTAGTAGTGGATTATAATGCTATTGGGTAGGATGAAGGATGTAGCGAAACAGCTTTTCCAAAGCAGTTGTATATTCCTGTCTTCTATACACGTATTAATAACCCAGTGTGTTCCCTAGAAGGAAAAACATATGTGCTTTATATTTGGAAATGCAAAATTTCTTAGGAAATTTTCTATTTTGACATTCACATTCCAGCACACAATATGACACATGCAAATTATTAAATTTAACTTACTCCTTTTAACAAAAATAACACATTTAAAAATAACTATTATGATATAGAAATGTACACAGAAGTCCCCCAAAGGCTATATTCAGAGATAAACACAACTGACATTTGATTCAATTCTTCCAGAGATTGCTGGACATACTCTTAGTCAAAAATATTTGGTAACAACTATTCCTAAGTGAACGTTTCTTGTAGTCATTCAAAAAGGCATTTTTTTTTCCTTCCTGATTGGTAGTTGTTAATATTTTGAGTGTTCAATTGACTAAATGTCCAATGGGCACCCGTGCTAGGCGCAGTGAGGGCTATTTAAAATAGAAAAAAAAAAAAAAAACCTATCCAATAACCTAAGGAACACGTAAGTATGTGGGAAACAGCAAACTACAGAGGAAAAAGAATGGTGGCCTGCGTTGTAAAAATCAATAACATATAAAGAAATAAGAGGCAAATGAAGTGAAGCTTATTTCTGCTGTGAGGAGGTTGTGAAAGATTTCTCCATTTTGGAGAAAGCTTCGAAGGGGAGGCAAAATGACATTACTGCAGGTGTCACGTGAAGATTTATTAAAGGTAATGGCTACTTATACTACAAGAATTCTTATTGATAACAGGGGAAAAAAAAAACCAAACAACAATAATAACAAAAACTGACTTAGCTCAATCCAGTGAGCTCATTAAGTGCAAGATTCATGGTGTTGGAGGCATTCTCAGCTCAAGACGTAATGCAGAAAAGGAAACAAAAAAAAAATTGAAGAAAACAAATTTTTTTAAAAAGAGAGGAGGAGAAAAAGAGAAAAGGCAAAAAAGGAAAGAACTCAGGAATAGAGAAGGAAAATACAGATGGAAGAAAAACTAAGGAAAAGGAAGAAAGGAAAGAAGGAATGAAAGGAGAGAGTGAGGAAGGATGAAGGAAAGAAAGAGGAAGAATCATAGGGAAGTTTGAGGAGTACAGCATTAATATTTTCAGATATGTGTTAGAATAGTGGTTAAAGAGCACAGCTAATAAAAATGCCATCCATGCAAAAAAGAAAAAGGAACTTTAAATTTGATCTGAAGCATACCACAGATACTGAATATTTTAGCAAGTGAATGATAGGATAAAAATGTAATTTGGCCTTTTGAGGTATGTGCAGGTGCAAAATAAACAAATGTTGACATTAACTAATCATGCAGAATGGTGTTTGTAATAGCACATTATCGCTAATGATAATCTTCCTGTAATTGTAACGTTCAGGGTAACATTTTCAGTACTCCCTAGCCTGCTTAATCTGTCTGCTATTCATTCATCCATTTACTCACAGAGCCAATATTGTATATCTTATGTGAGAGGGGCCTAATTCTAGATTTAACAAGAAAATGGAGACTAGGCTATTCATGTATATATGTACTTGTGCTGCGCCTTACTCCAAAAAGGATTTAAGGCAAGGAACTGTGATTTATATGTGCCTGCTTCTCTTAGGAAGGTAATAATCCCAGTAGGGATCACGTGTAGGCATAATAAAACAAAGAAAATGAAAGAAATTAATGCCATAAGTAGGAGGCATGAGATTATTCTGTGAAAGCTCAGAGGGAGGTAAGATGAATTCCAAATTGCTGGATTGAGGAAGTCTTCATGAAAGATAGGGTGTAAGCGTAGAGATGTGAAAAATGTATAGTATTCTAACGGGCAGAAGAGAGCAATGGAAGGGCCATCACATACAAAAGGTATTTCCCATATAAAGTGAAGAACCTGGGCGTGAATGTGATGGTTTCAAGGACCCACGAAATATATGAAGTGGGTACTGGCCAAGTGGGTTTGCACATTGGTAGCAAGTGATGGGGACGCTGTTTGTGGTTCTAGATAATGTTATAAAATTAGAGAGGATTTGGTTATTAAAGATTAAAACACCATATGGAATTTGGATTTCCTTTCCTGTGAGAATAAAAGATTTTTCAGCAAAGATTAGGAATATTATTTGATTCTTACATTTAATACTAACAAGAGTATGGAAATGAAGCTTGCATATAGCAGTTAAGACTCAGAGGGACCACACAGAGGTTACTGTAATTCTCCCTATGGTTAAGGCTTTCATTTAAGTTATCGTGATGAAAAAAATAAAATAAGAGTGAATAAACTACAATTAGTGACCATTTTTATGAAGGCGAGTGAGCATAAAGAGGTGATGATGAGTATTAAATATGATGATCTTTCCAGCTTGAATGACCAAGAGGTCAGTGATTCCAGAAGAACTTTAGATTTTTAAGGAAAAACATAATTAAATAGTTTTGTGCATGGTGATTTTTGTTGACTCTCCGAAAGGGTATATTACAAAAGTGAAATATCCGAGAGGGTATACTGCACACAGATTATACAGACAGATAAAGATGTATCAGGACGACAAGTATAAATTTGCAAGCCGTCTTCAGCAAGGAGTTTTTAAGTTAAATCACTGTATTGAAAGCAATTTCCCAGGGAGAAGATTCTGAACTAGAAGAAATTAGGATGGAAGGTACAACCTGGAGAATTCCTATACTTTAAAAGCCTTTAGAGGAAACAGAGTTGTGAAGAAGACAAAAAAAGGAACGGTCACACAGGAGGTACAATTATAATGTTTGGCTATCATGTACTAATGGTGTTTAAAAAGAAAATCTTTGCTATATTAGACATATTTGTTATAGTATTCTATTTGGAATAGATGTGTCCCCAAGTAGCTGGACTAATTTTATCTATAGGCATTATTATAGTGTCTGGCCTGTGGAAAGAGCTCAGAAGAGAAACTATGTTTCTTACAAATATGGGAGGCTTTTTCTCACTATTTTATCTACTAAATTATCATGCAAGACAATTGTCTTTTTCAGCGTATAGTTCTTTGCTTTTACAAGTATACATTCATATAAGTATCACCACAGCCACGATACAGAACAGGTCTATCGCCCTGGAGAACTGCCTCATGTTTCTCTATCTTTGTAACCATCCACTGTCCTCCCCTGGCAGCTGTCAGCCTGCTCTCCATCGTTCCTGTTCTTTTTTATTCTAGAATGTCTCAGAAGTGAAACCGTGAAGTATGTAACGTCATGCGACTGACTGTTTCACTCAGCGTAATGCCTATGAGAGGCATTCAGGAGTTTTCACTTGTCTATAGTCCATTCCTTACTAGCACGCCATGTATGATTACACCACAGTTTATCTATTCATCCATTGAAGGACATTTGATTTATTTCCCAGTGTTTGGGATTCATGAGTAGCGCTGCTATAAACTCAAGCTTTTTTGTGTGTGTGAATATAACTCTACTGCTTTAGTGTAAACACCCAGATGAGGAATTGCAGGGGATCATAAGTTAAATGCATGCTTAACTATATAAGAAACTGCCCAGATTTTCAATGACATTTCAATGACATTTTCACTCCTACCAGCCGGGTCTGTAAGTGCCTGCTGCTCCACAACCACAAAGGTACCTGGTATTGGCGATTTTGTTCATTTTGCTATAATGTATTGCTATTGTGTACTGATAGGTGTGAGATGGCATCTCACATGGTCTTAATTTTCATCTCCCTGATGACTAGTAATGTTGAACATCTTTTCCTTTGCTTATTTGCCATCTATGTATGTCCTTTGGGGAAGTTGGGTGTGAGGTTGAAAAGCATATTTTTTTTACATTACCTTAAGCTCTTATCTTTGTTATTTCTATACCTTTTTTTGCCTAATTTTTTGGTCTTGTCTTAAATATATTTATTCTTTCCCTACTATATAATCATTAATAAGCTTCCTTAAATAGGCCTGGAATAAATTTTGTGGGTAGGTTGGAAAAGAAAGAAAACATAATTGCAGGTAACCCATTAGATAGGGAAAGATATAGAAGACTTTCTGGGTTTAAAAACTAAGGAAAATATTGATTTCTTTCAAGGGAATTTCTAATGTATCTAATCATATTTGTAATTATGTAGTCAAATGAGGGGAGCTTTGTTGATGGTTAGTCAAGAAGAGAAAGGGTCTAACATTTTTCTTACTACCTCCTTATAGATAACACTGTTTTGATGGGAATAAAAGATAAATTGGGATCTGGGATACTTTAATCGATGAAATTCACATTTTCATAAAATCAAAGACACTTGCTATACATTCAAACAGAATGTTTAGTTTTTCTTTTCAGGATAGGGTGATGTACTGATGGCATTAAAGAGACCTGAAAGTCTTAGGGCAAGAGGTACCTTCTAAATAAATACAGTACCATTATTTCCCCAGGCTCTGAAGAACAGCTGGAGCTTAATAAAAGAGTCTCAGCACTGCTGAAACTCTCTCTAGTAGCTTTCTTCTGGCTACTTGAAGAACTGTCCAGCAAATGAGTTGCTGAAAACCAGGGTGGCGTTTATGCTATAATGAGTTCAAATAAACCTGTAATAATATGGGAGACCCTACGACTTCCACATCAATTTTTTTTCTCATATCACTGGTTGCACTAGAGCAAGAGAAAATGTCCCCAAAGATAATAAATATTAAAAGCCAGGATATTTCTATGGTTTATTTCCTCAAACTGACACCAGGTACTATTAAACCCTAAAAATTAGGTATTTCAATCTGTCAAGGGATTACTTACTACATAGCTAATCAGACACTGGCTTAGGTAATTACATCAAAATAAATTTGAGAACTTATTTATGAGACCATAAAATACAGGTCAGAAAGTTGAGATGGAATAATAAAATGTTTTTTACTCAAATTTGAAGGTTTCCAACCCTGTCATATGTCATTCAAGCAGTAATTTTCATTACAACTTCATCTGTTTTTTATTTGAAAGGAGATACTCAAGAAAAGTAAATACTAGGGAAATTTAAAGCATAAGATTCATCCTTTACAAATAAAAATAACATTATTTTATATTTTTTGTGTTTATTATAAAAGAACACTTTTTAAAATTTATTTAAATTATCTCTACGCAGTGGGATGATTCTGACAGGTTTCAATCAAGCTTAATTCAGCTTCAATTAAAACACACGTCTTAAAGAGTGTTTGCCAATATTAACTTTTTTACATTGAATAAATGTTTAATTTTCCTTTAATACACCTTTTTATTAATCAATATTTAAATGAACATGTCAGTTTACATTAATATCTTTCCTGTGGCTAAAATTTCAATTCTCATTACCCATGTTGCTATTTGCTGGAGATAATTAGTGAAAGAATGAGATATCATATAGTCCTTCTTAAAATTCACAGAGCACTTTACAATAATGACTTCAGTGTTTTTCCATGCACTAGAAAGCTCAGGCAGCAATTATTCAGTCGCCTCCATTTTCCTGTGATGTTTCATCATTGCAAAGAAGAAAGAAAAGAGAACACAATTTGAGCTAGAAGGTAAGGTTTTGAATGCTGAGAGAAAGAGAGAGGAAAAAGAAGGTCTGGGCTCTGAGCTACAGTGAAGAAAATCAAACAGAGCAAATGATCTCAAGGGCCAGGCTTGATGCTTGCAAAATGTCAGAAGACAGTAAGCAACCGACATTGCTTGCGACTTAAAAAGAGTCTGGCGTGACCACAATGTATAAGATCTGATGCAGGGACAGCATCATCTCTCTCCTTCCCTCAGGGAGATATATATATACACACACACACACACACACACAAATAAATATATACATATATATAATAAAATGAACAGGTTGACATATGTATGAATCATACTCAAATTGTTAGGTGAATAGTGAAAACCTCAGTACCAGATGAGTACAAAAATTAGATAGCTTGAATATATTTTCAGAAGAAGCATCAATGTTTTAGCATAATCTTTAAAGAAAAGACAATTTAATAATCACCAACAGTTTTAAAGTTTATTTCCTGGACCAACAACATCAGTATCACCTGGGAATTTAGAATTGCAAATTCTTGGGCTCCACCTTAGACCCATTAAATGAGAAAGTTTTACCAGGTAGTCCAGCAATCTGTATTTTAATAAGCTCTTCAGGGGATTCTATGCAGGCTAAAATGCTATGTGTAGGTAAAACTATGATACCTCAGTATGACGAAGAGGCAACTTTTCATTCATATGTTCACCTACCTGTAGAACCTACTGGGTGTTGGGCACTAGGGAGAGCATGAGCGACATAACATTGTCCAAGGTCTTATGTAGTTTATAATTTAGAAACAACAAACACGTGAAAAGTAAGCAAATAAAATAATTACAGTTGTGATCTAAAAGTTACCCAAGAAGCATACAGGGTGCCAGAGTAGGAAAACCATGGAGAAAATTATTATGAATGACAAGAACTTTGGAAGCTCTTTCTAAGATGATGATATGTTGTCTGCCTGTCAAAGTATGGCTTGAAGATCAACATCAGCATTACTTAGGAGCTTCTCTGAAATGAAGAATCTCAGGGCATAATTAAAACTTACACAACTGGTGTCTGCCTTGAGCAAGGTCTCTACATGTCTGGTAATTTATAAACACAATAAATAGTAATAGAGTTTAGTAAAAGGAAAAGCCACCTAGGTTGTAGGTAGTTTGTGGGTCATTTGAATCTTTATATGCAAAGGCACTGCTACAAGAAAAATCTTAGTGTATATTTTAGTGTCTCTATGGGATTCAAATATTTATCTCTATGCAAATTTATTTAATCCCATTAGAAGCAGATAAAGAAGGCTATTCTGCTACTTGCTTTTATTAACAATGTAAAATTATTGCCCATTACTATTCTTTTTTTTATTTCTTATAGCATAACTATGTACATTGATGCAATCATGGGGTACAGTGTGCTGTTTTCATATACATTTTGAAGTACTCTCATCAAACTGGTTGACATAACCTTCATGTCATTCTCTTAGTCATTGAGTTAAGACATTCATACTCTGCTTTTAGAAAGATTCACTTGTACCCTTATAAGATAAACCATATATAGGTGACCCCACCAATCACCCTCCCTTCCCTCCATCCACCCCCCTTGCCTCTCCCATTACTATTCTTTCTTTTTTTCAGTGAACTCTAAAATATTTGGGTTTCCTAAAGATTTGTTTTTCAGAATGTTATAGGGTTGGAAACATTTTGGTTACCTGGATTACTTTTGTTAAGTCATAACTGTACAATTCTGGGTGCAATGTGCTGATTTGATATACAATGTGGATTGCTTAAATCAGACTGATTAACTTAACCATCATCTCATTTACTTGTCATGGTAAGACATTTATACTATATTCTTAGTAATTTTGAAACGTACCATTGCTTTATGCACAATAGGTGAGGTCCCATCAAATACCTTCCTTCCTCCTGCTATCCCCTCTCCCCTCCCTCTCCCTCCTCTCCCCTCCTTCTTTCTGGACTATAGTTATATCATTCATATAGATGTGTAGGTGACGATTTATTGATTTCATAATAGTATTGAGGACATTGGATACTTTTTTTTTCCATTCTTGAGATAGTTAACTGAAAAGAATGTGTTTCAGTTCCATCCAGGTAAATGTAAAAGCTGTAAAGTCTCTATCCTTCTTATGACTGGATAGTATTCCATAGTATACATATATCACAATTTGTTAATCCATTCATGGTTTGATGGGCATTTGCACTGCTTTAATGACTTGGCAATTATAAATTAGGCTGCAATAAACATTCTGGTGCAAATGTCTTTGTTGCAAAATGGTTTTTGTTCATCTGGGTAGATACCTAGGTAAACTTTTAGTCTCCTGAGTAGCTGGGACTACAGGCATGTGCAACCATACTGGCTAATTTTTATTCTTTTAAATGAGATGGGGTCTCACTCCTGCTCAGGCTGATCTCAGACCCCTGACCTCAGGTAATTTTCCCACATGGGCATCCCAGTGTGCTACGATAACAGGCCTGAGCCACTACACCTGGCCTGATTTGATAGGTTGAACCTTCTTTGCATCTCTGGGCTGAAGCCCACTAGTTGTGGAAAACATACACTTGGGAAAAGAATTTCTATTCAATACATAGTAATAGGAAAATTTGATAACCACATGTAAAGACTGTCACTACTCACAAAAATTAATGCATGATGAATAACAGACTTAAACCTAACACATGAAATGGCAAGAATGTTAGAAGAACATACCAGAAAAACTCTTCTAGATATTGACCTAGGCAAAGATTTATGAAGAAGACCCCAAAGGCAATCACAGTAACAACAAAATTTAACAAACGGGACTTGATTAAGTTAAAAAGCTTCTGTACAGACAAGGAAATAATAGTGTGAATAGACAACCTACAGAATGGGAGAAAATATTCACATACTATACAATATGCTCAACATTGCCAAACATCAGGTATATATAAATCAAAATAACCACAATGAAGTATCACCTAACTCCAGTGAAAATGTCATTTATCAAAAAGTTTCAAAACAATAGATGCAGGCATGGATGTGGAGAGAAAGGATACACTTATGTACTGTCCATAAAATCATACAACCTTTGGAAAATTGTATGAAGAGTCCTCAAAGAGCTAAAAGTAGGCTCACCGTTTGATATAGCAATCCCACTATTGGATACTTACCCAAAGGAATAAAAGTCCTTTTGTCACACTTACCCTCAAATGTTTACTGTACCACAATTCATAATCACAAAGATGTGGAATCTACCCAAGTGCCCATGAATACTTGAGTAGATTAATAAAATGTGATATAGGCATATCATGGAGTAAGACTCAGCTATAAAAAAAAATAAACAGCAAAGAAGCTACTCAGGAGACTAACGTAGGAAGATTACTTGAGCTCAGGAGTTTCAGTTTGCTGGGTGCTAGGCTGAAACCTAGCCTGAGGCGACAGAGCAAAACTGTCTCAAAAAAGAAAAAGAAATGCAAATCTATAAGATGTCCCAAAGCTCACTCGTACAGTTGCCATACATTGGGAAAATGGATGTTGTAGCTAAACGTACCTTTATGTACAAGATATTCATAACAAAATATTTACACAATATTCTCTACATGTTGGCCACCCCTATGTAAAATGTTACATACAAATGTAATTCACTACATAAATAGATAAAATATTTGTTATAAGAGGTATCTATAAGGAAATTTAACATCCCACTTCTTATTATTCTTCATGAGAAAGCTGTGTGACCATGCTCTGACTAGTTTCACAATTCAAGTTACATATAATCATTTGTATTAGACTGACTTATGGTAAGAAAAAAAATGACTTAAATGATTTTAATAGCTAATTTAAATACTTTATTTTACTAGAAATTGTAATACTATAATAACTGTTATTATAATGAATCCTATTGTCATTATATACAGAGCCTAACCATACTCAGAAGGTGCTAATCAGTAATTTCTAAGAAGCTTGGCTTTATTTAGTTCTGTGTTCACTTGTTGATATTTAATTTCTAACATACAGATAACCCATATGAAGCTTGGAAAGGAGAGAGAGAAGCAAGGCTGGAATAGTATAACATTAATAGCCGTACTGATGAATGACTACAGAAAAATTCCTATCCCTGAGCTAAGCACTACATACAATATATATTTAGACATTCAATGAGAAAACAATTCTGAAACATTTGTATGCTTAGTCTTATATTCATATTTTCAGGTGAAAATACTAATAATGATTTTTCTGAGGTCTACATAGTAGGACACAATGTCAGGGCAAGGGGTGTGTGTGTGTGTGTGTGTGTGTGTGTGTTTATGAAAGGGGGTTTGGACTAAGTGGCAGAATTAAAACTCCAAACCATGTGACTCCAAACACTTATTTGAATTAGAGGGTTTCACAAACATCACTCATCTTTGTACTTCCACTAAGAACCTGTTATGCCCAAATGTAACTTATCCCACCCACCATTATTTTATTTCCATAAACAAATTTCACTTTGCATCAGTCCCATAAAATGAAAAATGGTTTCAGGTGATAGACGATATGCTAACATTAAATTAATCAAAATAATATTATTTAACTCCATTTATACACTGTAGGTTCTGAGCCTGAGAACCACAAATTTTGAGGACACCCCCTCTCATAGTCAGAGGAGTTAATGAAATTATCATCAGACTACTGCTTTCTCCTGGGGATAATTTTGATTGAACAATAATCATAAAGGAGTAACTTGCCTCCATCAATGTTATTTAATCCCAATTCCATAGACCACTTAAAATAATCATGTGTGGCTGGTGAGTGGAGTTGAGTATTCCACATCCTGAGAACTATTAGATTGTACCTTATGTTCAACTATTAAGGAAAACCAGGCCATAGTTTCCTAAGAATAAAAAATAAAAATGACAAACTAACACATAACTGATAGCATCATGGGATGTTTTAAATGAGAGCTAGCAAGAGATATTTCATAAAGTACCTAGCTCATAGTAGGTGCCCAATATTGGTTGCTATAATAATAATTATTATTGTTATTTTCATACAGGAAAGCACTAATTTTTGGAATGCATGCTACTCTTTTGAGTAATGCATGATGAAGAGTAGATTGCAAATTAAGCAATAAATTGTTAAGAAAGAGATACGTCTTTGTTGCAGATTTTTCATACAATATCCATCAGAAAGATCACTATATGTAAATAGGTTATTTGTGTGACTATTGAAAAAATGCACATTTACATTTTAAGAGTGAAAATTAATTCCAAATGATGCTTATAATGTAGGCATGAGTCAAACAAGGATGGACAAAGGAGCCTGAGACTAGGCTGAACAAGGAAATCACCTGCAATTTCCCAACCCCTAACCACCTGAAGATGGAGGAATTATTGCACCAGTAATTATCAGGTTTCATGCCCCTCAAAGCAGTATTTCTTAAATTCATACAACTCAAAGAAATTCTCATTAATTCTATTCCCAAGGCAAATACCTCCTCTGAAGTTCATTTAGATGGCTTCCAAATTGAAACACATTCAGGTTCCAGCTACTTCTGCGGCTGAGGCAGAAGGATCATTTCAACTCAGGAGTTTAAGATTGCAGTCAACTGTGATGACATCACTGCACTCTATCCTGAGCAACAGAGCAATACCCTGACTCCCACACACTCCTCCAAAAGCAACTATTTGGGATTTTCTATACTGCCCATAAAATACTGTAGACACTTAACCTCAGTGAGAATAGCCCACATCACAAAGTCCCAAAGCTGCAGTTGCTGGCATCAATGTGGAGAAAGAAGAACATTTATACTGCTGGTGGGATTGCAAACTAATACTAAGCTTCTTTAGAAAGAAGTATGAAGTTTCCTCAATACATAAAAGTAGCCCTTCCATCTGATCCCACAATCCCATTACTAGGTATCTACCCAGAAGAGAAAACAAAAACATTTTACCATACGGACTTCTGCACTACAATGATCATTGCAGCTCAATTCACAGTCACCAAAATGTGGAGTCAACCCAGGTTTCCATCAACTCATGAATGGATTAATAAACTGTGGTATATGTATACTATGGAATATCTTCAGCCATAATAAAAGATGGAGATTTAGTATCTCTTGTAGTAATCTGGATAGAATTGGAGAACATTCTCTTAAGCGAAGTATCACAAGAATAGAAAAATGAGCATCACATGTACTTAGTACTAAATTGAAACTAGGATATTAACAACTACCTGCTCATATTACAGAAAAACTTAATTAAATTCAAATAGGGGAGGAAGAGATTAACTAAGATCCCACCCAAAGGATACATTGCACAAGTATATCATGTACTTTCTGGATGAAGGACTCAACTGCAACTTGGACTTGTATTTTACAGAACCAAACTTTGTAACCTAATTTTATGTGCCCTCACTTTAATATGAAATTTAAAACAAATTGAAAGACATTCAGAAATAATGAGCATGTGTTTACAAATAATTCCTTCTTCTTGGCCATTCGTTTTTGTTTAAGTTTATGTATGTGTATATATATATATTTTTTTCATGCTAATGTGAGGATACAAACAGGTTATATTTGCATTTGTTAGGTAGAGTCCCTCTTGTAGTTGTGTCCTGCATCCAAAAGGTATGACATATACCCTTATATTGTGCCCAGTAAGTGGGAGCACACCAATCCCCTCCCACCCTCTTCTACCTCCTCTCGTTCATCCCCCTCCTTCATGGCCCCTCCTTCCAACTTGAATTAATTGAGTTTTTCTCTTATGTGGGTGTGTATTAGATCATCTACTAACATTGAGTACATTGGATATTTGGTTTTCAATTCTTAAGATATTTTACTAAGGTGAATGTGTCATTCATTACTTTATACAGTATCTTGACTTGGTGACCACCATTCTCAACAGCATCTAACCTTACAAGTGGGGGCTCTGGAACTGAAGCAAATATTGCTGCACCTAGTAAAACCTACTTCTTATTTTTAACATATATAAACTGAAATTCACCATGTCATCAATGACCAGTAAATATTCCATAAATGTGTCAATGAAGATAGTATGATCCTTTGGAAGAATCACAGCAGTGAGTCTCAGTGCCCCTTTTCCCAGGTGAACGTTCCTCCAGTGAGGCCAGTTACCGTATTCCGCTGCTGAAGTCACTGGCCTGTTTCTAAGATTCATGTTTACTCCCATGAAATAATTTTCTCTAGTACGAAACATTAAAAATAATTTGAAGTAGTGATAGAATAATCAAGAAAACAAGAGAAAAATTAAAAGTTTAAGGATAACTGGGGGAAATAAACCCCCAAAACACACTGATTTTGGTTTCTTTTCTTTTCCTTTTTATTTTGTTTTTCAGTACTTGCTATTTGCCAGTTACTAGGCCAAATGCTTTCCATGTAGTTTTATTTAATCCTCACAAATTCTTTATGCCATAAGTACTCAGTGTGTGTTCATTTTAAATGTGAGAAAATTGAAATTCCGGCCTAACATAACACAGCTGCAAGTATCAGAACTGGAATACAAAGCTCAATCTGTCTGATGGGAGCTTAAATTGTGTAAGCTCTTCAGGTAGTAAATTATAACAGTCAGTGTCTATGAAACTGATAGTTTACGCCATCCAGATTGAAATCTGGATTGGTTTTAAAGATTATGTCATATTTTAAATGAACAGATTAAAGTAATATCAGTACTTAGTTCTCTGTTGCAACTGAGTTAATGGGAAATGATACTCATGATCAGTAACACCAAGTACACCTTGTAGGGTGATATGCGTTTGAATGCAAATAAGCTTCACAAAAGTGCCTGCTGAAGAGCTCAGCATCATCAAAACTGAGAGGCTCATCATTGATTAAAAAAGATCTTAACATTTTTTTTGGATATAAATAAACCAAGAAGAGATGAACTCAGTGCTATGAGGTAAGTTATTCTCTACTACTAGGGTGAGAAGTCGAATTTACTTAAAAAGCTTAATGGTGCAAATGTGCAAAGATCATCGCATTTTTCACATACCGGATGACGATGACTAGGGACTAAGATTCATACTTGGAAACAATATTTTATTAACAATAATTAAAATATACTACTGTTTATTATCCCAACTGTAGTTTGCTAAATAGTTTGTCCATACTGCAGGATGTGCCTGCAGTATGGACAAAATATTATTAAATTACAAAAAGGGACTGGAAATTTCTTAACCAACTATATAGACACAGATGGAAGTATAGTACAGATATATAGTTATGAACTATATTTCCACAGGTTTTCCCATTATACAGGTTGCTAAATTTGAAAGAACTCTTAATGGATACTTAAGAGGTCAAAATGCTCATCTTGGCTCTATCTTTATCTGATTTTCTACTTCTTTCTTAGCCCTAAGAAAGATATCCATTGGATAATATAATATTCCATACTTTTTTATTTCTGAAATAACTTGATTTTAGAATATGTTGATTAAATCTTTAACTTCTCCAAAATCATAGACAACCTGTTAGCTTCTGAATGTCTAAAAGTAATTTTGAAAGAATAACGTCATCTGCTTTAGAGGTTTCAAACTTGAAATGTTCAAAATTAACTATCTACTGATCATCTTTTCTGTTGCGGACCGAATGCTGCGTACTTTATGCTGCTGACTTCTCATCTTTTCAACTTTATAAAGTCCAAGAGATTGTTCTATTAGAGATGGAGAAATTGAGGCTTAGAGAATTCACCAGAGGTCACACTTTAGTGACGGCCAAACAACAATGGGAATATACTGACAATTCCCAACCGTGTTTATCTAACATTTAGATCTAATTGAGTATCCTGTATTTTTATTTGCTAAATCTGACAACCTTAATCCAGGTTCATCTTATTTCACAGCCTTCAAATTTACTGTCTTCCGCTGAATTTATTGGCTTTATGTTAATTTACAGTTTCTCATGAAACTTTTACTTAAAAAAACCCTGAGGAAAACAGTATTTTCCATATATTATTCTAGCTGTAAACACCAATGATAAAGGAGTATTTTTTTTTTTGTGGGCGGTCATTTTCCCTGTTGCTAACATCAGATTAGATGGATTGAAGTCCCTAGGCTTTGAATAAAATTTCAGCAGTGTGTCTCACAGATGATTAATAAATGTTCATTGATGATGTTTTGTTAGTGTTATTATCATTATTATTACTACTATAGGAATCACTTAGGCTACTTATGATTAACGACCTTGTGTACACACATCCATACAGTTTCCCTAGAGAAAGAGCTTCAATGCTGAAGTTTTGCCACATCTGATAAGCAATTTGAAATCATTAGAGAAAGTAGGAGCAAGCACAAAATGTTGAGTTGGAGAAAAATATGCTCATGTTTAGAGGGCTATCAATGACTCCAACTAAATTTTACTGGACTATAATAAATGCATTAGGGGCCACCATGGAGTAGGAAAGGAAAATCTGTTCTACTTATAAGTAACCCCCATTGTCCTGTTTGATATAGACACTAAGACAACATGAAGGAAAATTCAACTCTCAGATACGCCTTGTTCTGACTATTCACATGACCTCGGACAATATATTTAGCTCCTCAAAACTTTGGGTGCTTGTCTTTAATATAGGAATGGTATTAGAATTTATGTCAAGGGTAATCATGGCTGCTAAATGTAATATATGTGCAAAAAGCTTAGAACATTGTTCAAATAAACTTTACAATTCCACTGTGTTTAGTTGGTTAGTATTGTCAACTTTGTTTCCCTACTTTTATTTTAAATACTTTGATGCTCTTTAAAAAATAACTTTGACTATGCTTTTGATCAGGGGTCCTCAAACTTTTTAAATAGGGGGCCAGTTCACTGTCCCTCAGACCATTGGAGGGCCGGACTATGGGCCCCGGGACGAGTCGGCTGCTAAGCAGGACAGGCAGTGGTGATAAAAACACCCCGTGGGCCAGATAAATGTCCTTGGCGGGCTACATGTGGCCCATGGGCCACAGTTTGAGGATGCCTGTTTTTGATGGAGCTGACTCACCTGGTTAAATCTTTCAAAATAATTTGTTGCTATGGACTTAACCTAAGTTTCCTACCCTAATGTTCGGGTTTAGTGAGGCCAGATCAATCAATTCTTTTAATAGCTGACCCACTGTACTATTTAGGATTAATAGCTTAATGGCTTTATTCCCACCTTAACATCCTTTAAGAGAATTATCTTGCAGGAAATGGCCATGCCACTGTAATAAAAAAAAATGAAATTGATCTTTGTATATTCTTATGAATAACCAGACTTTTCACTGCTCCTCTACCGTTTATTACTAGCTTCTGATGGGGTTTTAGTTTTAATCTATCCTGGATAACAAATGTTCACAAGGCTTTAGGCTACCAGCTCAGAATATTAACACCTCCTTACAACTGGATTCCAAACTATTCTCTTACTGTCAAGCCCTGTTCATCTACCTTGAGATAGAATTATTAAAAATAGTCAAACCATAATCACAGTGAAGCTATTTAAGTGATTATTCTCTGCAGGGAGGTGGTAGCAGTTTTTCCAAAAGAAAAAAAAAAAAAAAGAAACAAACAAAAGCTGAGTACAGAAGTCAACTGATGAAGTCTATTTCTGATTCTCTCAAAGAAGCCTATGTGGGCACTTCAAGTCACAACTTATTTTCATACTAAAAATTGTTCCTGTCCAAGAGCAGAATTGCCCAAGGGAACCTTTTAGGGAGATTACCTGGAATAGAATCCTGGTCAGTCATAGTCACATTCAATTTACTTCTGTCTTAGGAACAAAAACACAACTAGAGCCACTTGCAAAGTTAGAGGTCACTGTTTGCAAACTCTGTGAGGCCAGACAGGTAACAGCAACTTCTCCTCTACAGTTGACGCCTGCTGTAGGAACAGAACCTGGTGCTGCAGTAGGTTGACATTTTCTGCACCAGAAGAAAGAATTCTAAACTCTGTGTAAATTTCTTGACTTTTACATATTGAAAACTAATTTAAAGGTTGGAAATATATGCCTGTGTCACACAAAACTTTTAGGCAAGACCCACCACATAAACTATGGGATTGAGACCTCTGTTTTAGGCCCTCTATGGTTGCCTAAAGTCAATTATATAAAGTTATTCTAAGTTGAATGACAAATAGTGCCATAGACAATGAAATGCACTATCATTTTACAGCTACCAGATATCTTTGCAACTGGTCATAATTCTTCTGGTCTTTGTTAAACATTAAATTAATAGAGTCCACTGTAGGATACACATCCGAGGAACTTGGATATCTCTTCCTGTATTCAGGATTTTTTGTCCATCTATGAATAAACTACCAGCAAGTAGTGATCTCGCTGGTAACTATTAATTAAGAACAATGGACAATGATTATTCAATACCTTTTAGAAATGAATACCTTTCTCAGACTAAATATTTTCTAGACTCAAGTGTGTAAAAAGACCAAAGGGGCTACTTTGGATAAGGAGAGAAATCTCTCATGCTTAATCTTTCTCTCTCTCTCACCTTCCAGTAAATCTTAGTGTATTTGTCAAATTCCTAGAGTCCTAGGTTCAGCAAAACTCAGCTTGAAAATTTCTACCTAAAATATAATGATAATACTTGCCTGAATCTATTATTAAACTCAGAAGATGGCGATGTGTGTGTATCTGCATATTTTATCAAAACTATGATTATTCTTATGCAGGATTTTTTGCTAAGTAAATGAATTAGTCTTCCTATTGCCTATTTCTACTCCTTATTAAGTTTACTTTTTTAAATTATTTATTTTTTTCACATTAATGCATTTATGGGGTACAATGGCCTGATTTAAGTTTACTTTTCTCGAGAGAGAGTCTCATTCAGTCGCCCATGGTCTTATTAAGTTTACTTAAGATTCTTTTTCCTTGTCTTCTTGCTCATAAATAGAAGTCTTCTTTCTAATTTGGATTTCCTAACACAATTTTGTCCTGGAATGTGATCCATCAACTATCATTTTCACTCTTCTCTCTTATCATTTAAAAAAAA
>NW_003852398.1:13974757-13993956 GCF_000181295.1 Otolemur garnettii | reverse complement strand
CTGCTGCAAAGCATCATTTCAGGGAAATGATATTAAGCTGGAAAAAATTGACAATGCAAAGTGAACTTTCTTAGCTTGAAGGAAATGGATAACATAGTATATTGAGAATCTTTGTTGTTTGGGCCATTGTCAAATAAAGAGAAATGTACTTTAAAAGAGAACTCTTAAAAATAAACAGAAGAAAGAATATAAAATCTGTGTAATCTGGGGAAGGGGCACGTATTCCTAAGATCTTGAAGAAAAATAAAACAAGAATAATCTTTCAGAATATTTGAATGGTATGCATTGTTTGAAACACAAGAATAATTGCTTTTGGTCTTTTGGCTAAGATCAAGTGTATATGAAACACAAGACTAAGAAAAGCTGAAGACACAGGTATGAGGTTAAGTTTTCAGGTAAGGGCAAAATGCATAGACACACTCACTATGCAACATCCCACTCTTTAGCCCCACATAATCATAGCAAAGAATAGAAGAAATAAAACTGTGAAAAAAAAAATTTAAAATCTCCAACTTCTATACAAAAGGGAGGTTTAAGCCTAGAGGCTGAATTATGCAACACTCCCTTCCAAATGAGTAGCTATTACCAACTGTGCTTCACTGAGGTAGCCATAGAAAGGTACAGCCCCCAGACACTTGCACAGGGCTGCCCCACAGTTGGTTCATAAGGAAATTCTTTGCTGGCTCCTAAAGGCAAAGTCTGTTCAATTCCATTCTAGCAATTGTTGGCTACGAGCTATTCTTCCCAGGTACAGAACAGAGACAGTGCAAGGTCAAACATTCTCCCTCCCACTCAGGTGGGGAATACCTCACTTCCTTCTTTTTCTTTTTCTATACCTTTTCTCTTAAATATTGAAGTTCCCAAATTCCCCTTTGAAAAAACAGTCACAGAATTTGTCTGTAGTTTGTGATTTTGGGGGGTGTGTCCCCAAACTGGCTTAAGAAGCCGCAGTGATCAAGACCTTTGCCTCAGTCTTTTATTCTGGTTGTCACCCACATGTAGCCTACTCAGATTTACTTTGGGAGTCAGTGAAAGAATGTAGGAACAAATGGTCTCCCCAAACGAGTGAGATGACAAGAGAAAGATTTTTAAAATATTCATAGGCAATACCTGTGAAAGTGCATATGGTGAAAGAAGATGGAGTCAGATGGACTAGGACCTACATGAGACACCTAT
Organism: Otolemur garnettii; assembly: GCF_000181295.1. NCBI lineage: Eukaryota > Metazoa > Chordata > Mammalia > Primates > Galagidae > Otolemur > Otolemur garnettii. Next base: position 13,992,780 of record NW_003852398.1, on the reverse strand, counting down.
CTGGCTGGTTTAGGTTCTACATGACCTTCACCTGATCTCTCTCATTCTTGCTGTTTTTAAATCCAGCTTTAACCTAATAAAGGAGTATATCTTGAGTAGTTTAGTGTGATTGATTTAGGAGATTAACTTTTGAATTGAAATGTTGTTTTGGGACACAATTTATGCTGATTATTGTTTATTATAGGTCATGGGTTATGCTGATTATTGTTGTTTAAGATAAAGATTAATGGCTGGGCCATTAGGGCACTAGCCACATACTCCAGTGCTGGCAGGTTGGAGCCCTGACTGGGCCTGCTGAAACAACAATGACAACTGCAACAACAACAACAACAAAACAGTCGGGCATTGTAGTAGGCACCTATAGTCCCAGATACTTGGGAGGCTGAGGCAAGAGAATTGCATGAGCCCAAGATTTTGACATTGCTATGAGCTGTGTTGTCACAGCACTCTACTGAGATGAGTGAGACTCTGTTTCAAAAAAACAAAAAATTATTTTGAACTTTCATGTGTAAAACTGGTGTTGGAAATGGAAGAACAGAACAGTCTTGAAGAGGCTACTCTCACTGTTCTCCTGAATCATTGGCCTTCTGAGTTTGATGGACATATCCCTGTCTCCACATATTGGCTGAGGTACCAGGCAGTCAGACCCTCTTCATTTAGTAACACCTAGAACAATATAAAATTGCTTTCTGTAGTATACTCGGCCAAATATGTGGTTACAATTATGTTGTTGTGCTTATTTATTTTCCCATCTCTTACTTGCAATCATCTGAGGAATACACTTGAGAAATGATATACTTAGATGGATTAGATGGTGGCTAACCACATTATCACAAATTACGCTATGTTAACTCCTTTACAATAGGTTTACTCAGTTTTCTTGTGTCACTGCATAGGCTAACATTTTAAAAAAGAAAGTTGTAAGACATATTAACAGTAGTAATCTTTGTTTTAGTCCCTAGATTAATAGAAATATCTCCAGAGTTTCATAGTTATATTTGAGGTTCTTACTTGACTAACCATAAAAACTACTTAGTTTATTATGTGTTTTCTTTAGGAATTTGTGTTTAATTTTTTGTAATCATCTTTAGCAGCACACAAGACAATTTTATTCTATTTTATTTACTGATGTGATTAACTAGATAGATGTTGAACCAACCTTACATTCCCAATAAAAGTCAACTAAAAGTCACACAGAATTATGTCTTATGCTGTTATATGTACTTTGAATAAAATATCCAGTATATTTATTTCTACGTTCAAAAATAATTTTGTTCTACAATTTTGTTTTAATGTTACCTTGCTTACTTCTAAATGTGCTTCATTTCCTTCTTTTATTATACTTCTTTCTATATCTAAAAGACCATAGACTTTCTTGGGAATCTGAGACTGACAGAATATTTTAGAAATAAAGAATGAAAATTGCAACAAAAATTAACAGGCAAGAAATAAAATGGTAACTACAGAAAATGTGTTGCCATTAAAAAAATAAATGTTGAGGTAGAGACATAGAGAAATCTTTTACTCTATTCCCAGAGTACTAATTATCCATTATGCAGAATGGTCTGTCTGTTTTTATGTCCACATATTATCATTTATGGAAATTAATGAGTGGAATGAGCTTAATATCTAAGGGGATGAGAACATTAAATTTAAACTCTACTTTAATTCTGTAATTGTTGCCTGTCATCTTAGTACACAGCTTTAAATATTTGAGTGACATCTTTTATGTAACTTTAAAGGAAAAAATACCAAATATGAATTTTTTATCCTTTCTATACACATTTAACTAATTTAGTTGTCAAGATATAGTCACACTATAATTAATGAAAAGAAACTTCAAAATAGTTTTTCTTTTTAATTTGGGGCTTGCTCAAATACTACAATCTCCTGGAGAATGAGAATATTAAAAAAAGTTGAAGTTTTATTTTAAAATCATAGCTTCCATAGAAAATTGTGGAATTATCTTATTAAAATTAATTAATTAAGCATCATTGCACCTCAACCAAGTAAAAATCATTTTCAGTTTTTTTTTTTTTTTATTTTTGTTCAGCAGGCCCAGGCTGGGTTCAAATCCACCAGCCCTGGTGCATGGGGCCAGTGCTCTAACCATTGAGCTATGGGCACCCAGCCTATTTTTAGTTTAAATACTGCAGACTATCAACATTAAAAAAAAAAAAGTGTTGAGGTACAGACATAGAGAATTTTTTTATTCTATTCCCAGAGTAATAATTATCCATTATGTAGAATGGTCCGTCTGTTTTATGTGGAGACTATCTAGTTATTTATAATAAGTTTATCTTATATATACCAATTATTTTTGTGTAAAATAAAAACATTTGCAAATAAAGCAATAAAATCCATTTAGTAAGAAGAGATATATATATAGAAAGAAAATCATTCATCATGTTATCATGGCTGCCTACCATGGAAAGGAAAGTAGGAATGAGTGTAGATATAGAACAAAAGAAGGAATTTTGCTCTACTTTAAGTAAATTAGGTATTTTTAGATGCTGCTATGAGGCTTTTATGGCATAATTAGTTGTCTAAAGTAGCTTTCTAAGGATCTAAACATAATATTAGGGAAAGATTAACATATTGGGAAAACATGCCCCTTTATTTTTATTTCCTAACACTGAAATAGAGTTTTGTTTATATTCATCATTATGCTTGCAATGACATTTTTCTAGAGTCAGAAGGAAGTATTTTCTGTAATATCTGTCAAAGTTGAAAATTAATGATAAACTGAAAAGCCTGCCTATTTTGACATCAATGGAGGAAAATGATTCTCTGTGTAGAAATGAAGATTTTACCTCTCTGGCTTTAATCAAGTTACCAGCCTTGCCCATGAAAGCACTTGAGTTTAGAATTCCTACTCTGTGTAACTGAGATAAATCAAATAACTAAAGCTACTGTGCAAAGAATTAGAACTTTACATTGTTGTGATAAAATACAGGGTGATGGACTATTTCTCTAGAGTTGCTAAAATTACTAATTTTTTTCATTCCCTCATGCATTCAAATATTTAGTCCAGAAAAATTTATTGAGCTGCTACTCCACCAGAAATTTTGCCCAGCATTAGGTAGACAAATTATAATTAAGCAAGTCTCTTCCTAGGCCTAGCTTTTCCCATCCTGTCTGGGATAGAAGCTGAGAGCTGGGGTTGTAGTCTCCTCCCAGGTGCAGCCCTTTTGCTCTGTTAGAAAGAGAAGCTAGGGGCTGAGGCAGCACATCTCCCCCTGGAGCAGAAAGAGGGAAGCTGGAGGTATAGCAGCCCCTGAGGCAGAGACAGTCTAGGAAAAGTGGGCCTACTCTCCATGAACCTGGCCATGATTTGAAGCCTAACAATTTCACCAATTCTTCAACCACATAGAGACTTCGGATTTGTTGACCCCACCCCCTTCTATTCACATTTTCCTCCCTAACAATTTTTGATTCTAAGGTGACCATTTTAATCACTTTTTATCACTCAATCACAGAAATCCTTACCTGACTTGTCCCACTATCCTCCCCTACTGTACTAATGTGTTGTCCTTTCTCCATTATTTGCATCATCACCTTTTGTTTGCTCTACAATATTATTTCTAGAGCTGTCTCTTCTATCTCATTCATCACTAACATCCCTTTCACTGGATCATTTCTGCCTTTAAATGGATATTTTGTTATAATTCTGGCATTTAACAATAATCTCTATTCCATAACCTTCTTCTGTTACTGCAGGCAGAATGGGGACCAAAGACCCCATTCTTGGCAAAGGAGGGCACCCCCAGAAAAAAGGAAAATTACAAAGTAAGCTGAAGGAGTTGGAACAAAGAAAGTCAGCTTATTTACCTTTAAGCCAGCCATTGCTAAATTTCTTATCTGAACAAGTTTCTGGCCTTTCCTGAAACTCTGGCCTATTGGGGATACAGCTTACACACATACCCTTGCTGAGTCTGTGAACACTCTGAGGAAACATAATGGCCATAGAAGAGACTATGGCAAGTTCTAGAAAAGATACATCATCTTGGTCATTTCCTGCCCATTAAACAGACAAAGCAGATACCCATTGTGGAGATTTGTTTTTGGCTGGGGCAGAGACCAAGGGAACAGCTCAAACCCTGAGATATGGGCAGGAGGGCTTACATCCCTTATCACAGAGGAAAATCATCTCTGGAGGTGATGAGAGGAAAATGCCTCTCTCTCACCAATTCCTGAAAGGAGAGTAATGCCACTGGCATTTTACTCCACAGTGAACTAGCGGGGCTTAACACCTCCCTGTGTGTGTGTGTGTGACTCCAGACAGGAGGCTTCTCCACACAAGGTTCAAGTTTCATGTTCCTCAAAACTGCTCAAATCCTTAAAGTTAATGATGATGATGATGATAATAATAGCAGCTAATATGCTCATTCAGAGAAACCATTGGTGTCTTTGTTCCCTCTCTCAGCTTACCCTGATTTGCCCTCAAATCTCTGAAAAAAGAGATTTGAATAAAAGCTGAGAGGAACAGAGACTTGGGGCCACTACTGGAGACCACAAATGGGCAGTGGTCCCCTAAGGTCCCACCTTTGAAAATTCTGTTCTGTGTCTGCTGTCTCTTTATTTTCATTGTTCCTAACTTTGTATTTCTTCAGTTGGTCACTCCAGTTCCACAGGTCTTATTGGACCCTGCCCCCAGGTTAGGACCCCAACAAGTTACCACTGGTTTATCTACTTTTTATGACATAACATTGAAATGCTGTTTTAATTACCAGTCTTACATTCTATCTTGCTGCCCCCCCCCATCAACCAAGCAAGAAGTCTATTCTTGTCCATGTTAGTACTGATACCTCCAGGGAAAAATTTAATAGTCAACATATGGGTCTTATATTCTATTATCTAGTAATTGATGTAGCTGACCACTCATTTCTTCTAGAAATGCTATCATTTGACTTATATGAGATTATATTCTTTTATTTCCTCCTACCTTAATCATTACTACCTCTGACTTCAGTGTTTCCTTGATTGAATCTTTATTTTATTCACAAACTCTCAATAATAATGTACAGAAGGGTTTGTCCTAGGATATCTTCTTTTACCTATCCATCCTGAATCCCCAGGTGATCCTAGACTTTCTGACTCTTATACTGATGACTCACAATTTACTTTCTTCAGTCTTTTCTCTAAACTTTGGTCTTCTATATCTATCTGCCTCTTTAATTTATTCTTTTGGATATATAACAGAAGCTGCAAGTTTCACATGTCCAAACAGATTTTATTTTATTTTTCCCCTGTTCTTTCTTCATTCTCCCCTACATCAGGAAATAATAACCACATTTTTCCAGTTCTCAGAATTTAAAATTTTTGACAAATCTTATATATTTTTTAAACTATGGCTAGTTTATTATTATACTATTAGTATCATTTTTATAGCCTTATTGAGGCATAATAGATGTGTGAAGGAACTGCACAGATTTAATATATAGATGATGAAGAGTTTGGGTATATTTAGACACACATGAAACTATCACCATGATCAAGGTAATAGATAAATTCATTACCTCCAAAAATGTCTTTGTGTCTCTTTTGTGTTTGTTTTTGCAGTAAGAACACTTAACATGACCCATACTCTCTTAAACTTTTGGTGTTCAAAAAATCATTGTGTTATACAGTAGATGAAGTTTATTTATCTTGCATAAATGATATTTTATATCCACTGAAAGACTCTCCATATCCTCACCCACTAATCCACTGGCAACCACCATCTTATTTTCTGCTTCTTTCAATTTTACCATTCTAGAGTGTTCATGTATGTGGAATCATGGCAGTATTTGTCCTTCTGTGTCCCGGATGTTTTGCTTACCATAATGTCTTCCAGATTAATTTGTGGTATTATAAACAGTGGAATTTCCTTCTTTTATAAAGCTAAATTCTCTAGAGCCAAGTTATGGCAACACAAATAGTCAATAGCTGAATGAATGAAGAAAATGTGGTATGTATTAATAGTGGAATATTATTCAGCCTTGCATTCTTTCTCTTATAACCCAATCTATAAGAAAATCTTGCTGTAACATCCTTTAGGCGATCTATCTATCCTGACTGTGTTTCACCCTATTCAACTGCCTCAACCCATCACCTCTCACCTGGGTCCTTCATTGCCTTCAAAGGAGCCCCCTGACACACTATGAATTATCCTGTTCTCCACACACTAGCCAAAGGAACTCTTATCTAATATAAATCAAATCAATGATTGTTCTCTATAGAAACATCTAGTGGTTCTCCCTTTAAAAATACTATTTAATGGTTTTATTTGGTATACAAATATCTCATCTCTCATCATTTTATATGGTAATCTCTTCCCTTTTCTAGGATTAATAAATTGTTTTCTTCTTTGAACATGGGAAAAATCTCAGGGCTTTGCAATGCTATTCCTTCTGCCTGGAAGGCTCTTCTCCCCAAATCTCCACGTCTGTCTTCCTCACTTTATTCATAGCTCTATTAATATAGAATCTCCCCAGAGAGATTTTCTCTTACCACCATGTTTTAAAGTGCACCTTCCATCACTCTTCCTATGTTTCTTATCTTTTATTTTATATTTTCATCATTTTATTTATCTACTTATATGGCATGTCTTTGTCTTTCTTTGTGAAAATGTAAAATTGATAAGAGGAAGCACTGTGTTTATATTTTTCCCTTGTGGCATTTTGGAGTCTAAGCCATGTCTGATACACAGCAGATATCCCAACATACTTAATTCATGGATGAGTGAGCACTTACTATAAGCCAGGTTTTTATTCTGATCCTAATTTCATGCAACTCACATGGAATATTAAAGATTAAAAAAAAATCCAGGTAATTATAGATGGTGGTAAGTGTGTGAAAGAAATACATTAAATGATATGTTTGATGGCGACCAAACTAGACAATCTTGGGTGGGCCAGAGAAAAAATATCTTTGGAAGTGATATTTCACATGAGCTGATTGTTAAGAAGTTAGCCTCTGAAAAGGCTAGAGGAAAACAATCCACTCTATGAAATTATAAATATCCAGGTACTGTATTTTAAAAAATGCTATGCAACTAACATAAGGGAATAAGAATACCAAAGGGAATCTCTGTGAATAAATGCATGAGTAAATCAGTGAATAAATGGATCTAACAATAAGAAAACAGATATCACTTAAGTGTATTTTTATAATGACCTAGGTCTGTAACAAGATTTAATTTTCTGATGATCTTCAGCATTACCTGTACTTCTCCATAGCCTAAATATATCCCTGAGCATTACCTCAAAGTAGGTACTTTGCTTATATCCCATGTTGGTTAAACTGTTCTCCTTCTAACCAGCATTGCAAAGTTGGAATTCTTTCAGAATACAAAACATGCAGACTGATGAGGCTATCCTAAAACCTATTTACTGAGAAAATGACATGAAGGCTGTGTTGAGCAGTTTGATGGAAGTATTTCAGATCGCGTGCGAAAACCCCACACTGTACCCCAGAAGTGCATTAATGTACATAGTTACCATTCAGTAAAAAAAAAAAAGATTAAAAAAAAAACCTATTTGAGTAACCTGATGTGATTTTAAAAAAAAAAAAAAAAAAAAAGCGTTGCATTAGCAACAAAGACAGGGAAAAATAAATTCTAGTTCTACTTCTAGAAAAGGCAGCCAGCGTTAGTTGCTGCAAGTTTCTGCACCTCAGATTTTTTTTTAATCTGAAAATTAAATGAGGGTTGACTAGATCAATGGTTGTCAAATTGTGTGCAATAGAACTGACACAGAGGTTCCCACGGGGAAGAGCTAATCAGAACAAGTAGACCTCTGGGCACTGAGCACTATTGTCAGAGTAGAACTGAGCTTATGACCAGTTTTAGGAAATACTGAGATCTGTGTAAGATATAATTTTAAAACGGTTTCCATGAGTAGATTGATAACTATGAGATAAAAGAATTTATTGTTAAAATTTTAATGGTAGAATTTAGGTGGTAGAAATATGATGTTCACCATAAAAGTATTTCAAGTTTTCTCTTGTCTTTGAAACTATTTTAAATAAAATGTTGTCAACACATAGATTCTACTTCCAAAAAGAAGTTACAGAATCCTTTGACATACTTAAAACTCTTATCTACTACTGAGAGAGGATACCTGACAAGGATGAGGTCTAGGAGAACAGGTCTTCTCAAAGAGACCACAAGGGTACACCTGCAGGGTCCTTTCCATGGTGACTCAGCTCTTGGGAATTTGTGAACTTAACTTCCTGGAACTTGGAAATTTTCAAGTTCTGTGAAATGCTGTAGTTCTATAGGGGCTGGAATAGCATCTCCTGCTTGATTCAAACAGGCTAATGAGAAGGATACCTGTAGGGTGGAATTTCTTGACTGTTCATAAAAAGGCAGTCAGGAGCACAGCCATTTAGAATTCTAGCTCCTGGCCGGTAAATTAAGCTCTTCCTCTTATAAACATGGTGTTTCAGTGCCCTTTCTCTCCAATGAGTCTTGTGTTCCTGCAACACTACGAATGGATAATGTCTATAATCTAGGCTTTGTATTTAAAGAACAGTTGTTAACATAATTTTAAAGTATCAATGTTTATATTGTCAAGTAATTATTGAATCCACATAATATTCTAAACAATTGCATGCAGCATTAATTCCAGAGGTGCTCTTATTTCTCTTCAGGTTATCAGGTTTCAGCACAAGAACAAACTCCAAAATGTGTGTGTGTGTGTGTGTGTGCATCTGTGATATTTTTAATGAAAAAAATGGCATAATAATTTAGTAGTCATTTTCCTAAATAATGTGATTTCATTTTAGTAAATGTTAAGGCTCTGTTACCATTTGGTTTTCAAAATCATTTTGTACACTTGAGTTTATAGGTAGATTTATTTACTCAAGCAGTATTCTTTCATGTTCCTTCTTTTTATATATGCAAAAAACCCCCAAATAAACAGGGTAAGAGCAGTCTGAGTTCAACAAAGTACTCACTACCATGAAAGGTACTAAAGCTCATTTTAGCAAGGTACTAAAGCTAATTGCCATCCTAATGTCACAAACACTTTACAATGATTAGCAAATTCCTCTCTCCACCATGCCCAGTGAATGGAGACAGAATTTTGCTCTTTTCTTTTTCAAATTATTATTAAATTTCATTTAGACTCAGAATGTCAGTCTTTGAAGACTAGGGATAGAATTTATGTTATCTAGTTTTGGACCTTTTTTACAAGCACTGATCTCCCTGTGTCCAGTTGGCACAGAGATAGGGATATTAACTCTTTTAATAGTATCCCTGAAGGCCATCTTAGAGAAGCCCAGTTATCACAGCAGAGCAAGTAATAATGTGATGTTCTAATATTCACACTGAAAAAAACAAACAATAAATTTTACAAAAGATTTTCATGTTTGGTTCATAGGTTATAACACCAGGCACTCAGATATTTCAATTAATGTTAACTGTACTTCATAACAATGGCAGCAGGAGGTTATAAGCAGTTCCATTTGTGATTAGCTGACACATTAGTGAGTAAAGTATTTCTCCCCAAATGTCTTCTGCTAAGTGAATAAACATGCAGAGAATTTTACTTGTGATCAAATCCAATTTTTTTCTCACATGCGTTAATGATTTTTAAATGGTCTATGTTCATTTTACTTGTTAATTACCGTCTTCTGCACACTGAAGCTGATGAAAACCTAATTCATTCAGATTAGGGACAAGTGGTGTATTTTTAAATGCCTTTACTAATAAGAAGGAAGTCTAACGACATAGCAAATAAAACAGGGAATCAAACAGCCAGCTTAGAAAGAAGTCATTACCTACTGCGTTGTAGTAAAGAGATAAAGAATGACCGACTGACAGCTTATTTTGCATCAGTAATACAATAAATGCTTCAGTTGCTTTATCTCATATATTTCTGACAATCTTTTGAAGGAGACCATGTGTTCTTAATTTCAAAGATGAGTAATCAGAGGATTGGCAAGGTAAACTGTTCAGTGTCACACAGCTGGTAAGTTATGGAGCCTAAACTCAACCCAGTTCTGTCTGATTCTAAGGCACAAATATTTAACCACTGTATTTGATGGTCCAAATTCAATTACAACTCACTGTAACCCACCACCTCGACTGGACTGGAGGAAACTAATTTTCAACCAGAACTCTACTGTTTGTGCAATAATTATAGCCTGCAACTATAGAATATCAAGGTGCAAACTCTCATTGACATGTCCTTTCTGAATTCTCAGCAGGGTGAAAGTGAAAATTGAAATGTGAAAAATTTTCTAGAACTCTGAGAAGTATAAAATTAAGTACATGAACATGTATCGACCAGCATAAATATAAGATAGTAAATTAAAGAAAGTTAACTTTAAACTATATTTTTATTTGCCAATACAATTAAGATAAGTTACTAGTTTGCTAATGCTTATTCTTTATTTACAATCTTTAAAGGAAGACGGGACTTTGGAATACTATGGTCAGTATGGATAATCAACAGATATTTGGTATTTTATAATATCTCATATATCAAATATAGACAATTGGTTTATACCATAACATTAATATAAATGTATGTCTCTTAAGAAACCATACCTTGTAAAATTATAAATTTTTCTCTTTCCTTTATATAGAAAATCCATATATTTCTTTAGGTCTGCCCTTGCCCCCTTTCCTTTGAATTTCTTCTAAGTTACCACTTGACCTTAGCCATACACAAGAAGATTAAAAGGATCTTAAGTAGACTAGTAATTGAAGCTTAAGTACATGGCCAATGAGAACTACATATTATGAGATAGATACGATATGATGCAGGCCAGTGGACTCAAACCTAGAATGTTTTTGGAGGGATGTATTAGGAAAGACAGTATTTTTCAAAGAAGAATATTAATCAATAAATGTAATATACCACATTAACAAAATGAACAATTTAAAAAATCATAAGATCATCTCAATGTATGCAGAAAAAGCATTTGGCAAAATTCAACATCTATTCATGATTAAAACTCTCAAAAAATAGATATAATGAATAGATAAAATGAATGTTCCTCAACATAATAAAGGCCACAGCTTATGTGATAAGTCATAAAAATCGACTTAAATTGACTTAAATCGAGTAAATCATACTCAATAGTTAAGGTAAATAGAGGATGAGGATGCCTTTCAAACGAGTTCTGGAAGTCCTGACCAGAGTCATTAGGCAAGAAAAAAACAAAGGCATCCAAATTAGAGGGGAAGAAGTACAATCATCTTTGTGTGCATTATGACCTGATAGTATATATATATAATTCTAGACTCTACCCCCAAAATTGTAAGAAATAATAAGCAAATTCAGTGAAGTCACAGGATACAAAATCAACTTGCAAAAATCAATAATACTTCTATAGACTAACAATGAACTATCCAAAAAAGAAATCAGAATAACAATTCCATTTGCAATAGCAAAAAGAAAAACTTATAAATACTTTAACGAAGGAGGCAAAAAAATCTACACACTGAAAACTATGAAACATTGATAAAAGAAACTGAAGAAGACACAAAGTAATAGAATCTTATGTTCATGGATTGAAATAATCAATATTGTCAAAATCTTCATTCTAGCACAATCAATCTGCAGATTCAATGCAACCCTTGTCAAAATTCCAATGACTTTTTTTCACAAAAATAGAAAAAAAAAATTAAAAGATGCATGTGGAATCACAAAAGATACTGAAGAACTAAGGCATTTTGAGTAAGAAAAACTAAGCTGGAGGCAGCAAATTTTCTTATTTCAAATTATATAACAAAGCTATAATAATCAAAACAGTATAAAGACACATAAACCAAGAGAATAGTATAGAAACCCAGAAATAATCTTACACATAGATGGTCAATCTTCAGAAAAGGTATCAAGAATGAATAATGTGAAAAAATAGTCTATTCAATAAATAGCATTGGAAAAACTGGACATCCACATGTAAAAACATACTAGATATTTATGTTACATCATACACAAAAATCACTTCAAAGTAGATTAAAGACATGGAACCATAAAAGTTCTAGGAGAAAACGTAATAGATACGCTCCATGGCATTGGACTGAGCAATTATGTTCTTTTGGAGATAAACTCAAAATCACAAATAAGAAAAGCAAATATAGATATGTGAGACTACATTAATCTAAAAAGTTTTTGCACATAAAAAGACAATAAACAAAATAAAAAGGTAACCTATAGAATGAGAGAAAAGATGTATAAATCATATACCTGATAAGGGTTAATATTCAAAATATATAAAGAATCCATATAACTCAATAGTAAAAAAAACAAAAAAAATGAATAAACCTGGTTAAAACATGGGCAAAAGTGTTATTAAGAAGACAAAAAAATAAAATATATTGGGAAAAAAGGAACTCAAATCCTATTGGTGGGAATTTAAACTCATACAGACAGTTTGGAAAAGAGCATGGAAATTTCTCAAAAATCTAGAAATAAAACTACTGTTCAATACAGAAATCCCACCACTGGGTACTAAGGGAAAAATAATCAGTATGTGAAAGGGAAACCTGAATTCACATGTTTATTGTACCACTACTCACAATAGCAAAGGTATGGAATAAACTGTTCATCAAAGGATGAATGAATAAAGAAAATATGGTACTTTTACACAACAAAATACTATTTGACAATAAAAGACAATCAAATCATGTCATTGGCAGCAACATAGATAGAACTGAAGACCATTAAGTAAAATAAGCCAGGTGCAAAAAAGACAAAGATCACATGTTCTTATCTATATGTGAGAGATATCTATATCTCTCTCACACAGAGATAGACAGTGGAAAGGCAAAAAACACAGAATGGAGGAGAGGAGAACAGTGAAGAGAACTGTGTTAAAGAGTCTGACACACAGCAAGATAGAAGAAATCCAATATGTGAGAGCAGAGTGGGATAACTGTTCTTAACAGGATGTATTGTGGTCAGGATATGGACGCCCTAAACACCCTAACTCTATCACTGTGTATTATTTACATGTATCAAAATTTCTCACATACCCCATAAATTTGTACACATAATAAATAAATAGATGAGTAATTAAAAATATGAATAAAGGACCTAAATAGACATTTTTATAAAGAAGACATAAGAATGGGCAATAGTGTTCGGTATCACTAACCATCATGGAAATGCAAATCAAAACCACAATAAGATATCACCTCACACCTGGTAGGGTGGCTTTTATCGAAAAGACAAACGATAATGAGTGTTGAGGAGGATGTTGGCAAGGAGAAAAGGGAACCCTTACATATTGTTGGTGAGAATGTAGATTGGTACAGCTAAATGTATAAGGAATTCATACAACTAAATTGTAAAAATAAAATAAAATAAATAACCTGGTTAAAACATCATGGCTATAATTAATGAAGTATTATATCCTAGAAATTTGCTGAGAATATAGAAAACTTATGTATTTTCATCATACAAACCCAAAAAAATGGTAAGTGGGTGAGGTGTCAGATACATGAATTAGCTTGACTGTAGTAATCATTTTACAATACATATATATTTCAAAACATCATGCTGTGCACAATAAATACATATTTTTATTTATCAAAAAGTATGTGTTTACTTAAAAAGAAAAAAAGTGTATTTGCTAAGCAGGTAAGAGGTGAGCCTGATCTGCTGGTAATACTTCTTCCTCAGAGAAAAGCTTGCCATAGACTTGAGTCTACCAATAGGAAAGCAAATTCAAGACAAGGAAAGATTCCTAAGAACACCATTTGATCACCAGCATCCAGCCAGCCCAGAATCCTTCTGGGTTGATCTTGATTTCATAAATTTATAAATTCCCTGTTTGGGGTCAGGCTGTGTGGGCTGGGTTTCTGGCACTTCAACCAAAAAGAGTCCTACTGATATATTTTGACTTGAAAGAAGAAAATGTTCACCAAGATGCAACAAATACATAAAATTGAGAAGGTCGCTTATTTCTGATAAGCCCTTATTGTCTTATGCCCTCCATAAGAGAATTCTGCTCCCTCTATTAGCAGGTAATTAGAGAAACAAAAGATGGCTGTTGTATGAACACTAAATCACTTTTTAAACTCAATATAAAATCGCTAAACATAAACACTTATTCTGGAATTGGCTCCAAAAATTCCATATATTTTTCATGATGAAAGTATAGCATTGCATAGTTTCATTATAAAGCAAGGAAATGATTGTCAAATAAGAGATAATACACTACAGTGCTGTTTAAGAGACTTAGTCCTAAGTACCTATCACATTTTTTCCTCTTGTTCATGTTTTCATCTGTAAGATGGGGATAATAAAATTCTGTGTGCTGCTCAGGCTTATTGGTAAATGATACAGGAGAGCTTCTGGGTAATCAACTAGAAGACATGATACACACAAACAGAGCTTTACTGTCTGCATTAACTCACTCAAATCTATTTCACAGCAGAATGGTGATTTTTAGATAATAAACACAGACCAGTTTTTACCTTCCCAATAGAAATACCTTTTTTGAAAATTAAAAATAATGTATCTTACTCATATAAGTCGTGCCTCCTGAGTTTACCATCCCCTTGGGTTGTAGGAAAGGGCCAAAGTGAAGCACGTCTACCTGCTGCGTGTTGGGAACCATGCTATCTCTGAGTCTACAGAAGCAGATGTCCTGATCCCAACTTCAAAGTTACTCATTTTTTTTCCTATTTCAAAAGTGTTTGGAAATGATTCTTAGCACAGTCACACAGGTTATTAAGGTTGTCTTCTGTGAATGCTAGTGGCAAATCAGATTCTTGCTCTGCCAGGTACATACAGCCTCCTTCTGTTGTCCTACTGACATTATCCCCTCACATGTGGCTTTAGCAGCCCTTGAACTGGCAATGATTTTTATTTCCAAGTGATCTCTTTACCTTTGTCTACAGTCTGGGGACTGAAGGCCAAATGTGAGTGCATTGACTTCTAGAAACTGCCTGTCAAAGATTTTTAGAAGCAACCGTGAGGAAAGATTCTTGAATCTACTACTGTACTCAAACCACCATCCTTCTCACAGCTACTGCGGGGAGTCACACGGTTACTGCATGAAGAGCAGTGCTTATGAACTTGCATTAATTAGCAAATGTAATCAAAGCTGATTATAATTAATTACACAATTATGAACATTTCAAGTTTAATTCCACCAAAATTATTTCCTAAACTATGTTGTGAATGATGTCTGGTTAAAAGAAAATAGATATGAATACCCTTAAGTCATGTGTAATAGTCATTTGACAACAATCCATGCAGCCAACATGTATAGGTAGCTTTCTTGTGATGTAGCCAGTTACTGATAAAACATTAACATCCCTCATTTTGCCCTCATTTCCAAAGTCGTTGTATAAATCTTCAAGTGGACTTTAGCATGCATGAATCTTCATGACATCCTAAGAACTTCCATGGCCTGTAGTGGTATGTGTTGCTCTAGTTATTCTGAAAATAAGCTTTCTTCTTACAAAAGATATTCACCCTCTCTACCTTCCTCCTCCTCTTCTTCTTTCATTCATGTCCTTCTTCCTTCCTCAATATTTATAATATTAAGATCTTTCTTTATGCCAGATCTATGCTTGTATGGAGAGGATATAACATTGACCAATACAGAAGGTCTCTTTTCCTTCAGGGAGATTAAAATCCCACAGAAGATCATGAACTGGAATAATGGAGAAATACACATATGCACATCACATATGCATGAACTGAAATAATGGAGATATCCATATGCATATGGATATGTTAGACTGCAAATACAGGAAAATGATAATTGTAGAATCTAGTGATGAGTAAATATAGATGTTCATTCTATAAAAATTCTTTCCATCGTTAAGCATATTTGAAAGTTTCACAATAAAATTTTAGGTAATTCCGCAGATTAGAGATAAAATAAGAACAATTTTACAAAATGCAATAATCATTAATTATAAGAAATGAACAAAAAATATTATGGAAGCTAATCACATCAAAGGGTCAAAGAAAGAATGTCAGATGTTCAGATGGAGTTCATAATGGGTAATAGGATGGTTACCCTCACATTCCCTGGGTGAGAGACATGTGGTGTGTGAAGATGGACTCCAACTCCCAGTTCTGGGTTTTGTTGGTTCAGCTAACGAATCCAGCCAGAACATAACAATTTCCTGCAGTCAAAATTGGGGAATAAATGTGCATGTGACTCACTGGGGCTAAAACAGTAGGGTGGCTCGGCACCTGTGGCTCAAGTGGCTAAGGCACCGGCCACATACACCCAAGGTGGTGGGTTCGAATCCAATCCCGGCCCACCAAACAACAATGACGGCTGCAACCAAAAAATAGCCGGGCATTGTGGCAGGCACCTGTGGTCTCAGGTACTCAAGAGGCTGAGGCAGGAGACTTGCTTGTGCCCAGGAGTTGGAGGTTGCTGTGAGCTGTGATGCCATAGCACTCTACCCAGGAGGACAGCTTGAGGCTCTGTCTCCAAAAAAATAAATAAATAAATAAAGAGTAGGGTGGCTGCTTTCTGGGAAGACAGGGAACTTTCTTTCTTTGCTATTTTGAAAAAAGCCATCTGAATCAATTTCCATCTCTTTCTGGATAGTGTCAGATGGTTTGTTTGACAAGCAGGATGGCGACATTCACTCTTCCATTATGACAGAAACAAGCCTTAAGATGTGGCTGACAACTCAGAGGGTCTTCCATGATATCTTAGAACCAATGGCAAAAATCCTAACTTCTAGACTGTGAAATTATGGAAGCCAATAAAGTTTAATTTTTAAATTAGATTGCCGTGTTTTCAATTACTGCAACACAGAATCCTAGCTTATTTAGAGGATAATTTGGGGGGTTTTATTTCTTTTGTTTTTAATATACCTATATTGTTACTAGCATCCCAATTTTGAGTGAATAGCTTTTCTAGTGTTTTGCAGTCCTTGACATGAAGCTTCAAGTGATGGGTCAAAAGATCATATGAATTAAGTACGAGTTACCTTAATCCTACCTCTAACTCAAAGAACATACGGGAGCCAAGCTGATGTACTTGAATTCTCTTTCCCCAGCTCCAACTTGCTTAATTGTTTTCAACACTGGGACATCACAGGTACCCTAATCTGACTTTCCTTAAACATTCTAAAATTATCAATTTTGTCATATATTAAAATCTGAAAATAAACTTTTAACTTTGTTAAATTCATGGGCCCAAAAGTCTTTAACTTCTTGTCACAGGTAATTAAAGCAAATACCTATTTGGGAATAATGCACACCATCTGTTTGTTGCTGTTTTTAAACCAAAATCACCTCAAATGTTTGTAATCACAGAAGGATAAGCAAATAAAAGCAAATATTAACATTGTTTAAAAATAAAATTCAGTGTTTGGGAAATGAGAGATTACTTTCTATACAAATATTGTGTACCTAATTATTGGCTTACTTTTATGATTATGTCTTATCTCGGCACTGACAGAAAAATTCTGAAATTAATTCTAACTACAATAGAACCTCTGTTAAGTTCACCACCCAAGGGACTGTAACAAACTAGTCAACATATGGAGGTGGTCAACATCAGAAAGGAGGCCTCCTGTATTAATACACACAGGTGGTGCCTGTCCAGTCTATAAAAATCAGGTCAACTTTGGAGGTTCTGTTGTATATTTAAGGGGTCTATGGACTGATGAAGTATATTTTGGTCACTCCACCAGTCAGCAGAAATTCTAAATTATCCTTCGTTTTTTTTTTATTGGTCCTTCCTGTAAATAAAGGATCTTTTGATTTGTAAACTATGGTATAGATCTACCAGCAGAGGTACATTTAGAATGAAAACCTCTCAAAAGCAGAAATGGACAAACACATAACGATCCAAAGATTCTTAAATGGTCTTCAAATAGCTTTTATAGGGTTTTTCCTCTTCTCTACAAATCCTACTTCCCATCTGCCCTGGAGACACTTGGTCCTGCTATGTTGTCTTACACATATGGTTCATTTTTTTACAAGGCCAGCTTTGAATCCTCATCTCAGCCACATCTTCCCTCCTGTTATTAGTGTCCTGTTGCTACCAAAACAAACTACCACAGACAGTGACTGAAAACAACACAAATGTATCAT
>NW_003852398.1:13972063-13974123 GCF_000181295.1 Otolemur garnettii | reverse complement strand
AATGTAATCTTCCCATGTTCCATTCTGTCAGCCAGGAAAAATGAACTTAAATTGTACTTAAGATTAATGGTGATAGGAGCTTAATGGGATCCTTTCTCCAAATGTGCATTTAATATATAGCTTTAAGATGTTTACTTTAAGCAATAGGAAGTGCTGACTGATGAGGAAAACTTTTTCTGAGGCTCTTTTGAAATATCCTTGAAAAGATGCCTTGTTTGTGGTTATGTTAAAGTCTACTCTGTGTTCTGTGAATTCCCTGGAGGTAGTACATTCCGCACTCCCGGGTCTAGAACACTGAACCTCCTTCCTGTTTTCGGGGATTTCATCACCTTATGGATGTCTGTGTTCTACCCTAAGAACTGAGAAATGCCAGATACTTCCCGAGGTTTGAGTGCTATGACAGAGGCATATGTCCCAGCTTCAGTCCAAGTGCGTCAGAGCTAGTGACTAAAGTGAAGAAAGTGTCACAAATGGATCTCTTTCTCTTTATAGCAACAGTAGCAGTATCTGAAAGTTATGGGTCCAAGCAAAACTTCCAGTTTTATCAGCAAAGCGGTTTCATAATTCAGTTTCTTATACATGATTAAGAAACTTAACCTTGTGTGTTGTTTTCCAACACATCAATAATTCTTCAAACACTTAATAACATTTTAATAAACTCACTGTATGTTTAACTGGCCAAGGTGAGCTTTGGGGGTTTGCAGCCAAGAAGACTGAGTAGTGCAGACAGCATCTAAGGTGCCAATGGAGGCTTTGCAGGCGTCGGATTTGAAAGGGATCTGCAATCTCTGGCTCAGATTTTGAGACAGTGCAATGCAGTCTTGCCCTGATGAATTTCTGCCACTCATTCAGGGATCTTCTGAATAATTTAAAATAATTTAAGTATGCTTTTGAAAATTGCTGATTTAATTCCTACTTTGTTTTTGTTTTGCTATCAAGTCACTTTTTTCCCATTTATGTGACTAAGTGTTCAATGAGTTATGAGCAAAATAAAAATTGATTGCCAGTTTTGACACGTTTGCATAGGAAATTAGTGTAATGATTTTAAATTGCATTCCAGTGAAATAAATTCATAGCCAGAGTAATTGAGATTTTAAAAAAATATGCATATTTTTTCTTTAATGAAATATGGAGTTTTTCATTTAGAAGATTAAAATTAAACTCCCCATGCTCTAAGGCAAGCCTTCAAAGCAGTTTCAAACAAGAGCAACAGAAATGACAATAAAAAGCCAATGTGTACTTTTTATTACCTGGTCCAAACCATTCATTTGCCCACACAATGTGTTTTTCTTTTTTTATTCTTCATTTTCTTATTCTATCTTCTGCCACATGTCACACAGAGCTAAGAGAGCTTAAATATCTAACTGTGGCAATTTGTCCAAAGTCTTTGAATAATAGAAAAATTGAAGGTAGACATCTCTTAGAAATAAACTCCAATAAATATTAAATAAAAAAGTACATGAAAGTTGCCCAATAATATTTGTTGCTCATTGATACTACATTTTTTTGTGTGTGTGAAAACAGATATTAGGTAGAATAGTGACTCAGCCTGTTTGTGCTGCTAAAACAAAACACATGAGACTGGGTCCTTTACAAGTGATAGAAATTCATTTGGAAGTTAGAACATCCAAGATCAAGGTGACAGCACGTCTGGTGCCTGACAAGAGCCCGTTCTCTGCTTGCAAGATGGCACTTTGAAAGTTGTGTTCTCACATTGACAGAATGATAGAAAAACAAAGTAGTCCAGGTTAGTTCCATACAGCCCACTAATAAGGCACTAATCTATTTAAGAGGGTGGAATTCTTATGACTTAATCACTTCCCAAAAGGTTTCACCTTGTAATACTAAGAAAAATGGGTACTAAATTTCACCAAGAACTATGTAACGGACATATTCAAACCACAAGAAACAGTGAACAGGTAAGTTACCTAGAATACCTCTTTTTCTTTAATTTTTTTATTAAATCATAACTGTATATATTATGAGGTACAATGTGATGATTTGACTTACCATGTGGAATGCTTAAATCAAACTGATTAACATAACCGTCACCTCACCTA
>NW_003852398.1:13964695-13971228 GCF_000181295.1 Otolemur garnettii | reverse complement strand
TTTTTTTTTTTTTTCATGATTGGGAGGTAAACAGGAAGAGCAGCTGCCTTCTTAAATATGGTATTGAACTTCCTGCTTCCTGCCATCAGGCAAGCTTTTGTTCTATCTCCTCTGTCCCCATTCCTGACAAATCTGGTTCTCCAGCCTACCATTTATGCTGTGAATTCCTAAATCTTTTTATTAACTTCCTCTCCCCCACCCCTCCAGATTTTTAAAGGTCATTTCAATTGCTCGCAATAAAGAGACTAAAAACTCAAGAGCCCTGATGGGTACATGGCTTGAACAGGATGGTATTGACGACTCCTAACAGTATTAGATATTCAGGAAAAGCAGTGAAGGGCATGACAATGAATGTAGTCAGACTGACAACTTGAACTGATAATTTGACTCTTCCCTGCCTTTCCGTGTCCTTGTTTTAATAGCATTAGAAAAATCCTATGTAAGTTCCCCAGCAAGAATCTTTTCCAAGCAATATCATCCAATATGTTTAAGATAAAAACAAATGTCAGGTTTAAAGCTTTGATTTCGTAAATATATGCTCTTTTAAAAGAATATAATGAAAATCTAAACAGAAATATTGATGACATCAACTTTGACTGCCCTCAGGATCGTATGCAAGATTGTGGAGAACTGACTGTATTTGTTTCCCCCAACCTCCCACAACTGAGCTCATTCACTTTCACTGTTTAAATTTTATTTGACATAAGTGAGAAAGTAAGTCAGTGAAAGCAGCTTTAAAAAGATCTGCAACCAAAATCATTGTATTAGTGTTGCAGCCAACACACTGAACCTATGAGTTTGACTTCAGATTTAATTCTAGATGTCCTTTCTCTCTTGCACATGTGAATAAATAGAAAAAAAGATTTCCGTTAGCTAGACCTTGGGTTTAAGCAGAAATGCAATCATCATGGTTCCTAAGTGTTGTGTGTACATTCTCTAACTCAATTTTCTCAGCATTATTTAGACACGCTCACTGCCTAGACCTGATAGGAAGACTTCTTGCCCATACCAATTAACCTAACCCTGCAATTTAGTTTTACCCAGCTGTCTTTGAATCCCCCCTCGTTCTCTTCTGTGCTGTTTGTTTGAATTGGTTTGAATCCTTTCCCAGAAAATGTTTGTAATCTAAAAATTGTCTTAATCTCTTTGGTCCAATTTTTCCAGCTCTTTAATTTCCTGAGGGACCCAAGTGGATTTCCAAACTTTTCTGAAGTTCACATGGAACACTATTTTTTGAGTACAATTTTCTTGTTATGTTTTACCCATGGGAGCAGTCATCAGCCAAGCCACAATAGAGAGCTTCTCTCCCTTCTATCCTAATGTGACTTCTAGTTGTTTCTCTCAAGTGGGATCCGTGAGGGACAGAAAAGACAAAAATATTTCTTATCTGCCAAGGAAATTCCACTCTCCAGAAGTTAAGCATTGGAAAGTATAAATTGGTTGAGAGCTATGGAGTCAATTGTGATCTCAGAATGGCAAATTGTATTGGTACTTCAGATTGAATTTATATAAATGAAGTTTAGAGAAATCTATAAGATGACTCAAATAGAAAATTAGCACTAACCATATTTACTTAAGATTATAAAAGCAGTTGTAGTCATTAGAGGGGATGAGTATATTCTCTGAGAAGGCTTTATTTAGAACTTGTTACTTGAGGGTCATCATCTTCAGTTCTTCCATGATTAACTTTGAAATTACAACATCAGTTTATGGGTTTACTTGGGTTATCTGGATGCAAAAATCTTTGGAATTGTTCTCAAGTGATAGTAATGGGATAAGTATCTATATTACTTCTATTTACAAAGGAAGTTACTGAGGTTTAGAGAGAATTGTTACTTGTCCAGTATTGCACATGTAGTAGCTAGACCCAGGAAAAAGGCAGTATTTGAACCCAGGTCTATATGTGTATGGAACTTAAGTTCTTAAACACATTTGAGACAGGAACTCAAATCCATGAGGGCTACAAATGTTCATGTCATGAATGTAAATCGTTCAAAACAAAACTTCCCTTGAGATAAAATCTATGCCTAGTAGGAACTGTACTTATTGCTTTTTATCTTTGATAATGGGATGGAAAGTCATTTCCATACAGGCAGTAATTTTTCTACTTGTGTAATAGTAATTTGCCTTTCCCTTTAAAAACATAAGGCTAAAATTTCCACAAATGACATGGCATGAATACCAATCTATAAAGAGCTTTTGCTTAATGTGCAAGTATAATAATCTCTATGTCCAAAAGCTCTGCTATAACACCAAAGGTACTTGTAAACAACGATCCTATGAATTACTCCTTTTATAGAATTATATGAAGGCCCAGGATAGAATATATCCTAGATTTATACAGGAGACTGAAGGAGTTTGCATGGCTTGTTTAATTATGCATGTGTCTGTGTATATGTTTGTGTGAAATGAAAATATAGGGGGGAAAAAGACTATTCAATATCATCTAGTCTCAAAGAATTATTTTAAAAGTTACCAAATGATATGTGTCTTCAAGGCATAAAATATTTTTAATCTCTTATTCAAGGAATGCCTGTATCTTAAAATTCATGCATAAATTGAGTTTTCTTTAATACGTTGATTATTTTCTTCCTGTAACAGCATGCAATCAAAATTGCATGCTCTGAAACTGTCTTTCTTAAGTTTTATTTACTGCTCTGATGCTTGCTAAACAGTAATATATCAGAAAAAGCTGAAATAAATAGCTAACAACATTATAGAATACAGTGCTAAACTATAATAAGCCTATATTTTATATTATTGTCTACTCAGTTTTCAGATAAAAGACAATTTGTAAGTTAACTGCTTTTCCTCAGAGCAGACATTCCTCCAAATATTATTTCTCTTTTTTCATGTCCTAATATATTTGAAAGAAAATTTGTAAAAAGAATTTGTGTATGTGTGTAATAAATCAGAAACTACAAATAGAGTTTGTAGGTTTTTGTCAGTCCTAGCAGTCCTAGAAAGCTTCTATGTGAACATAAATTTGAGCCAGTGTTTCAACTATAAGAAAATACGGACTTTGGATTTCAGCAGGCAACTCTCCTGTACAAAAAACAACAGTTAGGCAAGACGATCACTAAGATTTTTTGGTTTGAAACAGTCTAAAATGCAGAGTCACCCTGTGCTGAATGTCAAGAGTTTCTATGTGCCATTTTAAAATAAAAGGAATTCTACTAGTTACTATTTAAGTGGTAACTTCTCATGGTAGATCTAAAGAAGGAATAAATAATGATGTTCACAGCTCTCGAAGGCACTGCTTTTCAAACTTTTTAGAGTATATAAGGATTACCTGGCAACTTATTAAAGTACAGATTCTTGGACTACACCCTCTGATAATCCCTGAATACGTTTTCTTTTCTTTCTTTCTTTTTTTTTTTTTTTTCCCAAGACAGAGCCTCAAGCTGTAGCCCTGGGTAGAGTGCTTTGGCATCATAGCTCACAGCAACCTCCAACTCCTGGGTTCAAGCGTGTCTCCTGCCTCTGCCTCCCAAAAATCACAGGGGCCTGCCACAATGCCCAGATATTTTTTGGTTGCAGCCGTCATTGTTGTTTGGCAGCCCGGGCTGGATTCAAACCCACCAGCTTAGGTGTATGTGGCTTGAGCCACATAGCCACTTGAGCCTATGGAACCTAAGCATTTGCATTTTGTCCAAGATTCTAGGTGATGCTGATATCATTGCTACATAGTCATGCACAGAAAACTAACCTAAAGAAGATTCTCAGCTATTCAAAAGATATTCAACTACTATATATAAAAATTAGCTCAAAACGTAATCAAAGACCTAAATGTAAGATATTGCAAAATCATAAAATCTGAGAAGCTATAAAAATAACTATAAAATCTTTGAAGAAAACAGAAGCATGAATCTTCATGACATAGAATTTTTTTTAATTTTTTTTTATTTATTTATTTTTTATTGAGACAGAGTCTTACTTTGTGGCCCTCAGTAGAGTGCTATGGCATCATAGCTCACAACCACCACCAACTCTTAGGCTTAAGCAATTCTCTTGCCTCAGCCTCCCAAGTGGCTGGGACTACAGGCAACTGCCACAATGCCCAGCTTTTTTGGGTAGAGACTGGGTCTCACTCTGGCTCAGGCTGGTCTTGAACCTCTGAGCTCAGGGCAATCCACCTGTTTCAGCCTCCTAGAGAGCTAGGATTACAGGCATGAGCCACCACACCTGGCCAATGACACAGAATTTTGCAGTGGTTTCTTATATCTGACACCAAAAATCTAAGCATCATCAATAACAAAAAGGATATTATCAAAATTAAAAACGTTTTTCTTCTAAGAACACCAATAAGTATATGAGAAGACAACTCAGAATTAGAGAAAAAATTCGTAAATTGTATATCTAATGAGGGATTTGCACCAAGAATGTATAAAGAACTTTTACAACTAAACAATGAAAAAAGAAATAACCCAATTTTTAAAAATGGGCAAAGCGTTCGAATAGATATTTCTCAAAAGAGGATATGCAATTGGCTAATAAGCATATAAAAAGATGCTCAACTCCATTAGCCACTAATGAAATTCAGTTCCAAACCACAAAGAGGTACCACACTAGGAAATGGCTATAATCAATACAAAGAAAAATACCAAGTGTTGGTAAGGTATAGCAAAATTGGAACCATCAAACATTGCTATAAAATAGCACAGTCCCTTTGAAAAACTGTGTGGAAGTCCTTAAACTGTTAAAGAAAACATTACTGTGTGAGCCAGTAATTCCATTCCTAGGTGTATGTGAAAGCATATGTCCACGTTGACATACACAAAACTTCATATATGAATGTGCTTTGCAGCGTTATTCATAATAGCTAATAGCCTAAAAGTGGGAACAACCCAATGTCCATCAGTGGCCAAAGGGATAAATAAGATGTGTTATATCCATACAATGGAATACTGTCTGGCTATAAAGAGGAATGAAATACCTATACATGCTATAACATGAAGGAACTTCAAAAACACACAAATTAAAAGAATCCAGTTATAAAGAATGGTGTATTGTGTGATTCTGTTTACATGGAATGTCTAGAATAATCAAATTTATACTGCCAGAAAATAGATTAGTAGCTATCTAGGACTGAGAAGGTGGGGGTGGGATGGGGATAGGAGGATTTAGGGGATTAACAGCTAAGAGGCATGTGATTTTTTCTGGGGTTACAAAAATGTTCTAAAACAGATGGTAGTCATAGAGGCAGAACTCTGAGATAACTCTGAGAATACACTAAAAGCCATTGAACCCTATGCTGCAATGGAGTGAATTATAGGCTATGTGATTGTACTTCAATAAAGCAGTTTTACAAAACATTCAAAATGTTTATTTTTTTTTTTTTTGAGTGGGATTTTTTTTTTTTTTATTGAATGGTAACTATGTACATTAATGCACTTCTGGGGTACAGTGTGGGGTTTTCACATGCAATCTGAAATACTTCCATCAAACTGGTCAACACAGCCTTCATGTCATTTTCAGTTATTGCCTTAAAACGTTCACATTCTACTCTTAGAATGATTCACCTGTACCCCTATAAGATAAACCTCAGAAGTAATCCCTCCAAACCCCCTCCCTGCCTTCTCCCTCTTTCTGACCTTCAAAGTATCAGAACAAATGGCAATTGCTCTGGAAATTTTTTTTCTCATAACCTTTCCTGATGAGTAGTGTTGAGGCTTTGACTAAGTGCTTTTCATGTGATAGATTGTTTAATGGTCTGTTGCCTCTCTCAGGTTGAAAGATCCAGTGACCCTGAATGCCTTGTCTGCTATTATCTTTAGAACTTGATACAGTGCTTAATACACAAGTGATACCTAATAAATTATTCTTGAATTAATTAATGAAGGGCTTATAGTCTTATGAGACAATAAACCTCCAACAGTCCAAAAGCCAGAGAAGAAAAATTTATGCACGCCCTCTACTGTTCACACGCATGGCCCTAGTGGAGACAAAGCAAAAGAAGACTAGAGCATCAGATTACAGTAAATAGACTTATCTTAAAATATTGATTGCTATTTTTTTTTCTTGGTGTGTATTCCAGGCAAGTTGCTTTATCCAGCTGAATTTCAGTTTCCTCGTCAGTGAAATGATGAAAATGACATTTGCTTTCTTCTCTGGGTATTATGAAGAACACATGTGATAACTTGAGTATTAAGCCCTTGTATGCAATACTATACAAATTTTCTAATGATAGAGCATATTAATAAAGAACTAAAGTGAAGCTGTGATAATTAAAGAAAGGTTCTTGCTTAGGCTATGTATCAGCGCCCTATGGAAGGCATTCCTAATTGCCTACATAACAGCCATTTCTCCTTTCTACACGTTGTATGCACTGAGGAAAGATTTATTTTTCCTTGAAAAGACACATGCAAAGAAAATATTTCTGCATCATCTGAGCCAACCTTTGAACTACCTACCACATAATTTCTCTCCATATAAGGTGAATAATTACCTCTAATATTGAAACCACTGTTGATGAAGTTTTGCAGTAACTGTTTTTGAAAGCATCTTAACTCATACTCAGCTCTTTGGGAAAT
>NW_003852398.1:13962522-13963411 GCF_000181295.1 Otolemur garnettii | reverse complement strand
GCAGAAAATCCAGACAGAGTGTCACTGGTTGGTTGTGGCTTGTCCTGGAGAATATACTTTGACCCAAACATGGTCCCCTTGTACTTGGGAAGATTATCCTCTTTATCCAAGCCTACAGCTTTCGGTAAGATTCCCAGAAGTAACAGAAGAGGTTCTCATCCATCTATATCACCAGAACAGCGTACTCAGCCCTAGGATGGAAAACTTTGTAGCCAGATTGCCTTCATGTCACACTCTCCTCTGTCCAGATTAAAGGAAATGATCTAAGCAATCTTACCTGCAACCTCTTGAATCAACCATATACTTTATTTGACACTGTCCTTTACCCAAATCTTGTTCATTCCTTGTTCCTAATTCCATAGGTTATGATAACTTCAAGAATATCCTTCTAAATTCTCCTTTGCTCATTAAAATGTCCTTTTCATAACAATTTATGTGATCAATTAATTTTGAAGCAATCTCTCCTGTCACTGAATTCTTGAACCACATGTAGCCTGACCCATATTATTTCTATCCCATATTATTTCACTATGCCTAGCCTAACCCATACTGGGACAGCATATATAATCTACCCTATATCACTTTGCCATACTAAGTGTTATTTTCTAATAATAGATAACTTTTATTTTTTACATATGAGAGGTCTAATAATTACATTTGTGAACTCATCCTAGAAAAAGTGCTACATACCTCATTTCTGAATATCATGATAATCACCTGCAAAGTAGTCTTTTTAGGAGGCTATGAACCAATACCAGCACCTAGTCCACCCTTCACAGTAATTTTGGAAGTCTTCTACTGGAATGACTATCAGAGTTGTTGTTATACAACATACAAAAATATGCAGTAAAAATATTGAACACCACTCAACAAGATGCTGCCACAAGTA
>NW_003852398.1:13931797-13947508 GCF_000181295.1 Otolemur garnettii | reverse complement strand
GTTAACCTAGTGGTGGTATTTTTTAATCCTCTCTGCCAATCTCCGTGTTTTAACTGGTGTATTTAAAACATTTCCATTAATGAAATCACTAATACATTAGGATTTAAGGATGCCATTTTACTTATGGGCAATATTGTAGGTTTTTCACATATTTCTGCTTTTTGGTAGGATCCTTGAACATTTTTTTAGACTTGAATTGATCAATAGTGTTTTTGAGTGTGGAGCTTTACACAACTTAGAATTGCTCCACATAGTAGGTCTTAACTTATCACAATCTTGTACTGGTATCATTTTATAAATTCAAATATAGAATATATACCTTTCCTCTTTTTCCATCTCTTTATATGCCTTCATTTATAATATGATATTCTTAAATATTTTCTCGGCATATATTTATGACCAAAGAAGATGGTTTTCGATTTTTGTATTAACCATCAAAATGTCAGAAAATTTTAAAAAGTTTTTTACATTTTTAATTATTGAATTCTTTCTTCCTTTCTGATATTTCGACATCACATTTATTCCTATTTGGCTTTTGTAGATAAAACTTCTTTTAGTATTCATGTAGGATTCTTCGGCTAATGAGAAATTCTCTTTGTTTTTCCTCATTTGAGAATGTTTTGATTTTCATTCCTAAAGGACGTTCTCACCAAGTATAAGACTTAAGGTTGACAGTTCTTTTCTCTCATCACTTCAAAAATGTTGGGCCATTTCTTTCTGGCTTCCAGGGGTGCCAATTTGAAGTTCATTGTCATTTAAATGTATGTTCTTCTGTAGTTGAGGTATCATATCTCTCTCTGCTTTCCAGGTTTTTTGTTGCTGTTGTTGTTTTGTTTTCTTTAGTTTGCAGAAGTATTACTATAATATGTTTTGGTGTAAATTTCTTTGGGCTTATACTGTTTAAATTTCACTCAGATTCTTGATTTTGTAAATGTGTCTTTTGCCATGCCTAAGAAGTTTTAGCTGTAATTTCTTCAAGTACTTTCTTATCTCTGCTCTGTTTTATGCCTCCTTCTGGAATGCCAATGCCTTAAATGCTAGATCTTTTTTTGATGCATAATTCTTTTTTTTTTTTTGGCCAGGGCCGGGTTTAAACCCACCACTTCCCGCATATGGGGCCAGCACCCAATCCCTTTGAGCCACAGGCGCCACCCATAATTCATTTGATTTATTTACATCTTTATTCCAGAATATTAGGGGATACATGTGGTTTGTTAGCATACTTAGTTTTTGTACAGATTGAGTCAAAGTTGTAAGTAAGCCCTTCCCTGAGATAGTATGCACTGTATACCCCATAGGTATGAATTAACCAGTTTACCCATGTCCTCCCCACCCACTAGCTTTTCTTTGAAATTTACTTCCATATGTAAATTTAGTCTTGAACTAAATTTAGTCTTTAAGAACTTAGTCTTAAAAAAAAAAAAAGACTTTAGTCTTGAACAATTACTTCCAATTTGGTACTGAGTAAATGTGTTTATTTTTCCATTCTTGTGATGTTTCATCTAGAAGGTTTCCAGTTCTATCCAGGTCATCAAGAAAGATACTCTATCACCTGTTTTAAAGGATGAGTAGTATTACCTGGTGTGCAAATATCACATTCTATTAAGCCATATATGTATTGGTGGGCACCTGAGCTGTTTCTACATCTTTGCAACTGTGAATTGTGTGGCTATAAACATTCAAGTGCATGTGTCTTTCTTATAAAATGACCTTTTTCTTTCTGCTTATATGTCTAGCAGTGGGATTGCGGGATCCAATGGTAACTCTTTTTTTAAGTTCTTTGGTTTATCCCCATACTACTTTCCTAAGAGGTTGTACTAGCTTGCAGTTCTACCAATGATGTTACAGGAGTTCCGGAGTTCCTTTCTCCCCTCCTCCATACCACCATCTGTTGCTTTGGGACTTTATGATGTGGGTTTAGGTGATATTGCAGTGTCATTTTGATTTGCATTTTCCTGATGATTAGAGATGTTGAGCACTTTTTCATGTGTTTCTTGGCCATTAATCTGCCTTCATTAAGAATATTTCTATTCATGTCTTTTGCCCATTTTTAAACAGAGTTGCTTGGTTGTTCCTTGTGAATTTGCATGAGTTCTTTGTAGATTCTGGTTATCAGTCCTTTATTAGGTGTATAGCATGGAAATATTTTCTCCTATTCTGCAGGGTTACCTATTTACTCTTTTGATTGTGTCCTTCGCTGTGCAGAAGCTTTTAAATTTGATCAGGTGCCATTTATTTATTTTTATTGTTGTTGTGATTTCTTCTGGGGTCTTCTCCATGAATTCTCTGCATAGGCCTACATCTATAAGAGTTAGATCTTTTATTACAATACAACAGACTTCTAAGGCTTTCTTCATTTTTCTATATTGCACTATCAGGCTGTTGTTTCGGCTTGGTAATTTCCATTGTTCTATCTTTCCATTCACTGATTCTTTCCTCATTTCCCCCCATTCTGTTCTTGAGCCTAGGAACTGAGTTATTTATTGTGCTTATCGTATTTTTTCTAGTTCTAAAAACTCTATTAGCCTTTTATAGATCTATTTCTTTTTCTGAGACATTCTATTTTTAAATTTGTTTTAAGTATGCCATAATCTCTTATTGAAGCATTTATATTTTGGCTGTTCTAAAACATTTTTCAAATGATGCTAACATCCATGTCATCATGATGTTCAGCTTTATTGATTTTTTTCTCAGCATACAGTCTTCCTAGTTCTTCGCATAAGAGATTATTCTCTGTTGCAGTAAGCCTGTATATATTGGGTTTTATTTACTAAGATTCTTAATCTATCTTAAACCTGCTATTTTAGCTGGTTTTCTGTGACATGACTCTGACCAGGGAACAAAGACATATTGCCTTCTTATTGCCAGGCAGGGGTAGGAGTTCCCACCTGGCCTCAGTTGCACTTCAGAGAGTGGCTCCCTGTTATTGCTGGGTGTGTTTGAGAGTCCTGTTTTTCCACTGGGTATCCACTTACACCACTTGGGCTAGAGGAGTAAAGTGCCCAACTACTACTCCCCTTGAGGCCTCACTGACACCGCAGGGCAAGGGTATTCTTTGTTAAAGTTCAGTTGCTGCTCAGTTTTTTTGACTGAGCCATGCTGACCCCAGTTCAGTGAGTTGGAGGAGACTACACCTCTTTACTTCTGGTTGGAGGTAAAATTCCAGGCTCCCCATGTAAACTGCAGTCATACCACCCCACTCAAGGGGAAGCTCATTATGATTTCACTGAAAGAAAAGTCCCTATTATCTCTTTGGGCTTCGCTGACATTACCCCATGGCTGTTAGGGAGCCTCAGTTTCAAAAGTCTAGGCTTACCTCTAGGCCTCTGTTGGCACAGATGGAAGCAGAAATACAGCTTTCTATGATGTTCTAGTCACTCTAGAAAAGAGTGACTATTATCTGAAAGTTTTTGCCTTGGTAGGTCACATTTTTCCTGGTCCTTTGACTAGAAAGAGAAGGATTTTGTTCAAGCTTTATTTATCTGTATCAGTTTGTATTTCTAGGTTGCCAGCTTCTTCAACTTCATGTCTGATATATTTGAAGGAAAAAAAATCCCTAGGGAATTCACCACCATTTCATTCCTCGAGTACCAAAGTCCTTAGCTAAACTGTTTTTCTTTCTTCATTTTAGTGTTCTTAGGTTTGTTTTATGCATTATTTCCAAGTTTTTTTTCTTTTGTTGTTGGTGACTAGACAATAGTATATTTATGCTCTATTCCTTAAAGGAGAAGAGGAGTTAACAGAAGCTATTTTATGAGAAATCTAGCTGTTTTGAGTTTCTTTCTTTGCTTTGATGTAAACATTTTCTATATTACCTTCTGAGGGTATTTGAAGATAAAGCTCTCCATTTCTTTTAGAAAAATTTGCATACAGTCATTAGTCCTGTGAGAGCTAATTAAAAGTAAGAAAATAGTAAGATTGCTTAGGGTTGAGGGTAGGAAGGGAAGGGACAACCAAGAATATTATGTGGAAAAGAAATAAATTACTAAAGATTATTAGATGAATTTTATCTTTAATGAACAGAACCAGATAGGTGACTAATAATAACTAAACAAACAAGAAAAAAAACTGAATCAAACAACAATAACAAGTAATAAACAGTGAGAGACACTTCAGAGAGAGCACTCCCAAGAACTGACTCTTTACCATAAACTTCCAGATTGATACAAGTGAGCACCTATGCCCTCCTTCCCATCGTTCACTCCCTGAGTCTATCCCACGAGGCACTTTCATTGGTTTGTCTTCTTGTGGGAAAGATTTCACATACCCATCTCATTTACCTTAGGAATGGCCACATAACTTGGTTTACATCAGTAAAATGTTGAAAGAAATCATATGTGTTCCTCCTGAGCAGGAGGTTAGGATCTATCTCATGGTCCATGTCTATGTTCAGTTCTTGGTAGACAATATTCCAAGTAAATGCTAATCTGTCAACATTACAGAATAAAGACAATGGAGAGCAAAGCCAAAACTGAAACACATTGGACAACGGACATAAATTTTCATTAAAAGATAAACATGTCGGCCAATGTAGTGGCTCATGCTTATAATTCTAGCACTCTGGGAGGCCAAGGCAGGTGGATTGCTTGAGCTCAGGAGTTTGAGACCAACCTGAGCAACAGCAAGACCCCATCTCTACTAAAAATAGAAAAAACTAGCCAGCTATCATGGCAGATGCCTATAGTCCTAGCTACTAGGGAGGCTGAGGCAGGAGGATTGCTTGAGCCTACGAGTCCGAGATTGCTGTGAGCTATGATGTCATGGTACTCTATCCTAGGGCAGCAGAGTGAGACTCTGTCTTAAATAAATAAACAAATCATTTGTTATTATATGCCACTGAGATTCAGAAAATGTTTGTTACTTTAGCACAACTTAACCTATAATTATTTATGTATTAATTTATGGTCAATATATGGCTATGCACATGCCCACTTACATGTCAAATCTAATAACATTATTATTGCAATTTTTCTTCTCTCTTTTCCTCTCAATTCTTTTTTCTTTACTGTCTGAACCCCATCAGCATGAAAATATGATATTGTATGTTTGCTGTATAGTTTTATGGTACTATATGCTATGTACTGGTATTAAACTAAAAGGAGTTATTTCTCCATATCACATCCCCCTCCAGCAGTTGTCTTATAACCCTCTTTCCCTTTACAGCAAAACTCCTCCAAAAGTTATTTATTCTTCCAGCGTCCACTCCTTTTTCTTTTATCATTAAAGTCTTTTCTGCACCACTTCTCAAAATATAACAAGTGAGCACCCATGTTCTCAATCAATAACATTGGCATTGATAGTGCCTTCCTTCTGAAGGCACTTCACTTGAGCTCTGATTATCTTCCTACTCCATCACTCTTTTTTTCTCTAGTTTATCCTCTTCTAAATGAAGTGCCCAAGGTCAGACTTTGAACCTGTTCTATTTCTACCGTTTTTAAGTAATTTAATATACATATATGTGTTCTAATATCCCCATTTGATTATCTAATAAACATCTCAATCTAATCAGGTCATAAATGAAACTCTAGGTCAGCAGTTCTCAACCTGTGGGTCACCACCCCTTTGTAACAATGAAAATATATCGTGGCATTAGGAAGTTTGAGAACCACTGCTCTAGGTTGTTCCCTCAAACTGATGTCTCCTGAAATCTCCCTTATCAGAATAAATGTCATCCCTATCCCTTCTGTTTCTCAAGCCAAAATGGTAGAATCATTCTAGACTTTTAATTTACTCTCATCTCATACCTTATACATAAAAAATTAAAAGCCTTCAAAATGTACTATCATCATCTGTTATGTTTTGCCTGCTTCAATGTTTGCAACCTTAAAAAGTAGTCCCTCTACTGTAGTAGAGATTGTTTTAACATATAAATCATATAATATTTCTTATTTGCTTAAAATAATCTAGTGTTTTACTCACTCCAGGAATAATTAACGTGATATATGGCACCTTGCATGATCTCACCTCTTGTTTGCTCTTTGATTTCACATTTATTCCACTCCATCTGATCTGACCTCCTGTTCAGACATGGTTCCACCTTGGGATTTTGCATTTGTGGTTTCTTCTGCCTGGAATGCTAGTGCATAAAGTATCACCATGTGTTGTACTGTTTTATTCTTGTGCTCTGCACACAAATATCCAAACTCTGGGAGAGATATTCTTGAAGACCTTATATAAAATAGCCATCTCATCATGCTTCTAGTGGTTAGTTAAGTATGAACACTAACATTTATCCACGCTGTATTGTAAATAATAATTAAGAAATATCTACAGTATACCCCCCTGAATAAACTAAGACTTTACCATATATTTTTTTCTCTCCACTTCCTATCTCTAAATTGTGTTAAAGTAATTTGTCATTTTTTTTTCCAGATTGTTAGAGATCCTTATCAATAATTACTTAAAATTCACTGAAAGGAACAGCCTTGCAAAAATAACAGGAAAATACCTAATCCTGCATTTTCCTAGTAACAGTTAAAGATGAAGCCTATAAATTCTCTTGCTAACAGATGTCCTGCCCCATAGGAGTTCTGTTTTGAACAACTTCTGAAAAGGGCTGCACAGACAGAACGGAGATGTAAATCTTTCTCTTTCAAAATTGTCTCTAAGAATCTGCTTTAACAGAGATCCTAAGTAAACACCTAGAGAGAGAGCCATGGGCTTCAGCTCTATCTCAAGGGCATAATTACATCTACTGTGATAATCTCAATAATCCAGTCTCCAAAGAAAGGCAGGGGAGCTAGCTCTTGGACTTGATGTCTGGCCCAGCTTTAGATGCCACCTGCTGCTGGGAAGAAAGAAAGTAGTGGATATAGTAGTCTCTTGACTACTCACTTTACAACCTCCTTAAAGTCAGTAAGCCTCTTTGATCTCTGTGCTCACTTTTCCCTTCTCTTTCTCTGGGATGCCACACTATCTCCCTGTTGTCTCTTCTCCTGACCCTCTCTTTCCTGACTCTTTCACTCTCTTGCTCCCTATCTCTTTCTAAGATAAAATAAATTTTATACTTTTATACTCTAATCTTGCCTGGAGAAATCTTTACTCAATCCATGTGTACTAGCTCACATGCTAAGATTACCTGTAAGTTTAATTAATTGGTATGTATACCATTATATTCTATATATGAAGCTTTACTTTTGAAAAATTTTACTTGTTTACTTAAGAGGGTGCATTAAGCAAAACCAAGATTTACATTTGGAGATAAATGTTTTAATCCTTTGCTATGTCTAAAACTTGTTCTATCCTGTACTCATTGTTGAAGCTTGACTGGTATTGTATTCCAGCTATAATATCCTTATACTTTAGCACATATAGACATTGCTCCAGTGGTTTGTTTTATCCTGGGGTACAGGTGAGAAATGTATATGATTATCAACCCAGTATGGGCAAAGTTTTCAAACATGTAAATGAGGTTTTAGTTTGATTTACAACGGAAGCTAAAGTATATTTTCTACATCTAAGCAAAATCTCTTGTCTGTCCAGCATGAATAAAGAACTAAAGTTCAAAGAGTTACTTGGAGAGTGAAGAGGGAAAGAAACCAGCCCCTTGAGTTTTCCTTTAAAAAAGAGAGGAAGATTGTCTTTACACTGCTGGAGCCTCAATATCTGACCTTAAATTTATATGACGTATGGCGTGATACTTGCTCTGTGTCAAAGTTTACTAAAGGAGTGTCCTCAGACACTCTTCAACTTTATCTGAAGAAGTGCGCTAAGCTTTTAACCCATGGGCAAACACTAAGACAGACTTCCAGAAGTCTGCAATATGAAGGCATTAATCAATCACTTTATATACCACGCCACAGCCCACTCTTTCTTCCAGACCTTGCTCCCTCTGATAACTATGTTTGTTATTCAAGGTTTTCCTTGTTAAGGTTTCATTTTGGAAAATACTTTCTTTTTCTGTAGGGACCACATGTTCCTTAGCTCTGCTGGAATTAGGGTTTCATCTAGTCTTATCTGTACTATACCCTCTCGAAATTTCTCAATTTAGTAAGTCTCCTCTTTCTATCCAATTTGTCAGAAAATACATTATTATTTTAGTCACAAATTAATGTTTTAAGGATATTATATCCTAAAATAGTAGTTTTTATTTATACTTGGGCATTTAGTTGTGTTTTAGAAAAATGGTCAGGCAGATTATATAATACATCATATTTTTTTTTCATTTAAAATAGTATGAAATAGAAAAAAATATGAAATAGGATTCTAGTTAGATTTTTATACAAAATGTCTTCTTTTTACCAAGTACTTATTTAAGCAAGATCTATTCATGCTAATATTTTTGTTTGTCATATTTTTATCTTGCCATTTAAATGCAATTTATGAAATGGAGAAAAATGATCTCCTGTTCCCAGTCAGCCATATTAAGTCAGAAATATGTAAATGCCAATAAAATGTTGCGTCCTTCAGCCTCTCATTCCTGGCCTCCCCCAGGCCACTGATAACATAACAAAGGTTGGAGCTTGTGTTATATGTAATGTGCCATCATTAAGAATCATGCTAAATGGGATTTGGCTAAACATTGAATAACAAAAATCACCTCAATTTTACATGTGAAATAAGGAAACCTAAAAGCTTCACATTTTTGTCTCTACATTCTTTTTTACATGGAGTTGTAACTGAATCTACGAAAAGAGCTCTAGCAAACGCATTATGTAATAAATAGCTGACGACAACAACAACAGAAACAACATAAAATATATTAAATAAGCACCAAGTATTTTGTCTTGGAAATAAAAACATTAAATCCTAAGAGGAGAAGAAAGAGGGATAGATATAGAGGTATTTCCAACCACCTTGTTTTACTCAAATTTGGACTGATGCACATTAAGTCTCTGAAATCAGGCTTCTGAACTTGTGAGTAGTCCTCTACTAGAAGAGTAATAGAAAGTTTCCTATAGCCCTGCACAGTATTAATACATTTTATAGAAATGCACTATTCTCAAGCCTATGAGAGCCTTGAGGAAATCAACTATAGTTCTCATTCTTGGTGACTATGTTCAAGAAAATATGCCACAGCATAAAGGATCTGAAATATTCAGGTTCTGTGAATTACAGCTTATTTTCTATTAATCTCAGTGCCTTTTGAACATAGGACACCAACATTTGTGTGTTTAATTGTGTCAGATTATCAAACAAACAAACCAACAAAAAAAACCCATAGGTACAATAAAGTCTTTCAGAATAGAAACAGAAATAATAAACCATGAAAAGGGAAAAAAACATGAACAAAACAAAAATCTTAGCTAACCTGGTTTCCATAGGGACTTGGTTTTAATTTATGAGCTTTTTTTTTTTTCCAGAATATTATAGCCACATAAACATTTTGGTTACAGTAATTGCTTTTGTCCAGTTTGAGTTAAGGTTATCAGTATGTCCTTCAGCTGGATAGTGAACGTTGTAGCTGTTAGGTGCAAATTTACCTGTCTCCACTTGCTCCCTCCCATCTGGTTGCTTTTTGTTGAGTTTTGCTACCAAATGTGCACGTGGGTGATGATCAATTAATTCTGGTTTAATGGGGAGTACATGTATTTGATTTTCCATTCTTATAAAACTTTGCTTAGAGGAATGCTCTCTAGTTCCATCCATGTTGTTACCAAGGTACTAGTGAGTGAACTAATACAATGTGGTATATATAGGTCACACTCCTCAGCTTTAATTTATTAGCTTTAAGCGGCTTTATTTTTGTAGCAAGACAAAAAAGAAGGAGAGAGAGAAGAACATGAATTACTACTTAAGAAGATATTTTTCCACAAGGAAAAGGTAAAAAACATGGCTAAGAGGAAAATAAGAAACATTTATTAAGTACCTACTTTGTATTAGAAATTGTGTTAGGACATACACAGACATATATGTTACCAAAAGACCTCATAAAATCTTGATAATTCTTAGTGATATAAATATTCTCCTTAGCTTGCAGTGAAAAAAAACTTGAACCTCCAAAATAACAGTTTTTCAAACTCTTTATTACACAGAAGTGGTATTTTCAGTATTGAATTTTGGTCTTACTACACTAAAATAGCTTTCATACACCATAATTAAGAGTTTTAAGAATAAATAAATATGAATCATCTGGTCATTGCCACCATCCTGGACTGACGGGCACTGGTCTCAAGGTCCCCCAGAAGAGATCTCCCAGGGCTAGGGATTCCTCACTAGAGGCCATGTTGTCTTGTGTGTGAGAGGGGATGTAGCAGATGCCTGACTTCATGTTGCAACCAGCAGGCCTGTGCAGCTCTCAGAGTGGCGAGATAGGCAGGAGTAGGAAAGCAGGACTTTTCTGCTGGTGGGGCTCAGGTGGCCTGTGGTTGTGTTGGCTCAGACTCTGGAGGTCCAGTGTCTTGCAGTGATCTGTGAAAATGGTTCGCTATTCACTTAACCCAGAAAAGACCACAAAGTCATGCAAGTCAAGAGGCTCAAATCTTCATGTTCACTTTAAGAACACATGTGAAACTGCCCAGGCCATCAAGGGTATGCATATGCAAAAAGCCACCAAGTATCTGAAGGATGTCACCTTGAATGTGTACCATTCCAACCTTACAATGATGGAGTTGGTAGGTGTGCCCAGGCCAAACAGTAGGGCTGGACCCAGGGTCAGTGGCCCAAAAAGAGTGCTGAATTTTTACTGCATGCTTATAAATGCAGAGAGTAATGCTGAACTTAAGGGTTCAGATGTAGATTCTCTGGTCATTGAGCATATCCAAGTGAACAAAGGACCCAAGATGCGTCGCCAAACTTATAGAGCCCATGGTCGCATTAACCCATGCATGAGCTCCCACTGACACATCGAGATGATTCTTACTGAAAAAGAACAGATTGTTCCAAAACTAGAAAAAGAGGTAGCACAGAAGAAAAAGCTATCCCAGAAGAAACTAAACAAACTAAAATTTATGGCATGGGAATAGATGCAATATAAAATAAATGCAAATAGCAGTAAAAGGATATTGGTTGTCTTTATTAGCCAAGCTATATCAATTGACTTCACAAGGTGGATCAAATGACTTTTCTTAGAATTAGAGACACACAAAAACTTTTTTTAATTAATAAAGAAAGACGCAAATAAATAAATAAATAAATATAATTGTAGGAAATACACACACATACTTAAATCCAGTATATACACGTAGGCTGTAGAGTATCAAAGAGCTTCTCTTCATGTTCAAACATTGATAAAGAAATGAGACATCTCTTCAGGCTGTAGGTAATCTCTCTTCCTGGCTACTGAAGCCTGGGTTAGAATGCGGTAGAGCAAGGCTCTTCTTTCCTTTCCTTGTGGGAAGGTATTTCTGACTCATCAAATATTACCGAATTGATTCATCACTTCAAGAACACAAAGTGACTTCTACACAAATGGGTCACAATCAATATTCTATAAATCATGGTCATTCTGAAGTTTTTCAAAGATCTCATCTGAAGGTAAGGGAGAAACCTAGAGTAATTGAGCTTCTCCGAGTTCCTCTCAAATCCTCTTTTAAAAGAATATTTCCATTCAAAACTATTTTATAGGTGTTTATAAAGGTGTCTAAAAGAATGGAAATATTCTTTTAAAAGAGGATTTGAGAGGAACCAGGAGAAACACAGTTTTTCTAGGTTTCTCCTTCTCTTTCAGATGAGGTCTTTGAAAAACCTCATAATGGCCATGATTTATACAATACAGATTGTGATACATTTGTGCAGAAGTCACTTTGTGTTCTTGAAGTGACTATGATGCATATTGCAAGGGTACATGTCAGATCTATGAAGTATAGAGTATAAATGTCTTAACAGAATAATTAAGTAAATGACATGAGGGATATATTAACCAGTACAATGTAAGCATTCCAAATTGTATATGAAATCAGTACATTGTATCCCATAAATGCATTAAGGTATATGTGATCTGCCTCTTTATGATGTAATTTAATAAATAAATACATTTTAAAAACAAAAAAATAAAATAACATTTCAGTATGAATTCAAAAAAATAATAAAACTATTTTACATACTAACACTTGTAATAGCTCATCTTTGCTGTGGAACAAATTATTCCTAATCTTAGCTACTTAAAAATATTTATTTACACAGTTTTGAGAATCAGTATTCTGAGAATAGCTTAGCCTTTTGGTTATAATTCAAGGTCATTCGTGAATTGCCATTAAGATGTTGGCAAATGCTAAGATCATCTGCTTCTGTAATGACTTATTCACATAGCTGTTAGCTGGAGGCCTCAGTTCCTCACCCTATGGATCTCTCCTCATGGCTGTTAGCTGGAGGATTCAGTTCCTCACCCTGTGGATCTCTCCTCATGGCTGTTAGCAAGAGGCCTCAGTTCCTCACCCTGTAGATCTCTCCACATGGCTGTTAGCTGGAGGCCTCAGTTCTTCACCTTGTGGATCTCTGCACATGGCTGTTAGCAGGAGGCCTCAGTTCCTCACCATGTGGATCTCTCCACATGGCTGTTAGCTGGAGGCCTTAGTTCCTCACCCTGTGGATTTCTCCACAGGGCTGCTTGACATGGCAGTCAGCTTCTCCCACAGTGAGTGATCCAAGAGAGGTATCCAGACAAAAGCTCAAATATCCTTTTTGACCTACTTGTGCACAGTCACTTTTGCTACACTCAGTTCATTAGAAATGTGTAAGTCTATCCCAGGTTCAGAGTAAGAAGAATTAGATTCCACCTGTTGTAGGAAAGATAATTGAGGAATTTGTAGACCTATTATAAAACCACCACATTTTCATTAAAAAAGAAAAAAAAATGTTTTGCTGCTTTGAAAACAAAAGGTTATAAAATATTTGTTTCCTCAATTAACTTCATTAATATCCATCACCACTTGTATCACCATTTAGTCACCCCAAAGCTTGTCCTTGGGAATATTCAGTAGGGGAATAAAGGATATCTGTAAAAT
Organism: Otolemur garnettii; assembly: GCF_000181295.1. Lineage (NCBI taxonomy): Eukaryota > Metazoa > Chordata > Mammalia > Primates > Galagidae > Otolemur > Otolemur garnettii. The sequence goes on along the minus strand of NW_003852398.1, from coordinate 13,934,624 downwards.
CAGCAATGAACATATAAGAGATGGTCTAATATTTGATGACAAATCCCACAAATATTAAGTAACATTTTAATTTTTCAAGAATCTCTTTATGTCCTGGCAAGATCACATTTGTGTTTTGTATGCTTCATTTGTAATGATAGATAGAGGGAGTCCTAAAATTTAGGAATGAATGGAATCCCCAGCTAAAACTCTAATCCAGATGAGTAGCCTGATAGACTAAGAGGAAAAAATAATAATAAAGGAGGTGAGAAATGATAATAAAAAGAAATTCAGTGATTTGATGGTGAATATGAGAGTAAAGTAGGTGATATAGAAGGAAAAACAAAAGAAGAACTTAGAAAGACCATGATATAAATTGAAGAAAGTTTTTCTGATGAAAATTTTTAGGAAAAACAGTAATTGTAACTAACAGTGCAAATGTTATGACAGAGAACTCACTATAAAAGAAGCTAAGAGCAGAGCAATTGATCTACAATGCACACAGTTTAATCTAAATGGCTGCTAAACGCTCCAGCAGTCGTGCCTGGGAAAATGTAATTTAAGTGTCAAGTAAGGATGCTAGACATAGGAAAAACATGCTATTGGGGGAAATATTATGATAATCTCTAACTAAACGTACTAAGGTAGCTTAGAAAAAAATACATCCGTGAAATAATAAGATGTGATGGTAGCCTGGTACCAATATCTCTTTTTGGAAAATTGGAAGAGAAAACTAGAGTTTATTATTAGGAGTAATTATTTGTAAATTACTTTCATATAACAGATAAAATATATTTTACTGTGAGCAAAGGTAGGTAGCCCACTGGAACAATGGAATACACAATAAAATCCCCAAATAGAAATACGGAGAGTGCTAAAAAATGGAATAATTTGCCACTTTTTCCCACAAGAAAAAAAATGAAGTCAAAGAAAGTTAATAATAATGTAATATAAACAGTCGACATACATGAAACGAAAGAAAAATTGATTACAGCCATTGTTCGGCAAAATGTGAACATTTAAAGCATTTCAAATTCTTTATAAAAAAAGACAGACAAATGATTGGTCATTCCAGGAGTTGCACAGGTAAAGAGTCACCAACTATGAAGGACAATAGAAGGGAAAAAGCAGGGAGAGAGGGGAAGAAAGGAAGTCAGAGGGAAGGAGAAAGACCCTATGAGACTTCCCTGGGAACTTCCTCCCATGCTCATTAGAATTATTCATGCAATTACAAACTAAAAGAAAACGTGTATTTTAAAAGTTATCACCTGAGTTAGGAAGATTTAAAAGCAGTCCTATACTGGCAAGAAAGTTACTACGGTCACAAAGATGGTTTTCCCAGAGCAAGGCTTGCACTCCAGATGGGGTGACCCCCGCAATTTCCCCAAATGAGCAAAGTGGACTGCACAATTTATGGTAGTGGAGTACTACATTCACACTGTGCCCTGGGGAAAAAAATCTGAGGATAAATGGTGGTGATGGTGTACGACCTTGTGAATATACTTAATGGCACAGAACTTAACTCTTAAAAGTGGTTAAAATGGTAAATGTTTATGTTATGCATATTTTATAACAAAAATCAAAATATTTGTATTTTTAGTGTATTAATAACTCTTAATGATAAAGGAAAATATTAAGAGAACAAGTAAAAGGCAAAAAAAGAGAGAGAGAAGAAAACCCTGGGCAGGTGCAGTGGTTAGTGCCTATAATCCTAGCAATCCGGGAGGCTGAGGCAAGAGGGTTACATGGGTGAGTTCTGGACTTCAAGACCAGCCTGAGCAAAAGCAAGACCACATCTCTACTAAAAATAGAAAAATTATCTAGGTATTATGGCAAGTGTCTATAATTCCAGCTATTCAGGAGGCTAAGGCAGGAAGATTGCCTGAGCCTAGGGGTTTGAAGTTCTGTGAGCTAGAGTAACCTGGGGCAACAGAGTAAGACTCTGTCTCAAAAAAAAAAAAAAAAAAGGAAATCTTATCTTGTCTATAGCAATCCATCATTTATGTCCAAATGAAAATGTTAAACACAGAAAATTGCATTTGACATTTTGAATGCCTATTGTCATTTTTGATTTAAAACATGCCCTCTGTAATTAAAAATGTAGTCCTGGCTCTCAGCCCAAAGAAAAATTAAGGAAGAGTTTAATAAAAAGATAAAGAACAAGAATGCCTTTGGTAACGATTCTTCTGTTTTTTGGTAGATGCACGTTACCTCAACTGCCTGTTTCTCTCCAATCCCAGCAGAAAGCCCACAGTGCAGTGACAATCAATTCCAGATAACTCCCGCCACCTTCATCCAGTCAATACCTGGTATATTCATTTACCAGTGTGGCCATGCCGAAGTAAACACATTGGGTGATTTAAATAAGAAGTTTGGCGTGTTCCACAGTTCTGGAGGCTATAAGTCTGAGATTAAGGTGCCAGATAGGTTGGCTTCCTCTGAGGTCCCTCTTTTTGGCTTGTAGATGGCCATCTTGTCCCTGTATCTCTCTTCACTTGTTCATTTTGGCTTGTAGATGGCCATCCCCTCCCTGTATCTTCCTTCACTTGTCTATGTCCAATGTCCTCTTCTTTCAAGGACACCATTCACACTGGATTTGGACCCACACTCATAACCTGACTCGAACTTAATTACTGCTTTAAAATCCCTATTTCTAAATACAGTCAAATTCTGAGACCCCGGCCCTTAGGCCTTCTCCATACAAATTTTGTAAGGACACAATTCCGTTTTCACAGCCCCTGTCTCCCTTATCATGGTTTGATGAGAATGGAGGGACAGCATTTTACTCATTCAGACTGACTGATGAACAACTTGCCAGGAGGCATTTTGGTGCCTATAATCAAAAAGA
>NW_003852398.1:13929426-13930846 GCF_000181295.1 Otolemur garnettii | reverse complement strand
GAAGTGTACACAATGACCCTGTGTGGATCACCGCTCCAAAGGATGGAAGAAGTCTGCCACTAAGTATTTGTACTCTCAAAGTTTGTGTACACTCTGATTTGTTTACAGGGCAATATGATGTACCTTGCAACCTATTAAACTTTCTTAGGACCATGAAATCAGCATTCAGAAAAGCAAAGCATTAAATACCTGCCAGTTATCCCTCTAAAAGTAAACACTGAAGTCATGGACAGCCCTCGTCTCAGTGATTTTCTATAGTGGAGCAATCCCAAGCAACCTTCAAAATAAAACTATAATCTTTTCAGCTTTAGAGGAATGTAAAAAAGTCAACATATGAGAAAATTTGGTAATTTAATTTGTTTCTCTTAATTTAATTTCATATGCCAAAGGTGCAGACTGAAGGGGTGTTAAAATGCTGGGAACAACTTTATAGAATCATCCTTGCTTCCTGTAAGAGGTAGTGAAGATGGCCTGGGGGAGCATTTTCCTGAGCCACTAAATTTTACTGCATAGTTGATTTGGGCATTTTGAGATGAAGTGAGGAAAGGGTTGATTTCTTTGAGATTTCACTGTGGACATCGATCAGAAATGCACATGCTTGGTGTCTCCCTAAGGTCCTATGTTTTCTGTTTAGAAGGCCACATATTACATAAGTGAAATGCTAAAATCATGTCCAGTCAAAGGATATGGCGAACAAATTACTTTCTGTAAACATGAATCTTCCTCAAAATGTCTGGTGAGTTAATGATAAAATTTGTTTAAGGAATGGAATAAAAAAAATTAATATGTTTAAAAAGAGTTTGAAAAAATCATGAAGAAACATCACTTCCCAACAGTAGTTACTAAAAAGTTGATGTGACCTTTATTTTTCATTTTAAAATCAGTGAAAAAGTTGAAAATAACCTAGAAGAAATTTTTTTACTGTTCCAAGAGCCACTTTCATAAAATAAGCAATGTTGACATTTTAGTGTATTTCTCCCAATTTTTCTTCCCTACGTTATTCTTTGCAAAGCAACCATCATCTTTTGAAACCATTTGTTTATCTTTATGGTTTGGACCCAAAATACAATTTTGAAGTCTGAATCATATTATGTTGTCTCATATACACACATGCATAAACACTGTACCCACAATTCTTTCATCAAAAGGATAAGTCCTATTTTCTCTAATTTTTTTACTTTAGCCAGACTATGTGTCCCTATGAAGAATAAAGAAAATAAAAGATTCCAGGATCCAAAGCTGATTAGTTTGATCCAAACAGTGCCCCCCCACACACACCTGGGGTTGAACTGAAACCTGGAGAAGGCCAGTGGCCACAGTCAGTGCTGAAACATAACATCTTGTACAGTTGTTACAGGGCTAATGCTTGAACCCGAACCTTCTTTTGAAGGAATCATTGCAGATCACAGGGTTTTTCAAC
>NW_003852398.1:13924489-13928472 GCF_000181295.1 Otolemur garnettii | reverse complement strand
GAGTAGGACCTTGAATTTAAACTTGATAAAAACATGAAAGTCGTAGTTGACCTAAATATGAAGTCTCAGTCGTACACACCCACCAGTTCACACTGCTTACCCGCTTACCCATCTACTGTGTCAAAAAAACATATTATGGAATCAGTAAAAATAAAGGGTGACATAGAGGCAAATACCCCAATATAAATCAGAAACATATAATCTCAGGATGGTACATGAAGAAAACTTACAAAAGCAAACTCATTACCTGTTATCAAAATGTTATTATAGCATACAGTGTACAGTGGTTAATGTATGCTTTGAGGTCAGACTGTTCAGTGGAAATGTGAAGCCTATAACAAACCATTTTTTACTTTGCGCTAGTCTTATAGTTAAAATTAAGTGAAGTTGCATGGAAGGTTGAATGTAAGTTTTACTAAAGAGACTATTGTGCATGGTTCAGGTATGGCTGAGTTTAAGATGTCCCCTAAAATTAAGTTCTCCTCACAGAGTTTTGAATGGGCATGTACCCACCCAGCTGCACTACATTTCCCAGCAACCCTTGCACCTGGGCTTGGCCATGTGATACAGTTCTGACCACTGGGATGTGAAAAGGAATGTGCAATGTCTGGATGTTGCCATTAAAGGGGAGTTGAGTGTTTGCTTCCTAGATTTTTGCTTTCTAGATTTTTGCTTTCTACAGGCAGATATGGGGTAAGAAATGAAGAATGTGTCTTGGTCATCCACCATAAATCAAATGTTGTGGATGGCTACACTGGACTGTTACATAAGAAAGTAAGTTCCAGCTACCTTGCTCTACTTTAATAGTAGGATTTCTTTGTTATAGCCACTTAATCTGTATTCTTCCTCATATGAACAACCAAAATTGAAATTAAAATTTTGAAAATAATTAAGAATAAAATGATACTCAAAAAACACACTTAGTGATGACTTCTACACTATTCAATGAATTATCCCTAGCTTCTAGGAGTACTACTGGCCTACCACTTTCATCGGTCAGCTCTACACAGTGGGCTTTATATGTATAAAGCCACCTTGCCTGGGATAATATCCTCATAAACAACTGTACATGAAACTTTTCTCCTGGTCTGTTTCCCAGAAAATCCAACCTACAACAGTAAATATCAGGAGTGATCTGAGGTATCAGCTGGACTGGTCAATGCCTGGCTGGCAATTAGGGTCTCATCTATGGTGGTAGATAGAGGACAGACAGACTCTGGTACAGCTAGATGGCCCAGGTGCTATAAATTTCACTGCCAGTGCAAGGAAGGCATGAGCTAACACAATGTATTAGGCTTTGAAAAAATATGAGAACATAGTAACCATAATAACAATGGAATTAAGTTGCTATTACTAAGCTCCATTGATGTGCTAGAAAAAGACAATGAAAGGCTATAAGCAATTAGCAGGCAATTGAAAGCCAAATGTGAGAGCCAGAGCTCTCCTCTCCTGCAGTGGGAGGTCAAAGGAAGTTAATGAGCAGACCCAGGACTTAATTGTTACTTGAAGAATTTGTACTTTTTCTCCCCAAATTCTAGGTTCTGCAAGCTTAAAGTCCTCGGTACCCAAATAATCATACTTTCACAGGCAGACTAAGCAGAAATCTTTCTGAATTATAAAGCGCTCTGGTCTCTGGTCACTTATGTCTAGAAACCAGCAGGCAGCAAGAGTCACCATTTTGACAAGAGTGCTATTACACAAAAAGGTCAAGAAGGACTATTTTTGACACTTTTGTCCTGGTTAGTACTCCTGTGCCAGTTTTTGATGATATATCCATAAGTTAAGCAACACTGGCTTGGAAAGGGCACCGTGACCAGAAATGAGCTTCTGGGCCATGCAGCAGAGAAGCTGCTGGAATCTGCAGAGACGCTAACTTCTGTTGAGTGCAATCTGGAATGTGTAGGAGAGGAGACAGACAATGAGCAGTAGGTGGGAGTCCGTCCGAAACCAGCGACAGCAGCAGGGAATATACTTTGTTTCTACTAATGTTCCTTACCTAACTTCATCCCACAAAGAGGGCCAACTGGAATCTTGCAGAAGCTGCTGTTTGAGTGTGTGCAAAGAAGAGAATCTGAGTGAAGAGGGTGGATTACAGCAGGCACAATAATAAACCACTCAAGCGAGACTTGTTGTCTCAGCTGTTAGGAGTGATGTCAGCCAACAGCTTTTGATGTCACACCATTAAGAGCTTGCCTTAATGTCGGGAGTCACCTGGCTCAAGCTTATTGAACTACTCATTCAATGACTGTTGTGGTGGGGGTTGGGGGTTAAAAGCCAAAAATTTCACTCCTACAAGGGACAACTTTGGTGGGTTACATTAATTCCTTAAGGTCAGCACAGGGTGTTATCAGACCAGCACTGCAATTCCACCTCTCTTTCTATCCTCTTCTTCCTCTTCCTTCCAAGATTCTAATCCTGCTGATTTGCCCTAATAAACATTGCATATGCTACAGCTGGTGTCAGAGTCTGGCTGCCAGACAATCTATCCTGTTGTGACATACATTTATTCTTCCTACTCTCTGAAGCACATTATTCACTTAGGTTATAGACACCATGGTCATCTAGTTTTTCTTCTAGTTCACTTGCCACTGTTTGTTCTTCTTTTTTGTCGTTTCAGAACTCATTCCCTAATCCTTTCCCTTTTTTTATCTCCCTGCATTCTTTTGCTAACATTAGCTAGTCTTGTTGCTTTAAATACCATGCAATCTGTTTTCAATAGAGCAGCCAAAACAGTTATGTTAAAATACCACTCCTTCCCCGAAAACCATTCCACAATTTCTTATCTCAATCACGGGAGAACCCAGTGTTTTGTTTTGATTTGCTCTGGTTTGCTACAACAGTCTGTTAGGCCTAACACCAGTGATTCTCAGCCCTGGATGCATGTTACAATCACCTGGTGAGCTTTAAAAAATTACTCTGGCCCAAACCCCACATAAAGCAAATTCAGTAAGACTGTCTTGACTCTTGAGGTAAAATACATGCATCACTGACTTTATAGCTCTTAAGAAGGACATCTGATCTGCATCCAGGGTTGAGAAGCACTGCCTTAGAAGTGTATCTCATCCTCCTCCCTCTAATCTCTCCTAGCTCTCTTGCCGTCTCTCTGAGCTTCAGCTTCATAGAAACACTCCCCATTCTTTGAATAAACCCAACAAAGCTCCTAACTCAACAACTCTGAGCTTATTCTTCCTAATGTTTGGGATGATTTTCCCCCACTCATCAGGTCTTTGCCAAACTTCACTACCCCATTGAGTCTTGTCCTGACCTACTTAGCTGAAAATTGTAAGCACTCTTTACACACTGCCTATCCTTTTTCCTTACTTTAAATTTCCCCGAAGTGTTTATCCTATGTCATTACATGTATTTTATGTGCTGTTTATTAGCTTCTTCTGCTAGTTTCCTATTGCCATTGTAACAAATTACCACAATTTCTCTTCTTAAAACAACACAAATTTATTGTCTTATATTTCTGGAGGTCAGGAGTTCAAGATAGATGATATTCCTGGGCTAAAATCAAGATATCGACAGGGATCTGTTTCTCCTGAAGACTCTGGAAGTGAATTCTTTGCCTTATCTGCACCAGCTTCCGGAGAGAGCTAGCATTTCTTGATTTATGGCCTCTTATCTATTTTCAAATGCAGCAATCACAACACTCTGACTTCTGCTTCCATGGTCATATTTGGTCCTCGTTCCTAACTCTCTTCTTCTTTACCTTCTATGGACACTTGCAATTATACTGGGCCCACTCTGACAATGTCATTAATATTGATATATGATAATCCTAAACGTCCCCTCTCAAGGTTCTTAACTTAATCACATGTACACTATCCTTCTGCCATATGTAAACATATTCACGGGTTCTGGAGATTTGGGTGTAGGCATTTGTGGAGCCATTCATTACTCTGCCTACCACACTTCACCTCAAATGCATCCTCATTAAGAGAAGAATTTCTGCTCATTTGATTCACTGCTATGTCCCAAGT
>NW_003852398.1:13923988-13924397 GCF_000181295.1 Otolemur garnettii | reverse complement strand
TTATTTTATTTGGTTACACATGATATGCTAAAAGGAAATTCTTTTTTATAACATGCTTTTAATAGCCAAAGTATGCAATCCTAAAATATTTTATGAACATCTGCTCTATATTTGCTACCAAGCCCATAAGGGACAATCTTTGCAAAATCAAAGCCAGATTCACTCAGTTTAGAGCTCAAACCAGACAGTTGGAATAAATTTAGATGGAAGAAAGTGCTCCAAACATTTCTAGACTCATCAAACCACAGACAGGGGAGAAATATCTAAAGGTCATTTGATATATTTCCCTGTTTCATAGGAGATAAACATTTCGAAAACCTAGACTTGTCATGATTTTTAAATTTGTATTTGCCTTTGAGCTCCTTGAGATAAAGAATTTTATCTTGTTTATGATTTTATCCATAGTTCC
>NW_003852398.1:13881257-13923857 GCF_000181295.1 Otolemur garnettii | reverse complement strand
ATTATGTTAATAAATCAGTTATAATGCTACCAAGCAATGACAGCTTGGCCACAGAAATAATAAAGCACACCTTTGAATGCTGTTAAATTCAGACTTATATTTACGTGAATAAGCTTTTCTGACCATTCGCCCAACTACATAGGCTAAGGCTTAGGAATCACCCGGCATCCTAACAATCCATCTATCACCAGAGTCCGTGGCTCTGTTTTCGACATACCCCCCATTAGAGAAGTAATTGTTAATGTCAACAAATATCCCCCTTGTTCTCCACATCCCCACAATGTACGGAGGGAGTCTGGTAAGCTCTCCCCTAACGGGCACCATGTAGGGGTATATGGCACACTTTTGGTAAAAGGCTCAACTACAATTTAGATTTTTCACTAACAAATGCAAACAATATAACCTAATTGTATGTACTCTCACATTAATCTGAAATTTAAAAAAAAAAAAAATTTAAAAACCTTCCTCAATACCAAACATATTAAGAAAGCAAATAAGACAGATCACATAGTCAAAAACTAATGCTACCCAAAAAAGCCCCAAAAACATGGAATTAATTCAAGCAAAAGACATTGAGTGGCAACAGTGTCACATCCACTAAAAGGCAAATAGGAACTGGTGTGCCTCCTTTAGCTCCCTCTTTCTCAGCGATAGTGACCTTAAAGGCCACGTGTTCCAGATGGCATAGCTAGAAGATTGAAGACGCCTGGATTCTTGGGTCCCCCTTGGGAGGAGTGCTGCTTTGGCGAGCTGCCCAGACTGCAACAGACTATGAGATGAGAAAGATACTTTTGCTGGGTCATGCCACAGAGATTATGGAGTGGTGTCTTATAGCAGCTAGCACTAATTACTCTAAAAAATAACAAGACTGGTAAGGGGGATGGGTGGGGACTGCTCTAACAAAAAGGAAAACAAAAATATGTGGCATCTGTTCAGGAGGCGAGTGCCAGGGCTGCCAGGAAAGTGATACTAGAGGTCAAAAATGTATTACTCTCTCGTATACAGAAACAAAACATGTGATTATGCTATTACCTACAACTTAGGATCACGTAATTACTGAGCTAGAAATTCTAGAGGAAGAATTGGAAAATAGAAAATTAGTAGTACTAGCCGAGCATAGTAGAGGCTTTAAAAAATGTCACCTCTTCACTGGAACTTTCCTCCCCCACCCTCCACAATATACCCTTTATTCGGCTCTATACTGCCTCACATTACTTATCATTATTCTAGATCATGGTTTTTGTTTGGGTTTTTTTTTCTCATTAAAGATCATTTATTTATTCTCTGGAATAAAATCTCCACAAAGGAGAGGCTTAAAGTTTCATCTTGACAACTTTATCCTCAGAATCCTTAATAGTAGCTGACACAAAAATAATCATTAGGTAGCAAAAATAAGTGTTCAGTAAATAAAGCAAAGAATGAAGAGATATTCTTTACTTACTGGTTTAAGATGAAGACTCCTTAATTAATATGCACTCGTGTCTCTATTTCTTTTTCCTTGTCTATTTCTCATTCTCCTTCACCTTCTAATTCTTTCCCCATTCTCTCTACTCCTTTTTTCTTGAATTCTATCTATTCTCTCTCTAAAGACTGGTTTTTCTGCTTCCAGGTTCATATAGTAGCCAGATGGCATCCAAATTAACATGTTCTCTCTCACCATACAGTAATGACAAATTATTTCAAGAAATAATCTGATGAATCTACCTTGGGTCATGTATGATCAATTCTTTATGGTCATTTGTGGAGAGATGGTATATACTTAGTTGCCCATGTCCTTGGTGGGACTCTCTAGAAGTGTCTACTATAAACACTCTTACAAAAGAATGATAAATAAGATGATTAGTACATTTTCAAATAACAGTCCCCTATTTACAAATATAAATCTTTTATCAGGTGGTTGCTCAGGATACTGACAATGAAAAAAGATAATAAAAACAGTCCTTAAATATTGCATTCAAAAAAGGAAATAGGTAGGTGATGATATTATTGACCATTTTGAAGAGCAAGAAATTTCTAAATATTTTAACTAAATTGTACATAATGCCATATTCCCAAATCTTTGGAATTCTGTATTCATAATTACATGTTTGAAGCAACATTCTCTTTATTAGAAGAATATCAAATGTTGACATGACAAGGAAAACATATAATGAGGTTAAAAAATAGAATCATGTGTAATTTTTCCTTCTCTATTCAATTGTTTTGCTTCCTGTCTTTCCTTTAGAAAAAGATAGATAAAATAGTTCAAGAAACCAATTCATTACGAGATGCAACAGTTTAATCCAGCATTTTCCTAGAAAAGCCATAGATTAAACAAAGTATTCTGATAAGAAAGACCCTATGAATATGATCTGTCCATAAATACACCTACTAAGAATAAATGCACAGCTTATAGTTCATGGAGTATGTAGTAAATAGTAACCAATTATATAGTCTAGTCTAATCAAGTCTAATTGTATTCTTATTTGAGAAAATAATTTTAATATATCATTTTGTCATTATTTGGAAATTCTTTAATGTGTAAGTATACAGAGTTGTATGACATATACACATGCATGCACGTATACCAGAAACACACACTGTTCACTGGATGAAAATCTTGAGTCTAAAATTAGTTGTGTAACTGCATCATGAATGAGAAGTTACACTGCCTTGATGATTCTCCTCAAATTCTTCAGATACCTACTTTCTTCTGCTGACCAGAAGCTATCAAATTTTACTTCAATACCAGATGTTTTAATTTTACTCTATAAAAGGGGCCTTTTGTCTTCCTTCCCATACAATTCAGAAAATACATTGCAAAATGCCAAATAGATGATTATCTAATTATTTTACACTGTGAAAGGTTTTACCATTCTCTTAATTCATTTCATTTATTTAGAAAGTGTATGTGTGTGTGTACACCCACACAGTAAACTTACAATATTCTACCCATTGAAGAAACAATGAACTAGCCAATTTCCTGCCCTTGAATTGTCTAGAATCTAATATATAAAACTTATTAAGGCCTATGATATGCTAATATACAATGTGCAAAGTATAGTATCTCATTTTATTCTTTAAATCCTTTGATCTGGAGTTAATACCATTGTAAAGATGTGATACATTATTTAACAGGCCCAGATACCATCTTTTTTTCAAGTTTCTGGAAATCAAATCTTTAAAAGCAAGTATTAGTTATTAAGATAGTATTTGAGGGAAAATCTGCTGACATTTGAATAAGAGCCTAAGAACCACAATCACACTTCATGAAGCACCTCTTCCTTCTTAGATGATTGCTAAGAAAGCTGAATGCGTTCATTGTTAACTTTATACACACAGCTTAGACTCTAGCCCCACGACAGCTCCTCTATCCACGTGATACAATCCAATCAGGTTGCTTCCCTGTAGTTTAGGGAATGCTCTAGGGGGAAGCATAGAGATTCCAGATGCTGATGCCTTTCCCCCTTCACACATCCCAGAGGTAGGAAAGGAAGGAGAAAAGAAGAGCTGCATGGTGACCATGACCACTAATGACAACGGCTCAGCCACTGAGCCACCATCTGAGGAACAGAATGGATTTCTCCTTTTCAGGGGTTGCGAGGGGGCAGTATTGGAGAAAAGAGTGAACACTTTCTCTCCCATAACCTACTAGCTATTAAAACCACAGACCAATTCATCTTTTTTTCACTTTAAGAAATACTAGTTCCTCTACCATTTTTTAAAAAGTATTATTATTCTTGCATTTTTAAAAGAGATCTTTATGTACAAAAATGATCCTCTAATAGAACATTCAAAGGATCTATTTTTTTTTTTGTTAAATCATAGCTGTATACATTAATAGCTATATTAGTAACCAGGGACTTCCCTGGTTACTAATAAAGCTATTTACTCAGCCCATTCTTTGTGTATTTATTCTTGACAAAGTAGTTTTTCTCAGATTGTATTAACCTTTCTTAGCCCTCCAATAAGGAAGATCTAAAGTTAGTTCCACTAGTTTGTTTGTTTTGTTTTGCAAAGACAAGGTCTCATTATTGCCTAGCTTGCTCTTGAACTTCTGGCCTAACCTGATCCTCCTGCCTTGGACTCTCAAAGTGCTGGGATTACAGGTGTGAGCCACTTGTTCTCAGTTCCATTAGTTGTTTTTGATGGGAATAGAGAAATCAAAATAATTATCATCATTAAATACTAAGCAAAGCATGATAATTTCAGAAGAAAATGTGTTTAACTTTAAAAGAAATATATTTCTTCATCTTTTCTTATGACTTTAAACCTTTAACATTAATGAAAGCACTCCATCTTCTCACTTATCAAATATCCTTATTTTAGGTAGCATGAAAATCCAACACAAGAATGCCCAATATCATTGTTAAGTAAGTTCAGCTGGTTTTAAAAAAATAGTCATACCTTTCTCCCAGCACCAGATTTCTCTAGATGGGTTTCCCCTTCAAAGTCTCTGCACCTTTAAAATTTGTTTTTTACTCTTTCTTTACTTTGTGTTTTGTGAATTTTCAGTATGTACTATTCAGTTATATGAGGAGGGCTTCGGCATTCCACCTCCCAGAATTATGTCTCTACAGACTTTGTACCCTTGCTCATTTTAGAACATGGCACAGGTTTTCTGTGTAAGTCTTTGAAGGAAGAGATCATATCCTATTCAACACTGAAATCTACCTTACTCCAAACTAATCACAGTTTCTATGAAATGAGTGAATGATGTTCGGAATGTAACAAGCACAGAAATCCACAACTCTCAGCTCCCAGACCATTACTCCCTTCTCTACAATCTCATGTCTCTTATCACCATATGACTACAGCAAGCAAGTTCTGACTCTACATAGTTCTGAGAAGGCTATATTTTATTAGACTGCCTCAGCTTAAAAAGATTGACTCATGGTGACTCATTCTGATCCATGTCAAACAAAACAACAAATTGTAAAAACACTTCAAATTTTCAGAGTCTAGCTCCTTACATGATTTATTGAAACAGAAATAGAATAACATTTTATTATAGGTATCGTTCCTGGATTTATTATATTTTTTTGTCTAGATTTTCTTTATATGATTTTTGAAACATCATATCCATTTTTAAAAATGATCTTAAGTCATTCCCAGAAAAATTTGATAAATGAATAAATGGACAAATGAACAAATGGTATACAAACTGAAGACACCAATCCCTCAAAAAAATTGTGCAAGTTAACAACCAGTTCAAATTCTATAGTTCTAATTTAGCATTACAGTAACACAATCAATGATTATTATTTAAAATTTGACATTGAGCATTCTCTGAGCACACATTTTCCGCACCAGAAAGTTAGCAGTTAACTAGACTTAACTCCTGTCTCTAAACTTGTTTCATATCCAAATAAGCTATTTTATTCAATAAATATTTATAAAGCGTCCTCCTGACATGTATTCAAAGTTGTTCTGTCAAAGAGAAAAGGTTAGTGAAGCTCAATTAGACCAAATGGAATGCTTGAGAGCACAGAACTGTCTTTGGCATTTTTGGAACATTAATACTGAGTTAGTCAATTCTATGCCCTTGAACAAGGAATTCTGTAGCTCAGGGCTGGAATTGTCAAATTTGTCAGTAGCACCTGCACACATCAATCTCTACGCGGGGATGAGTAATAAGCCATCACATTAGGGTTACACATGGTTGTAAAGAAAAAGCTTATTTTCAGGTAAGCATCTCCCAGCTACTTTATGTCCTTAACAGAGACCTGCAATGCTGCTTGGAGACCAATAAGCAGGTGCTCTATTCCACCTTATGGAAAGGTATCATTTAAAACAGAAATATCTGCAGAACAGACAGCTAAACAAAATATTTAGGGAATCGTCTAAGGAAAAATGAGATGCTAATCTACAAGTCACAGAAACTATCTCTCTCTTCTAATTGTGTCTCTTAGGTAAAACCTAAACTGTGTAGTAATTCCCAGCATGGTCACCAGAAAATTCTCATTTAACCAAAGGATACAACAGCTGAAGTTGAGACTCAAACGGAGCAAATGTTCAGTTAAGTAAGACAGATGTGTATCATAGCTGTTCTTCCATGGGAGAGAACCATGTAGATCTCAAGTGGGGTGCCTAATACTTCTACAGGATAAAACAGGAGCAAATGCAGATTTTTCTTTCTGTTCTATAACTGATTTGTATAATTGGGTAGAGAAGAAGTCTTCCAATAATCAAAGATTATACAGAAACCTGAAGGAATCATTGATAAGAGTTAAATAAAATGGAAAAAATAAATAGCTAGAGGTTTTCTTTCTTTTCTCAACTCTATTTGTTAACAATAGACTTTATAATATAAATGTATTTCTACCTTATTAGTCAATGTTGGATTTTTTTTTCTCATCAAATCAAAACTGCATCAGTTCTGATACTTTGCCACCAACTTGCTATATGACTTTAGGGAAGGCTCTTTGTGAATCACTATTTTTATCAACAAAAATGGAAATAATAGTATCTTTCTTTTCCATCCCTAAAGCTCATGAGGTTAAAATGAGATAGAAGGGAAATGTAAAGTTCAAAAAGTCAATTGTTCACCTTCAGTCAACTGTCTAAATATAGGATGAAAGAGAATAAATTTAAAACTATACTGAAAAGGATAAGATTTTAATTTCTCATGAACGTTTCCACTAGCTGGCTGCTAGAAAGTGAACACAATCTAAGACTGAAAAAATAGAACAATTAGAACTATGATTTAAATCCAGGAACACAACAGGGTTTCCTGGACTCTACTAGTCACTTCAAGTAGATACTGCTGAAAACTTAGAGAGCCTCCAAACAAGAGATAGGGGAGGTATTTGCAAACGATTTGGGGAATAAACTTTGAACTTGAGTCAGAGATGATCTCCAAGTAAAGTCTGGGAAGTGTCTGTTGTTAGAATATTACAATAGCAAAAGCAATGTGAGTTGAAATATGCCTAGTGGTTGGAGCTGTCCATATTGAAAATACAGTGCTGCAAAGTAATGAACTTCTTGTCATTAGAAAGGCTCAGATGTAGGCCAGTGGATAATCAACTGCCAGAGTGCTGGAGAAAGATGGCACTAGATATGCTTCAAGGTCTCTTCCAACCAGATAACATTTAAATTGAGAACATAAGCGTAAGTTTTTAATGAACAATATTACACAAAGGAGAGACGTCATCTTGTGGAATAAGTGTCTCCAACAGAAATATTGAGGTATATGATAACACGCCATTATTCTGAACCTGGTGGTTCTGAAGGATAAAAAGGGGAAAGAAAAAACAGTGGCTCTTGTTCACCACACCGTTCACAGTGACTGCTATGGCTGTCAAGTGCATGATTAAAAGCACATACTTTTCAATGTGAGCATGCAATTTGTTTATCGTTGCTATTAAGGGAAGCAGGAATTGCTTCTGTTTTGAAAATAAACCTTATAAAAAAATTTTCTAAGAAATCACTTAAAAGGAGAAAAATTGATTTCATTTGGAGTTAATGCTAGGAATGCAATGGATGGATTATAAAATGAAAACTGCTTCATGAAATAAGTTACGACCCAACAGAAAATGACTTGAATTTTTAAATTTAAATCTTGCTATCCTATTTCAGATTGAAACTGTTAGCATAGATTTAGATAAGCTTTCATAATGTAGAAACTTTTATGAGCCATTTAACTTGAAAACTTGTTAACTTGTTTTGCACTTATCTGAGGTTATACAAAAAACAAATATGATTTATTTTTTTGAGACAGAGTCTCACTTTATTGCCCTGGGTAGAGTAACAAGAGCAACACAGCTCTTGGGTTCAAGGGATCCTCCTGCCTCAGATTCCCAAGTAGCTGAGACTACAGGCACTTGCCACAATGCCTATCTAATTTTTCTATTTTAGTAGAGATGGAGTATCACTATTGCTCAGCCTGGTCTCGAACTCCAGAGCTCAAGCAATGCACCTACATCACCTACTTCAGTTTCCCAAAGCACTAGGATTACAGGCATAAGTCACCATCTCTGACCAAACAAATATAATTTTAAATAATAAAACTCTCCAGGATTTGGGCAGTGCCTGTGGCTCAAAGTAGTAGGGCACCAGCCCCATATACTGGAGGTGGTGGGTACAAACCCAGCCCCAGCCAAAAAGTGCAAAAAAAAAAAAGAAAAAAAAAAAACACTCTCCAGGATTTTGTCAACATATCCAGGAAAATTAGAGATTCATTCTAAAAGCATAACTGACTGCATGATCAGATGAAATATATAATTTGGCTCTTTAACTCTTTTTGCTATTCAAGTACATTGAGTAAATCCAAGCAAACATAGTCATACTCCAAACATACTCCAAACATACATAGTCAGAACCAAATCACAAGATTTTGAGGCCATAACTGTCTGCAGGGAATATCTCCTGAAAGGACCAGCCAGGTAGTATAAAAATAAATGGCATTGTGGAGGGACAGAGTTTCCAGAGGATTATAGACTATCCCCTGAAAAAATGAATCAGATAAAGGCAATTATAAATTTATACATGCAAAGTTACAAGTACTACATGATGATCAAACCAAACACTTCTCTGAACAAGATCCATTTCAGAGCCCACTAGGTAAAACTCCTGACCTCATGTTGGCCCATCTTCTTTCATAAACAGAAAAACTGAAGTGGATGCTGGATTAAATAAGTGGCTTAAAGTCATATAGTAAGCTGTGGTAAGGCCAAATCCAGATTCTAACTATGTTATACGAAATCTAGAGATTGGAGTTCTGCCTTAAAAATATTTTTAAGTATATATAAATTGAGTTTAATTGTGCATTGGGTATATTACCTAACCCTAATTCCCTGTTCTTTATGTCTTTTCTATTAACAAAAGACAACAGATGTGAAATATAGTGAAAAGTTATTATGAACATACTTAGCAGATAGCCCTCCAAGTTCTGATGAAAATGTTATACTACTCTACGATTTACAAAGAACTAAAACTAGAGTCCATTCTGAGTGAGAGACTGGCTTAATTAATAATGAAAAGTATCATACTTTTTATTCACAGCCAGTTCTGCTATATTTGCATAGATTTTCCTTGAGGAGAATAATAAACAATTTTATGATGCCCTGTGCGATTGGCCTGACATGAATCTTGACAGTCTGCTATTAATAAAAGAAATTTTGTTAGAATAAACCAAAGAATAATAAATATTTATTATCTCGCTAGTAAGTCATTTGCAGATAAACCATCATCCCATTTTTTTAACATCCTAAACATGTGTCATTGCCTCTTGGAAAAGATTTACTTTTGCTTAGATGAGACAGGGAAGTTTCAATCTGGTGTTCTGCAAGGGTGACATCATATGAGGAATAATCATCATGTTTATGTTGCTTATGTCCATCAGGACATTAAGCAATTGTTGCTCCTATATAGGCCAGAGAAGGGAAACAAAAAATTCTAATGAGTATCATTACTGAAGTGACTTCAATCTCTGGGTCCCAATTATAATTATTATTTGCTTCTAAGTCTTCCGATTATGTAGGGATTCTTCCATACCAATTTGTCTCTTCTAGAAATGTGTTCTTCATTCTTAAAATAGAAGCCCAGCTCTACCTTGAACATAATCATGAAAGATGAGAGCACATAGCTCAGTCTATTTTTATGAATGAATTGGTTTGATTTCCTTTTTGGCAACTGCAAACTCAAAGCATTAGAATAAATGTGTTCATTCAACAAAAATGTGTCTTGTTTGATTGAATAATCTTCTGATCAAAGCTAAAGAGTCTTAGAAAAATGGAAAAGATTTGCAAGGAAGTGAGATATTCATATCTCAATGAAAATAAAGCCACTCTTTGGGGATTTTCAAAGACATGCTTAGACAGTGGAGTAGAATAAGACCGATATGCAGATATTTCCCATTCATTGTGCCTTGGATGCCAAACCATGATGGTTATTCAGTCATTTCCTGGTCCCAAGACTGTTTCCTCTAGTATTAGCACTGCATGTATCAGTTAGGGTTTTATTATAATCAACAGAAACAAACAAAAGATTAGAAACTGACTATAAGATTTTCATGTAGCACATAGATTCAAACATGTTGGTAATGGGCCAGATTCAGGAAAGAACAAGTATCAGGGAAATTCTGCTCAATTATCAATTTCCCAAAGGAAAGTGTCAGGCCTTATCTGGGATGCTATGCTAACAGAAGCCAGAATGCTTTGATTGGCAATTTCAACAACTGCAGAGAAGAAATATAATTTCCCATGTATAAATGGGATTGTTTGCTCTTTTCTGGTTGATTAATGTGAGATCTCTGTAGCTTCTTCTAATGATCAACCCTTTGTCAGATTCATAGCATGCAAACACCTTCTCCCATTCTGAAAGTTTTCTGTTTGATTTAGTTCTTGTGACCCCAGCTGTACAGAAGCGTTTTAGCTTGACCATATCCCATTTATTTATTTTTTGTGTTGTTGCAATTGCCAAAAGGGTCTTCTTTGTGAATTCTAGTTGATGGCATCCAGAGTTTCACCACACTTTCTTCTAGAGTTTTTATCATTTTGTGTTTCAAATTTAAATCTTTTATCTAGTGAGGTCAATTTTTGTAAGTGGTGGGAGGTGCAGGTCCAGCTTCAGTCTTCTCAACATGGCTAACCATCTCCCAGAACCATTTAGTAAGTCGGAACTCTTTTCCCTACTATATGCTTTTATTTGGTTTGTTGAAGATCAGATGGTATGTGATATACAGGTGGTTTTATCTCTAGGCTTTCTATTCTATTAGAAGTAGGCAAGACACATGAACAGAATGTTCTCTAAGAAAGACATATGAATGACAAACATAGAAAAAAATTCTCATCATCCCTAATCATCAGAGAAATGAAAATCAAAACCACCTTCAAATTTCACCTAACCCTAGTGAGAATAGCCAGTATTATAAAGTCCCAAAGTTACCAATGCTGGTGTGGATGTGGAGAGAAAGGAATACCTTTTTTTTTTCTTTTGTCACCCTTTTTAGAATGCCATTGCGTCACAGCTCACAGCAACCTCCAACTCCTGGGTTTAGGCCATTCTCTTGCCTCAGTCTCCTGAGTAGCTGGGACTACAGGCACCCACCACAATGCCTGGTTATTTTTTGTTGCAGTTTGGCCAGGGCCGGGTTTGAACCCACCACCCTCTCCATATATAGGGCCAGCACCCTACCCACTGAGTCACAGGCACTGGCTGAGAAAGGAATGCATTTACAATGTTGGTGGGATTGGAAACTAATACAGCCTATATGGAAAAAATTATTGAGAATTCTCAAAAAAACTAAAAGTAGACTTTCCATTTGATCTATGATCCCATTCTAGGTATCCATGCAGAAGAAAAAAATCATTTTACCATAAGGACATTTGCACTAGAATGTTTATCACAGCTCAATTCACAATTGCCAAGATGTGGAATCAACCCCAGTGCCCATCAACCCATGAATAGATTAATAAACTGTGGTATATATATATCATGGAATATTATCCAGCCATAAAAAAAGATGGCGACTTTACATCTTTTGCATTAATCTACACAGAGTTGAAGAACATTCTCCATAATGAAATATCATAAGACTAAAAAAGCAAGTATCCAGTGTACTTGATATTAATATGATACCGATACATAGGTAACTACATGCAGGAGAGAAAAACACAATTAAATTCAAGTGGGGGAGGGGGTAAGAAGAGAAAGGAGGGAGATGGGAGAAGAAAGGAGGATTGGTAAGCTCTCGGCTAAGGAGCACAATGTAAGGGTATACAGCACACCCCCTGGGTGAAGGGCTCGACTAAAACTTGAACTTCACCTAACAAACACAAACAATATAACCTAAGTGTACTCTTATTTTTATCTGAAATTTAAAAAATAAAGAAAAATATATTTTTAAAAAGATATTTCCCAAAAGGAAATGGAGATGCTATTATCAAATAGGGCTAAGAGAATAATTCAAATATGTACTATACTGCCTTTTGTATTTAGGCACTGACCAATACAGGATTGAAAAAAAAGACAACAGGAGTCTTAGAGGATCAATACCATCTCTTGCCAAGGCCTATTCATTGACATCCTACTTAATTCCATCCTACTCTAGTCTTGCCATCTGACCAAAAATATATTTTCAATACTTCTGACTTGGGACTAACCTTCACGTGGGGAGCCTTGCTGTTTTATACTTTGGTATCTATCACGAGAAGAAAATCAAATTGCCAAAATCCCTTCTAACAGAAGACAAGACGAGAAGTTGTGAGTTTTTCATGGTTTTTACTTTTTTGTATAAAACTTAACCACTTACTGCCAATATTTTCTGGGCATTGGTATATGTCAGCTTGTGGGTTTATCAAGCAGAAATAGTATTAAACAAGATAAATTAGTTTTATAAAACTTAGACATGAATAATCAATTTCCAATTTTCAACATTCACAGACTTTTAAACTTGACGTGAAGATAAAGATTCAAAGTGTATTAATTTATTTACTGAGAACACCTAAAAATAGTTCTACATGCCCAATATGCCACAGTGGGCATTTCGACCAATGAATACTTTATAATATGCTTCATAGGCTAAGTGGACTCTTTAACATCTTCATTACCAGAGTAAACACCCATTTTCTGATATTTCTGTATGTTCCAAATCCTATGCTGTATGCTTTACAAGCATTGGTCTCTAATGCTTATAGCACTTGAAGAAGAATGGCCCTACTTTCCTGTTATAGATAAAGGCACAGCAGCCTACAGTGTTTAAGTGATGGGCATGAAATTATTTAGCTGGTAATGCTTGCAAGTGGGGTCATAGACAGTCTATTGACCTGAGGTTTTATCCACTAGGCCATAATTCACCAAACACCACCACAGAGCTTTGAATATTATTTAAGAAAAATGAAACTAATTTATTGTTATCAGGAGTCCCAAATTTAAGCTGAGTTAGGCACAGATGGTGTCAATAAATTTCTAAACTAAAGGGGTTACATTCATTGTAGGGGGTTCAAGAGAACCTATAATGTTCAAATTTTATGCTAAAAAAAAAGTTATACTAACTCTATCACATTCAGCTAATAGACTTTTTAAAAAGTTTCCCATTACTCAGGTCTTATTGGAAGTGACCAGCAAACTAGAGAAGTAATCCCCAAACAGCACAATGTCATGGCTAATTCTCACTGAGTACTCCCTGAGCGTGTATTGTTAAATATAACCTATGCCTATTTCTCCTCCCCTCCCGTTCCATTCTTTTGCCTTCTGTTACATTTTGAAATTGTTTTCTGTCTTTCTGTAACTGGTTTCTCATCACTGACACTACTGACATTTTGGG
Source organism: Otolemur garnettii (assembly GCF_000181295.1). Lineage (NCBI taxonomy): Eukaryota > Metazoa > Chordata > Mammalia > Primates > Galagidae > Otolemur > Otolemur garnettii. The sequence continues at coordinate 13,910,611 of NW_003852398.1, read as the reverse complement.
TGGAATAATCTTTTGTTGTAGAGCAGTGGTTCTCAACCTTCCTAAGGCTGCTGTCCTTTAATACAGTTAGTTACTCATGTTGTGGTGACCCCCAACCATAAAATTATTTTCATTGCTACTTCACAACTGTAATTTTGCTACTGTTATGAATTGTAATGTACATATCTGATATGCAGGAGACCCCCAAAAGGGTCGTGACCCACAGGTGAGAACCGCTACAATGTAGAGGGCTGTTTGTGCGTAATAAGATGTTTGGCACTGTTATTTGGCATCAGCCCAGTCCCACTGGTCCACAGTTGTGAAAATTAAAAATATCTCCAGAATTCCCTGAATTTCCTGAGCAGAGGAAAGCAGCAAAATTACTCTCAGCTGAAAACACTGTTCTAGTGATCCCGGCCATCTTGCAAGAATCTCACCCTGTCTGTAACAACCTTTCTCTTCAGAACCTTTAAACTGTCTTAAATAGATTCATCCCATTGGCTTTAAATACACAGGCAACTCCCTTTAAAGAACATTAATTAGTTAGTTGATTTAAAAATTGTCCTGACCCTTATCTTTAACACCTGTCCTGTCCATCTTCTCCTCCTCTTAGCTAAGTTTCTTTCTCTCTTTTCTTGGCTCTTGTGCAACACAATCTTCTGAGTTTTCATTCTCTCTAGAAACTCCCTCCCTCCCCTCTTCTCTTTCCCCTCCCTTTCTCCTTCTTTCTCTCTTTCTCTCTCTCTCTCATTCTCTATTTCCTAACTATAAAATGGTGGATTTTCACAAAACAGATTCCAAATTCTTCTTCTCCTCTTATTCAGGGTTTTCTGCCTCTGTGGCCTCATTTATCCAATAGCTTTATCTCATTGCACATATGGTGATGCTCACAAAATTCATGTCTCTCTTTCCCAGGTACCTCCTTGGTACATAAATAGACCAAATGTTTCCACCTGATCATTTAAAATTTCCTTTTGAAAATGCAAAGGATCTCAACCAGGGTATGTCCAAACTAAAACTTACAGCCATTCATCTCCAAACCTACTTTTTTTGTTCATTTCTCTATCCCAGCAATTTGATCCTTGATCCATCCAGTTGTATAAGTGGGAAGCCTGCATGCCATTCTTGAAACCTTACATCCACATCCAATTAATAACAAAATTATGTAAATTGTATGATTTACATGAACCTTTTTTTTTTTTTTTTGAGACAGAGCCTCAAGCTGTCGCCCTGTGTAGCGTACCATGGTAGAGTACCACAGCTCACAGCAACCTCAAACTCTTGGGCTTAAGCAACTCTCTTGCCTCAGCCTCCCAAGTAGCTGGGACTACAGGCACCCACCACAACACCAGGCTATTTTTTTTTGGGGGGGGGGTTGGTTGCAGTTGTTTTTTAGCAGGCCCAGGTCACATTTGAACCCACAACCCTTAGTGTATGTGTCCGGCACCCTGCCGACTAACCTATGGGTGCTGCCAATTTACAGGAATCTTAAATATCTCTCAACTCTATCTACTGTTTTTGTATTCAATTCCAGCCTAGAATATACTACCTTTGTCTCCTAGTCAGAATTGTAGAAGTAGTCTCCAGTAAGTCTACCTGCTCCAGCAGGTATATCAGAGCAAAATAGAGTGATATATATTGAAAGATGGAGATCTTTGATCTCACTATACCCTGTGCCCTTAAAAAGTATAAATGTTTCCCCAATGATATGTGAAGTTCACATTAAAGTTTATATTATCAGCAAATCACTATACAAAGCTCAGTAACAAACTTCTCATCAAGCTATAGGCCAGTGACATCTGTAAGAGTAATACCAACAACAACAAAGCAAAAACAAGTGAAACAGAGAACCTTTCTTATCTCCCATGAACTATAGTCTATGTACTTTACGTACATTAAATAATTTCAATCTCACAACAGCCCTATGAAGTAGACACTTTTTGTGTCTATTTCCATTAAGGTGATCTTAAAAAATCATACAACCATTAAGAGTCAGAGGCAAGATTCAAATCCAGGCACTCCGGTTCCACACTATAGTTTCTCTTAATAGTATCAGACTTTTAATCAACTCACAATACATGGGACAAGATTTTCATTTAACGGAACTTTTCTCACCACTTTCACTGTGGTAAACCCTGTAAAACATGGAAGAGAAAAAAATATGATAGGCAATTGCTACCATTAGGAAACATCTAAAACCTTTAATTAAACATGTGTCTCTTCTGAAGTGCTTTGACACAGAAGGAAATAGACTCACCAACTAGGAAATGGAATGTATTAAGAAAGACAGGAGGAGAGTCGTGCTAACAATATAAAAAAAAGCTTTCAATGATGCACAACTGGGTTAAATGCATTACAACTACTAAAGAAAAGTAAGGCATTTATCACCAAAAAAAAAAGGAATTGATGGAGGCATACCTGGGCTATTAACAACCTCTACTAAGAACAACACATGAAGCATTGACATTTACTGAGCCTTTAATACAAGAACTGAGCAGAATCTTTTGTAGCCAGTAGCTTATTTGCTTTACGGAGCACCCCTGTTTGTGATAAATATTATCACCTGTAATTTACAGGTGAGCCAACTGAGGCTAAAACCACAGCACTAGAAAGCCTCAGGGTTGGAAATTGAAGATAACTCAGGTTATATTGAAAGCTACTTTTTAGAGAAAAAAAAAAATAACAAAAAATGCTGATATAAATACAGGTTAGATCTTTCAAGATCTAACAAAGATAAGATTTCCTGGCAAGGCCATGACAAAAAAATCCATGAGAAGACCTTCAGAGGCTCAAAAGAAAGTAGACAGGTTTACTTATGCAACTTTTTTTTTTTTTTTTTGCCTGTTCTGCTTTTTTATTTCTTCTCTGTTCTAAGAATTTGATGATTTGTTTTTAAAGTGAGAAGCTGTTCTCTGGCAAAAATCTTTTGCTCCAGCCTTTAGGTAGATTAATTTTTTAAACCTTTGAAGCTCTTTCTCTAAGCACTGCTGTCTGGCATTATTTAAGGAAGCCGGTAACTGAAGGCCTTGGCCACCGAGGTCAGTACTGGGAAGTATTACTCATCAAAAAATGGGAATAAATAATTAAATTTAAATAAAAGCTGAATTGAGAAAACATTGCCCTTTGGTCTTGTTGACCACTGGAGAACTTGCCTGAGAATAATTATATTTCATAGTCATCCAAAATTCCTGCATTAGAGATCACCCTTCCAATGCACACAAAGCAGAGGGGGTTGGATATTGCCTAATGACCTTGTAAGTCTAAATCTAGAATGTCTCAGGATATGCCAACCACAAGCTTCTCTTTTAAAGATATCAACACTAGTAAGATAACTTATCTGCTCATGAAAAATTAGATTTCCAAAGAGCAATAGAAATTTAGAAACAACAAAATTATCTGATTGTGGAAAAAATAAAACATGCATAATATTCATGGACATTTGTAAAAAGTATCTGTCAAGAGCTCCACCACAAAGCATAGCTAAGGCTCTGTGATTAGAGACATGTAAGACTTCAGTAAGTCTTAACTCTTAACTCTACATTTATTCATTATCCCACAGAACATGGGGGATAATGTTTTATATTATTGATAAAAGCTTGATCAAAATATCTTCTGCACTAAATCCATAACAAACTTAAGAATTTCTAGGTAGCTTGCAAGACCATCTAAATGTCTGAACGTGTTCTGTAGAAGATAAAACATAGGATTATGTTCCACTATTACTATTAGAAAACAAGACCCACTTTATTGATAATAGAGATGTTACTTACGTTAGGTTGAAATACCCTAAAAATAAATCCAAAACTCTAATGGCTCAAACACAATAGTCATTCATTTCTTTCTCCAGGCAAAGCAGGTGGTTTGGGCAGGTGGCATTACCTCACAGTGTTACAGAGGTCTCATACTTCTACTCTGCCTTCCCTAGGACCTGACCAATTTCTAAAGCTTGTCAGATGAAGGGAATAAAGAGCACACTCACTTTGAAGAGGCTATGACCTAGAAAGAGTACTTATAAATTCCACTCACATCTAATTAATGAAAACTAGGTCCATATCCATGAAAGAATGGATGTGAAAGGACTTAAGAATGATAGGCTGGGCAGCCACTATGCAATTATGTCATTAATGCCACAGAAAAGCAGAAAGGGTTTTGATGACCACTTAGCTAGCTCTATGATGTATCAACAACAATACAAACAAATTCAGATTCACTAACAACAACATTTCAAAGGCAGAATATTAATAGCTTAGGTTCCAAGGACCAATCATTTAAAATCAATGTAAAAAAATAAAGAAAATAGCAAACACAATTTTAAAGGAGAATTGAAATATTGACACAGCATCATAAAGAAGAAATAAAAATTCTATTTTGGATCAATGAGTCACAGTCATGCTGTTTTGTGTTGTTCCATTTTCTGGAGGACACGGTATGCATACAACAGGCACGTCAAACAGATGTGGTTTAAATTAAAATTCTGTGGATTTCTGGTTGTGCGAATTTAGGAGAGTAAGGTAAGCTCTCTGATTCTCAGCTTCCTCTTCTCTAAAATGTAGTTGATATCGCCTGTTCATATGACATTTTAGTAATTGAGATGTAAAAAGAACTTATCAGAACTAATAGTATAAAACAAGTGTTAAACAAAGTATGAGAATTATCATTATTATTCTTTCTCATATCACTTTTAATTTTGGAGATTATTTCAACATTTCCAAAACCAAGACAAATACAGCCATATTCAAATATCCTAAATCATATTTCCCCGTAACTGTGAGTACCACCCTTTCTTCATCACTGAACCATCCAACTTCTTGAGCAAAATCTAATACGTGCTCATCCAGATGAGGCATTTCTCAGGTAAATTACCATTATCTTCTAATTCATTATGCGTTTTCTGTATGCTTTGGCATGTTGATCTATTTTTCAATTGAGCAGCCCTTGAATATGAGATACAGGTTGGCATCTAAGATTATATCCGGAAGCAGCATTATTCTTGAGGCATTTAATCTAAGCCCTTTGATCTCCATTAATATGTGTGGGAAAATTTCAATAGCTATGACAGAGAGCAAGGGACCAGCATGAGTCTTAGAATCAGATAGATCTGTTTTTCACTTTCAATTGTGGAAATTATTTCCTGTGTTGATCTGGGAATGTTACTTAATTTCAGGCCTTACTTTACCTATTTTTAAAATAGAGAAGCTAGGTTTTAAGATCCTTGAAATCAAATACCCAAACTTCATCATTCCAACCTTCATTGTTATAGTCCCAAAGCCTACCACAGTGCCCTACATTAATTACCGAAAGAGTGATATTATTAAAAAGTAGACCTAGAGAAATTGCTTACAAGTCTAGGTAGAAGTAAACACTCATGTGTCACAGATAATAGATTGATTAATAAAGATCATAGGAAAGCTGAACAAATAAAATTATCAAGCTAAAGACCGATCCTTAGCTGGTCAAGTATTTCAACAGAAGATCTCTTTAGTTATAGAATTCCATGTTAGCCCAGGATCAAATGACCTAACTAACTCCTAGATGCAGAAATCTCACATGTACTAAGGAAAATATCTTCAGGTAAAGGGAAAGAGAAAAGTGAAAATCAAATCTGTTTGTTCAAAGTCAGAGAAAACATTGAATCCCTATGATCCCTAGTTGATGGTTATCGGGGTGAGTGCAGATTCATCTCCAAATGAATAGCAAAGATATCAGATCCCCCTGACTACATTTATGTTGCAAAAACACTTTACAGATATCTTCAATGGGATCATATGATCATTGTGCTAAAAGTAGGACAATATTAATAAAATCCTCTTTAACTACATATGCACTGAAAGCATCAAAAGGTGCTGAAGGCCTGACAGCACCATCTGCTTATCTTCTTACTGATCCCTGAACTAGCGTGTTCGGTTCACATGCCACAGTTACTTAATAAGCATTTCATTGTTTCCAGCACAAATTGGTCTTTTACCCCATTTATATTTGGAACGGCATGTCCCCATAAAACAATAAGGCATATTTTAATTTTACTGCATGACATGACACATTCAGCTCCAATGATTTGTGTTGAGTCACTCAAATTATATACGGTGATTCCAAGGCACAAATGCAAACTAGATCTGGTTGTATTTTTGCATTTAAAAATACAGGGAAGGATGGCCATGGGAACAATCAGTGTTCAGTGGCACACAGAGCTTTGTTTTTAGTCAATGCCACCAACTGAGCCACAGATTCAGCACGGCTCTTTTTTAAAGAAAGCAATCAATAACTTGCCGTAGAGATGTAACTCACTAAGTCGTGCATTATAATTTCCTACTTTTTGGTAACTCAGAGGCTACCAGCTCCTTTTCAGAGAGACAGCTTTGATATGCATCAAAGGAAGCGGTCCTGCAGTTCTGTTCTCTCTTGAGTCTGTGCTTATCAGAATAACAAATGGAACAGCACAAACCAGGACTGGAAAAAAAGAAAGAAACAAGTCTGAGCAGAGCAAAAGACAAGATTACTCCGGTTGATTTTCCTGCCTCCAGCTGTGATCATTTATAATGCTAAAATAAGTTGGAAGTAGTATCCCTGCATCTAGGCCTGTTTATTTGGTGTAGGACTTGAGAATGCACATATTCTGCCAGAGTAGGGCTAACAAGGTCAACGTCCACTATGTCAAATCACAGTGCTCAAATCCACAGAGGAAGCTTGAGTTCTATGGAATCATAGCAATACTTCCAGGCTCCTGTTCAGTGATGGCAAAGAACACTTGCTTGGAAATCATCAAGGGAAGCATCAGAAGTGAACTGAGATGGAATTTCACATAAGGGTAACCGAGGTATGTCATAGTCCCTCTGATCTGTGGGGGCTCACTTAACAATTTCCAGTTAAGCTGGGTGCATTCTATGCACAGTAGGAAAACATCCAATATTTCATGGTCTCTCAAGGGGCTTACATTCTCTTAATCCATTTCTAATACAGCCTCATTTCTAACTATTAAGTCATACCTTTTATTACTTTTTTCTTTGTCATTTTTATGTACTTATTTCAGATAGAGCAGACACTGCAGCATACGAGAAAAAGAAAGCTGGGGGAACAGATCAAATGCCTGGTCTGTGACTTATGAACACAACTCAGAGAAGTTTTAATGTCCCTGCAGAAAGGTTGCTGTAATTGGTCATTGTTACCTCTGTATTAGAATCTCTGACTTGTGATATTTATTAGCAACCACCTAGTCCAAACTTATCAAACAAAAAGAGTTAAGCATTATTGCATTTTTAAATTTGTTTAATCGATGAGTTTACTTGAACCACAGTGGGTTCAGTCTAGATCCAGTTCCTCATCACACCAAGATCCAATTACAGAGACAAGGATTGCCAAAGAAGAAAGGAATTTTTAAGAGAACAGATATTTTGTCTGGAGAATGGGAGAAGCTATCCAAAATCTGTCTCTCCAACTAAGGGGAGTTGGGGAGTCCTAAAGGAGGGCTGACTTCACTTCAGTAGATGAAGGTGTAACTAACAAGGGGCTAAAGGCCTCTGGACCCCTTGCATAGGGGACAAGTTGTGGGGGATGGTAAGTCATTAGGAAGTCCATCCAGGGGCCTTCAGAACCTCAGCTCCTTTACCTTACAGGAAATTCATCCTTCCTTGGAAATAATTCAAAAGGTCAAGCATTTAGTGAAAGGAGAGGATTATATAGGGGTCATTAATATTTGTTCAATAAGGGGCCAATTATAAGATTGTGCTCAGAGTTTTCTGAAGGGCCCTAAAGAAAGATCAGAGTATATATATTTTAAAGCCTATTTTTTTTAACCCTAGGACAATTATAATGTTCTGTGTGGATACTAATGACCAAATAAGTTAAGTACCCAGCTCAAAATCACAGATGGAAGCCGAAACCTGTTTCGAAAGCATGCTCTCCTGGTTGGTATCATTTCTTTGCTAGACAGATGGCCCTAGCTTTCTGAATCAGTTCCTAGATCTTCACTCTCCTTCAAGAATTTACATTTCACTGAGCCCAGCAAGTCTTAGATTCTTGTTTATCTCTGGGGCATTGATTCTCAATCAAATTAAAGCCAGCAATGAGATTAATACAAAAGCTCCTCTTCAGAAGAGTGTCTTCTCATAATACTGCGGCACAAATGAATGACATCTTGACTTTCAGCCATATGACCCTTCTCTAGAGCCACCGAAAATTAAATTCATACAAGAGTATCACAAGGAGAGGCGGCTTCAAAGACAGTAGTGTTTCATAATAAGAATCATCTTTACATTAAAACCCAGAGACCTCATTCTTTTACCTCTGTTGGAGTAAAAAATAATGCCCGGAAATTTCCAGATGCAAAGAGAAGACAGGCTTTTAGTTGGTGGTGTTATTCTCATTGTAAGGCTCTCCAGGAAATAACTCTGCAAAAGGTAAACCAGTTACACCACCTACATATATGTCACCAACAGAAGTCAATCTTTGAATCAATCTTCCCTTCAGAAACTTTTTTCTGCAACTGCATAGCAGAAATGGTTTATTAGGTTTATCTTGTACTATCTTTAGTTTTGATTAATTAGCAATATGAACTGTTGCTTTTTATTGAGTGTTTGCTGTGTGCTGAATTGTGAGCTAAGCACTTTATGTCAATTATATTTAATCCCTGCAACAATTCTTTCTGAGATTATTTCAATAAATATTTGTCAGAATAAACCTGGTGATAACAGAGGCCTTCTTGTCGGATAAGGGAGTATCTGAGAATGAAGCTGGATCAGGAGAGCCAAGAGATGAAGAAAGACTGACCCAACAACACCTTTTGAACCTCTATACTGAACTGTGTCTCAAGCCAGAACTGCCCTTGAATTTCAGCCAAATTTCCTTTTCTGTTCTATGTAGCTGGATTTAAGTTTCTGTTACTTACAACCAAAAAAATCCAGACCAAAGTTTATGAATTAATTCCATTTTACAGTTGAAAAAACTGAGATTCTAAAATGTCAAATATATTACTCAAAGTCACCACATTATATGGTAAAGCCAAAGTTTAAAATCTGGTCTTAGGGCTCCCTAGGTGATGTGCTGGCATAGAAATTTGCATGGGAATCTAGTGTTTGCTGCCCTTGGAGCCATAATGTGCTTCATTTGTTTGTTCCTCTAGTCGATGGTAATGAGTCAGCATTCTTTCAAGCTCAGTCTTCCTTATCTTCCATGGAACACACTTCGGAGACAGTGGCTGGGACCAGCAGAGTGAAACTAGCTGGTATATCCAACGTCCAATTGTGGGTGTTGTATTCAACAATGGTTGGAAGGTGGGGACAGGGAAAATGAAGAAAAAAAATAATTCTCCCTTCAAGAAGCACTGAATTAACAAACATACAGAGAGACACATGATAATTGTAGCATAATGTGATAAGTATCATATTAAAGTTAGGTAAGCCCAGTGAGCTCTAATAGCAAGAGAACAGATATTTAGAGGATGTGAGATGATTTCCCAGAAGAGATAGCACTTAAACTGAAAATTCAAAGAAGAATAGAGATTTATCCACTATGGAAAATAGAAAGAAAAATCTAGATCAAGAACACAGCTTTTCAAAGACATACAGAGTCAAAGTCAGAGATAGTCAGAAATTGAATTTTGATAAGCATCAGATTTATAAATCGAACTTCAATGGTACTGCTTTTTTATTTTCTTGCAATGAATAAATCAGTCCTTTAATTCCAGTACTTTGTATATCTCCTAGGATATTTTAAGGTAAATCTATTTCATTCAATTCAACACACATTTATTGGATACTTGTTTTTTCATGTTTTATGTTAGGAAATGAGAAGATGCCTGTGTGCAGGTAGGGATGGAGAGTGGGAAGACATTTATGGGGAGTGAGTCCAGTCACAAATGATGTTTGCACAAAAGTCAAAAAAAGTTGGGGAGAGAGATACAAATAATCTCAAGAAAATGAAAGAGCACTTACTACCTTGAGAGCACAGAGGCAGCTACCTGGAGGCTACTCCATCTGACATGAAGTGGAGGAAGAGTTAGAATGAGACTGATTGAAAACAGGGTCAGAAGGGCGTTCTGAACAATACAGGTAACTTGAGCAAATCTGCAGAAAAGGGACGACACAGTGTATGCAAAGAATTCAAAATAATATGATATGATTTCAGCAGAATGTGGTGGGAGAGAAGACAGAGACCAGGCCATGGAAGGCTAAAATATCAATAACTTTGTTCCACGAGTGATAAGGAAACACCAAAATGTTTTAACCATGAGTGTGACAAAATCATTCTGGTTTTAGCTCCATGTGGAGAATGGAGCTAAGTAGAGGAGAATTAAAGGCCTCGTTGTTCTTAGTCATTCTAGTGCAAAATTCAAACCTACTGCATACATTTATTAAATCATATGTTCAGAGAAAGAGTAGTCCATCCAGTTGGTGTAGCAGCTATAATTCAGGAGCATTCAGACTCCTCCCTCTACTGGCCAAGGCACTGGTGCAAAGATTTCAAAATCCTTTTGCCTCTTTGGTCTATAAAACCCAGGTAGCTGTACAGTTTGGCTATATAGATTACAAGTCTCTTTACTCAAAAAGGATTTTACATCATTCTTTCTTAACAAAACATTGTTGGCAGAGAAATAAATTATACAGTTTATTGCTTAAACCAGTGCAAGAAAATCAAACTAGGGAGATGGTCTTTTGTTTGTTTTAAAGTCATGTTGAAGCTCTCGTGATAGCTCAGAGGTAAATTTCAGATCAGATTTTTTCAGAGTTGTACTGCACTAGATCTGATTTACCCATTTATCCATTTATCTGGGAGTTATTTAATGCATGTGTGTATGTGTTTATTTTTTAGATGTGTGAAATTTGAGTACACAATCCATATCAGCACTATGGTGAATGAGAAAAAGCAATTCCAGCGATAGCATTCCACACGGTTGTAATGTGCAAACTGATCGGAGATTTCAGAGTTGCGTGAACCAAGAAATGAGTAGAAATTCCCTTTTTAGAGCACTGCATTTGAAATATTTAGAAATGTAATGAGAAGCCAAATATGAATTCTGTTTTTGTTTTGTTTCATTTTGTTTTGTTTTTGAGACAGAGTCTCACTCTGTTGGTCAGGCCCAAGTGCTGTGGCATTAGCCTAGCTCACAGCAATCTCTAACTCCTAAGTTTAAGCATTCTTCCTGCCTCAGGCTCTTGAGTAGCTGGGATACAGGTGCCCACCTGTCTAAATTTTTCATTTTAGTAGAGATGGGGTCTTGTTCTTGCTCAGGTCTCCAGCTCTTGAGCTCCAGGGATCTTCCCATCTTGACCTCTCGGACTGTTGGGATTACAGGTGTGAGGGAAATTCTGTATTTGAGAGTAATCTGTACTCATGTAGTACAGTCATCCTTTGAGATCTTTCTATGTTGTAGAGCTTAGGAAAGCATGGGAAACATCAGTAAGTATCATGATAGCATAGTCAGCTAATTTCCTAAGTTTTACTCTAAGAAATCAGAGTTTTGACTTAGGTTAGTTTGTTAGATTGGCAGTGAGTAAAAGCCAGCTCAATTTTTCTTACTCCTAGAAAAAAATTTTAAAAGAATATTCCTACATCTCATAAAAGAAAAGTGGAATTACCAAAGAGCTAGAAGTATACCATACAGGCAATGTGGGATTACTGGTGGATCAGGTATGGATTGATTTTACTGTCTCTCACCTATTCAGCCCTTTCTATAAATAGAACATCCATTAAAGACCAGAATCCATAAAAATCAACTAATTTTCCTCATCCAAAACTTGTTGTTCAGATGACATCAGCTCTACCTTTATCTACTAGAAAGTTACATGGCTTTTCCGTAAACTATTCAGCCTTGATAACAGTCCTTTGATAACAGTGATTTGTTCAGGGATGTGACTGCGGCCCATGTTTTAATAATTATAGTCATCTGATCAGGCCATGGCACTCTAGTCTGGGCAACAGAGTGATACTCTGTCTCAAAAATAAATACATGAAATAATTCATTAAATAAAAATAATTGTGGAGACCATTAATCTCTCCATCTCTGTGGATCAGTTTGGGCTCTCATCCCATTTGTCTCTTTGTTCAAGTGAAAGGATTTACTGGATGGCATTTTATTGGTAACGAAAAAGTTGACTTTACTTTTTACTAGATATTTGCTATATGTCTGAGTTCTAATTTGCATTTGTAATGCAGAACCCAACTCAGTGTTATCTTTGAGCCTCTGAAAATAAGAATCAATAGCTTATTTCAACTCTGAAATTTGCTGAATTTCTAGACTCTCTCTTATGCCTTCTATTCATGTTTACACACAGGTCAATAATTTTCTCTAGGTAACTGTTGCTTAAAGATCCTTAGTAGAGGCAAACGATAACAATCAAATGCCCTAATAATATTCTATTTTCTAATATCTTCACCTAGAACTCAAGATCATTAGGCAAAGGAAATGTCTGCCAAGTTACTATACACAACAGGTTTACTAAATATTTCACCACTTCTTAATATAGATCATTATCTTTCTACCTTGAGCATTTTTCTCATCACTGTCTGGCAGGCCCTAGAGTCAATGCCTGCTGCATAACATCTCACTTTCGGTAACTATTTTTATAGTAGTTAAAATAGGTTATTACACCACCGTAATAATCAACCTCAAATCTTTGTAAAGTAAACAATTCTTATTTCTCACTCATTCCTCATGCTGATCATAGGTCAGCTCTGCTCACTGCAGTCGGTCAGGGACCAGCCTGGGGAAAGCTGTCAACTGGCAGATGCTTCCGTGACGATAGTCAGGAAAAAACAGTGAAGAATCATATGCTAGTTCTTAAAGTGCTCTCTCTATATCTATCTGCCTGTCATTGTTTAAAACTAGAATTTGGCTTCTGGAAGGTCTGAAGAAAACTTGGCAGCATTAGTTTGTCCAAGATGATCCAATCCAGTGGTAGGTAAATATAACTTGAAAAAATAAGGATGGTCAAATAACATTATTTTATTTGAGTCCTTGTTTATATGGTGCCTAGAGCCATTCTCCTGGGTGCTCCTGGGTTTTCTGTTACATGAAGACACTTTAAATTATATTTCTGTCATTTCCAACTGAGATCTTACAAAGAGAATAAGGAGAAATGTTGCTGGCGTTCAGAGAAGAGCTAGAACATGACATGCCAAGCTCTCTAGGACATTTCCTTCATTTTCTCCTGCCTCTGTCTTTCTGTGTATGTAGTATCAACTTTGTTTTTTTCTACTGCTAAAGGCTGACTTTCTCCTCAAGGTATAAAAATGGTTTCCATAGGGGCAGCACCTGTGGCTCAAAGGAGTAGGGCTCTGGCTCCATATGTCGGGGGTGACAGATTCAAACCCAGCCCTGGCCAAAAACTGGAAAAAAAAATGGCTTCCATAAATGCCTAAATTTCACATACTGAGGCCTCAATCCCCAGCATATAAGTGCATGTTCTGTTTTGAATCCATGTCCCAAAATCTTGGTAATCATTCATTAACTGAAGTTAAGAAAATGCATAACACAATACCCAACACTTGCCTAGAGGACTGCCCTGTAGGACCAGCAGCTTGAGACCAAACTTTTCGCCCTCTTAAAACAATAAACAATTAGAGGAGTTAGGAATGAGCTTGGACGTGGCTGCTCCTGGGGAAGCTCTACCATCTGTAGAGTGTCATGACTCAGAGACAAGGAAAGCAGCTCCTCAGGAAACAATTCCATGACTGCCCAGTAGGTGGCGACCATATAAAATATTAAAGTAATAGAATAAATAATTTTAAATATTATCAAACATACAAGTCATGTGACTTTGCCAAGAGTCTAAAATGATCATATATTTTATATCTCTCACCTGTCTTGTCTGAAAACTGTTATTTTATGCTTCGTGATAGACTGATGAATGATCAGTAGACTTTTATTCATGTAAATGAAGATTCACAAGTATTTATAGTTTATAAAAATTCTGTATTTATTAATATAAAAGTACTTGTCAAGTGTCTACAATATACATGCAAGTGTTCTAAGTATTAAAAGTATTTATCAGAGAACTGATAAACTTTTGGAAGCAAATTTTACTTAAGTATTGCATTATTAGATATAATCATAAATAAATTCCACTAAACAATTTAAACTATATTCCATTAAACAATTTAAACTTTTTGTATATGTTTCACTGTTGTTAACAAATCATTACTCGAAGTGACTTAAAACAATACAAATTTATTCTCTTGTAGTTTTTCCAGTAAGTCTGACATAGATTTCAGTGAACTAAAATCAAGGTACTGCAAGTGTTATAATCATTTATGGATGCTATCAGAAAGAATCTATTTTCCTGCAATTTTATGATTTATAAGAGGCCACCCACATTCCTTGGCCCACAGCCACCTTCAGAACCAACAACACTGCATTTCTCTAATCCTTCTTACATAATTACATATCCTCACATTGCAGCAGAGAAAATTTCCCAGATATAAAGGACTCATGATTAACCTAAGCCTACCTGAGTAATCCAGGATAATCTCTGATCTGAAGGTTCGGCCTTTACCCACATCTACAAAGTCCCTTTTGCCATGTCATGTAACATACCCTCCAGTTCTGAGGATTTGAAAGTAGACATTTAAATAACACAAAAGGTAAAAAAAAAAAAAAAAAAAATCTGTCCTTATGTTAAACTAGTTTTATGCCATTCTACAAAAATAAGATAGCCTTAGTTTGAGATCTCCTTTAGGGTATCAGGAAATTATAGTCAAGCATTTCATAAATGTTATTCTACTAAGAAAAATAATTTTTTAGACTAGCTAAGGTAGGAGAATCTGGGTCACTGATCAATTGGGTCTTGGTCAAGGCTCAGGACTTAATTTACTCTTTCCAAGGTGAGTCAAACTAAAGCCACTGGTAACGGTGTCCCCTTTCCTCCTTTTATAGATAAACTTCAGTTGTTACATCTATAATACTTCTTTTTTAAGGGCCATATTTCTAGAATAGGTCTGAATTTCTCTGAATTTGGGCTCTCCCTCCAAAATGATAGATTATTAAAATCCTATTTAGTTTGTGTTACATAACATTGTTCTGTCAGTTTCCCATACTGAGCACATCTGTGAGAATTATTCAAAAGCTGATGCAACCCTTACTGAGATAGTGTTATGCCTGTGTTAAACCATCTAGAGGCTTTAACTCCTAGAAATTGAGGTGTTGAGTCTATATAGATTTGTTTTTGAGAAATCTGCCTGATTTATTTATTTCCCAGGGATGTGCTGTCTAACTTTGCTCCTTGAAAATTATGTAGCATAAAATAGAGTTCTCAGATTTCAAAGACTACTTGTCTTAATTTGCAACTCTCTGTTCGTACTTCACTGCTTATATGCATGCAAAAAATACATTTCTATAATATATAGGCAGATACCTAACGAATACTATAATTTTTTAAAACATATATGTACATATAAACATACATATCCAGATATATTTTCTTTACTTTTGAAAATTAATTCAAAACAAGAGATGCTATTTAAAATATTTAATGACTAGAAGAATTCAAGAGCCAATTCATCAAAACAGTTGTCAGCTCAAAAAGAATGGATACCCATAGTAAACTACACCAGTACATCCATAAAAAGGCATGCTGCTGAATTAAACCATAATAGCTTGAATTGTTGCTGCTGTTACTTTTCCTGATATTGTCCTCAATGTTCTTCTTTTTTTGTTTGTTTCAGGTTCATTGAGGGTACAAAGAATTAGGTTACACTGTTCACATTTGTTAGGTAAGGTCACTTTAATAGTTGTGTCCCGCCCCTAAGAAGTGTGCCACACACCGTAACCCCTCATTACCCTCCCCTCTCCCTGCTTTGCCTGCCTCCCACCTTGACTTGGTTTGAGTTTTTCTCTTTTGTGGGTATGTATTGGACCATGCACTGGCTTCATGTTAGAACTGCATTTGGGTTCTTGCTTCTCCATTCTTCTGATGCTTTATGAAGAAGAATGTGTTCCAACTCTACCCAGGTTAATACAAAAGATGTAAAATTTCCAAATTTTTAATGGCTGAATAGTATTCCATAGTGTACATATACCACAGCTTGTTAATCCATTCCTGGGTTGGTGGGCATTTAGGCTGTTTCTATGTTTTGGTGATTATAAACTGAGCTGTGATAAACAGTTTAGTGACAATGTCTTTATCATAAAATGAATTTTTTGCTTCTGGGCAGATGCCTAGTAATGAGATTGCAGGATCAAATGAGAGGCTTAATTTGAGTTCTTTGAAGATTCTCCATACATCCTTCCAAAAAGGTTGTATTAGTTTGCAGTCCCACCAGCAGTGTAAAAGTGTTCCCTTCTCTCCACATCCATACCGGCATCTGCAGCTTTGAGACTTTGGGATATGGGCCATTTTCACTGGGGTTAGGTGATATCTCAGGGTGGTTTTAATTTTAATTTCTCTGATGATCAGGGATGATAAGCATTTTTTCAAATGTTTGTTAGCCATTTGTCTGTCTTCATCAGAGAAGGTTCTGTTCATATCTCCTGCCCCTAGGTCTTCAATTTTCTTAATCTGGAAATCTTTTAAGTCAGCCCCTTTTTACTTCTAGCACTGCCATATCAAGGAATTCCAACTCCTCTTATTAGAGATGATTGTTAGACTTTCAAATCAAGGGGTAAGATGAGTCAGAGTTGGTGTCATCAAAATTGCATCCTTAATTGAGCCACTTGTGGGAGATCTATTAGAGATTAAAGCTAATGATTATTTCAAGTTTTCGAGTATACACTATGGTGTCTGATACTACATTTTAAAAAATAATTAATCTTTACACTGTAAGATTTTTCTACTGCAAAACACATCAGAAACATAGATCTAGACTCAAAAACTTTACTTCTTGGAGAAATCCTATTTTCTTGGGTCTTATTCTCTTAACTTTTCAACTGGAACAAAAATCCTTTAAACCTGAGAACTCTTATAGCTATAATATATATTTATTATGATATATTATCGACACTAAGGATGTTGAGTATTCATCTTAGAAGAGACACCATAAAGATCAGGTGAACTGTGCTGCGTAACTTTCCAAATGGATAAGTCCTGACATTTATGATCAGTGGAATTACAAAAATATCTACTTAAGTGAAATAATTATTTTTTTCTTGTTTTTCATAAGCTTTATAGAGGAAATCAGAGGAATAGTTATTAGGAGCTTAAGAGCTTAACAAATAGAATGATCTCGGTTTAAAATGCATAATCTTATTTCAAAGTTCATGTATTTAGCCTCCACATTTTGCAGAATTTTAATAAGCACCCTAGAACTACATGGTATACCATATGGCCAGTCATTAAAAAAGAACGTTTTGAGAATGTATTCTTTTTTTGCATTTTTTTTGGGGGGGGCCAGGTCTGGACCTGAACCCATCACCTCTGACATATGGGGCCAGCTCCCTACTCCTTTGAGCCACAGGCACCGCCCAAGAATGTATTCTTCAAAGTAAATAGGCCTTCAGGAAAACCATCTAGATGAGGAAAATGTTATTTTATTTTTCTTCTCTTCTTTTGTCAATATGAATAAGTGACTATTAGAACAAGCAGACACACAAATTGTTCTTTGTTTAGGAAAACTTACTTTTTCCTTTTTGGCCTTGGGTCCCTGACATAATTTACCAATCTACTTATTTAATAAAAATACACTTATCGTTTATCATCCTAAGTTCTGGGAATAATATAATTAAGAAAACAAATGCCCTTTTCCTGAAATTCCATTTTATTTTTTCCTATCCCACCCTAGCCTCTTCCTCTTGGATATTTTTACTAATACCTCAGAATTCTTCTCAGGTATTATATATTCTGGAAATCTTTTTTTTTATTCCACAAGCTGAAAGATACCCTTTCCCTATGCTTCTACTTCATTTAGTTCTTTTGTAACATTTTCCTCCTGGACGGCCCCTGGCTATATTTTTGTCCAGATTCCCAGTACCCACCACTGCACCCACCATCAGTGTCCCACAAGCAATTACTGGCAGGTGTTTGCACTGCCTAAAACATGCCAGAAACAATCAGATCTCCATCAGTACTAAATGAAAGCTGCCAGTTACTGTGCACTGGTGTCTCTACCTCCCAAGCCTTTATTCTTTAATGAATCAAATAAACAGAAATAGCTGTTGGAGAATTATAAAAGCACCATTGCAGTGGGCACAGAGTCTAAGGAGAGAGAAAAGGAGGGATAACTGCTGGGTCTTGGTGGGCCATGATCATCTCAAGGGAGAGATGATGCCTATAGCACTAAAAGGCTTGTACATGTAAGGGGAAACATCGCCAGTGCTTCTGAAACATAAATTTTCCTTTTTATCTTTAAAATTTTCCTTTTTATCTTCAGAAGCATCATGGAATGCCCCACTCTGAAAGACAGGTGAGAACAGAATGTCTCCCGATGGCAAGTTAATCAATGTTTCACTGTAAATTGAACGAGTAAGTAGACAAATATCCCACACCACGGGCTAAATGTCTGAAAGGCAGAGGTTTATTGACTGTCACTTTTGTCAAACTGCCCCAATTTCACTTTCCCGCACTCTTCCTTATGGAAGGAAAAGATACCAACTTAGAACAATGATCACGAGAAATGCAGACGGAAATGAAACTGGTTTTCATAACTTGTCTTAAGAACTGTTAACTATAGGCAGAGACTGGAAATTCACGTTAAAATAGAGAGAGAATGACATCTACTGGTTGTGAGAATTTGGCCTTGTGAACAGTTGGTAATGTTTTTCCTTATAAAGTTTAAATTTTTCCCTTGCTTCTTACATAATATTGCCAATTAATCATAATGGGAATTATTGAAACACAATGGGGAAGAAATTAACCTATTATCTGTGCAGTTCCTATAATAACATAAGAAAGCTAATCTTTATTTGGCTAACATTGCAGTTAGGGGTATTTTTTAAATGCCTTTAAGTGACATTGACTCCATTTCTTTACATATATAAGCAGTATTCCCCGAGTCTGTTGTGAAAAACTGCCATTATTTTTCTTATAAATGAAAATCAAGCTATGGATGTGAATTTTTCATCATTTATTCTAGTAATTTAAAGAGTTTCCTGCACTAAAAGTTATCTTCATCCCTTAAATAATCAGGAGAAAGATCTCTGTGACCTTGGGTTTGGCAATGAGTTTTCAGATTCATCATAAAAAGCACAGTCTCTACAAAAAAAAAAAAAAAATTGACAAGTTGTGTTTTATTAAAATTAAAAATTATTCTGTGAAAGACACTGTTGTGGGAATGAAAAAACAAGCCATAGATTGAGAGAAAATATTTTTATTTGTCCTTTGATCTGAATAGGCTACCCAGAAATTCCTTTCCTTTCTGTAAGGATAGTCAGCTTTTCATGACATTTAGAGGTACCCTTGGGGGGTCACAGACAAGGCAGCAATCTAAGGAGGGATATTCATTTCTGTTCTAAATAAAAGTTTAAGATGTAAAGCAAAAAGCTCAGATATTAACATGTATTCTCATTCTCTTATCTAGTAGAAAAATGTAGTTGAAACGAATTTATTTGAGCAAGTATTTTGCTGTAAATATTTTAGAGCAATTCCATTTTGAGACACAGAGAAAACCTCTCTATAAGGGTGATATTAAAATGAACTTAGTAATTTAACTTCAACTTTTCTGACCCTTGCTTCCTTCTCATAAATATTGTTAAAGCATCACATCCAGATCAATAGGTGCACACTTACACAGATGAATTTAAGTCAAGCATCACTGTACCCTAAGTAATCTCTACTCGTCACATTTACTGTACTTGTTTCGAGAGTTAAAATTCCATTCTCTGCTGTGATTTTCTTCAAAAGTCAATTAGAGAAGAAAGGGCTCTTTTTCCTTATTCTCCAAATCAGAATAAAAACATATACAGTCATGCGTTGTTTAAAGCAGAGAAATGTTCCAAGAAATGTGACTTTAGATGAAGTCCTGTGCACACCTCATAGAGTGTACCTACCAGAAATCTAGATGGTAGAGCCCATTACACACCTCAGCTATGGGATATAACTTATTACTCCCATGCTACAAACCAATACAACACGTTACTGTACAAGATAAATCTGTAATTGTAACACAACAGTAAATGTGTATCCCAACATAGAAAAGGATCAGTAAAAGTATAGTATTATAGTCTTATGAGACCACTGTCATCTTATGCAGTCTGTTGTTGACTGGAACATTGTTATGCAGCAGGTGATCATATAATAAACTAATTGGCTATGGTTAGAGATGGGAAATTATGACCATCTCTTAATCATATTTATAAAAACTAAACATATAAGGGCTGATTTGAATTTTTTGAAACAGTAGCCTATTAGTTTCAAATAAAATGTATTCTGAATTCTAGTATGTAAAAAGAGAAATTAATAAGAAGTAATTAGAAGAAAGCTAGCTGCACTATAGCAGATGTAGAATTTTAAAGAAAAAAGAAGAAAATTTAAGATGCAAAAATTTAAGTTAGTAACATTGGAGATAAAGATGAACTTCTATACTCTTCAAGTTATGAGGGACCTTTGGCTCCCAAAATCTTGACAGACTAGATTCCCTGAAAGGCTTGCTACTAGCATACAACTATGGCCTTGAAGAAATTAAAGACAATTTCCAAGAAAGTGGAGTAGGGGAGTAAGAAAAAAAGAGAGAGCTGATACCAGGGAATAGTGCAAGAGGCAATCGTGAGTAATGCCAGTTCTGGGACAAGATAAGGAGATCAAGCCTTAAGCTTCCTGACACAGAAAGATTAAAGCAGAGGCTTTCATGAAGAGAACTAAAGTGGTCCCAAGGTGTCATCAACCCCAGACTCTAGAAGAATGATTGCAAGTCCTCTCTAAAGAAAAATTGTCACTAATTTAGACATTTAGGATTTCCATAGATTAAGTTCAGGATGTGAGCCAACGTTAAAAAATAATATGTAAAGAAACAAAACATTTTTAGTAGGATTATTGTCAAAACCAAACACAAACACCAGATAGAGGCTTGGGAATGTTTAAGATTTTAGAATTGCCAAAGCAAATATCTAACAGCTATTACTGAAATATGTGTTAAAGGATGGAATCACGTGGATCCCCTGGATTTCCTTCTCTTGTTTGGTTGTTGAGGTGAAGACTTCCAGCAGTATGGTGGAAGTGGGCAAGTGGTGAAAGTGGGCAACCTTGTCTGGCTGCAGTTCTAACCAGGAACGCTTTTGATTTTCCCTGCTCAATATAATGTGCTCTGTAGGTTTGTCATATATAGGTTTTATGATTTTGAGTTGTGTCTCATCTATACCAATTTTGTTGAGCTTTCTTATCCTGAAAAGTTGCTGAATTTGGTCAAATGTTTTCTTGGAGTTGATCAAAAGGATCCTATGGTTTTTGTTTTTGCATCTGTGTGTGTAGTAAATTACTTTTATAGATTTGTGTTATATTGAACCAACCTTGTATCTCTGAGAAGAAGCCCAGTTAGTTGTGGGGAATTATTCATTGGATATGAAGCTGAATTTGGTTTGCTAAGATTTTTTGAGAGTTTTGGCATCTATATTCATAAAAGATATTGGTCTGGGTTTTTTTTTGTTGTTGTTGTTCTGTTCTTTCCTGGTTATGGTATCAAGATGATACTGGCTTCAAAGGAACAAGTTAGGAATGACTTCGTTTTCAATGCTACAGAATGATTTCTGCAGTCTAGATATAAGTTCTTTGTAGGTTTGATAAAATTCAGATTTAAAACCATCTTATCTGGGAGTTTTTTAGTTGGAAGATGTTTTATTGCTGCTTCAGACTGACACTTGATAATCAGTCCGTTCAGGTGCTCTATTTCCTCCCGATTGAGCCTAAGGAAGTTGTGTGTTTCCAATAATTTGCCCATTTCCTCCACATTTTCAAGATTATGAGCATAGAGATTTTTATAGAATTCTGAGGTTATATTTTTGTATTTCTGGGATATTGGTTGTGATTTCTCTTTTTTAATTTTTAACTGACCTTTTTAGAGTCCTTTCTTTTCTGATTCTAATTAATCTGGCAAGAGCCTTATCAATGTTGTATATCTTTTCAAAGAAAAAACTTTTGGCTCCATGACTCTTGTGAATTATCCTCATGTCCTTGGTTTCATTTAGTTCCTCTCTCAGACTGGCTGCTTCTTTGTTTCTGCTGGATTTCAGACTGGTTTGCTCTTCCTTTTGTAGTTCCTTGAGATGATTCATTAGATTTTTGATTCATCATCTCTCTGTCTTTTTGATGCAGACATTTAAGGCTATAATTTTCTCCTTTGGACTTATTTTGCTGAGTCTCATAGAGTTTGATAAGTAGGTGGGATGGGGAGGTATGGTAGTGTAAATTCACACCTTCCTGGTGCAAAACATATTCTGGGTAAAGGGCACCTCATAACTTTGACTGAAAATACATGAAAGCAAGTTATGTAACCAAAATGGGTGTACCCCTGTAATTTTCAGAAAATTAAAAAAAAATCAAGACACCAACTTGGAGCAAATTAAATGTTTCATTTTCCTTCATCACCTTCTAAACTAAACTAAATTAAAAAAGGATGGAATCGCAAAGAGAAGCAACAAGATACTCTTAAGAATGGAGAGATATATCTTAAAAAAAAAAAAAACCAAAACCAGAAATAATCCCTAACACCTATGAATGAATATAATGATTAGTAAATGGACAAATGAAAGAACAGATTAGGCACTAGATAAAGAGAAAATTATGGTACTAAAACGTACATCTAAATAAATTTCCAGAGTAGAGCATAGAAAGACCAGATGAAAAATATGAAAGAATTATTCAGAGAATATATAGAATATACATACATATATATGTTCTATATATTCTCTTAATATATATATGTAGATATATACATATATATATTGCATACATATATATGTGTGTGTGTGTATATATATATATAGAGAGAGAGAGAGAGAGAGAAAGAGAGAGAGAGATCCACCGGGAACAAATAGAAATAATGGAGGGAGAGACAGTATTAAAAGGTAATGGTGTTTAGGCTTTTTTATGACTGAAGAAAGATAGTAAAAATACAATACTAAACAGTAAAAATCAAATGAGACCCATCATTAGACATATTATAGTGACAATGAAGAGCACAAGAAATAAGTAATATGCTAAGTTCAAGCAGAAAAAAAAAGACTAACTGCATAGCAGTAAAAATGGAGAAACAGCAGACTTTTTTGATAGCAATAGTGAAAACAAAAAGATAATCACCTAATATGTTCAAAAAGCTAAGAGAGGAAAAAAGTGTTCCTAAAATTGTTTGGCAACCTAACTGTCTCTTAAGAGCAAGGGGATAATCAAAATGTTTCAGATGAACAAAACATCTGACCAATTTTACCATACCACCTACAAAACTTCACTACCGAAATTTATACATATACTTTAAAAAGAGGTGGGGGAAGCAAGCCTGTGATATTAGAAGGAAAGTGAAAGTAAACATATTCATGAATACCTGTGTCTACTTAAACCAGTTATTCTCAAATAGGAATGGTATTATATCATCCAAAGAGATTCAGAAATGTGGAGTGAGGGGCAGTTGATTTTTTTTTTTAATGTCACAATTATTAGTAACTATACCTGACTATACAATAGTATTTAGCAGAAAGGGCTAATGATACTAAATATCTATTAATGAGTACATCATCTCACATACTAAAATTGTCTTATCTATATATTTAAAGGGGAATGGCAAGATTAACTGTAATGCTTGCTATAAAATTAAGCACTTCAGCTGATATTTCATTATAGTACTATCTACATCTGTCAGAAAACCATTTTTTCCCAAATAATATTTTCTTTCATTTTTCTAAATATAACAAAAATTTATGTTGATGTTCCTTGTAAAATATTTAACACTACAAATTTTAAAAGTTACATATAATGTCACTATTCCAAAAATAAAAGGGCTAGCAACATTCTATTCTATTTCAAATACTATCATATTTGAAAAATGAATTTGGGATTTTATTATACATGCTATTTCTATCATTTATATTTTATTTTATTCTTATCAAAATATTTTTATGACACATATTATCTCCCATGCCAATTCAATACTTGCCCAGTCTCTAATGGCTGCTTAATCTTTCAGCATTTGATGTATCACAACTGATCTAATTAATTATTTAACATCAAACATCTTCATTGTTTCATGCATTTATTGGTCCTTTTTTTGGCTATCAAACTACATTTCCCTTGGTTTTATTATCTGCAGAATTTTAACAGTCATATAATTTATTCAATTCTAATTATGGTTACTTTGTTGTTTTAGTAACATGTTATTTGATCCCCATATATCTAATCATCAAGGTCAAAAGGGAAACTTTATTTTTCAAATTTCCTTATTTAAGATGTAATTTGGCACTTTTGATATACTCAAACCCCCTCCCCCCCACACACACATACTGCTTTATTTAATAAGGTAATTTTGATTTTGTGATACTTTTCCTGTTATTTTTTAAAAGTTGCTATTTTAAATTATTTTAGAAAACATTAAATTATTAATTTATTAATAAATTAAATTATTAAATTTCAATAATAATTTAAATTATTTTAGGAAAACTAAACCTTCTATTCAAAGTGAGGGATGAAGGGGTGCCTGTTATTTCTCTTACTTTGTAAGTTTTCATTTAAAATAACTTAACATTTTCATGTTTTTGAAACCCCAAGAAAAAGATGTTAAAGATCTTTTTAAAGATATACTTTAAAAAAAAAAAATAGAATTAATTTATTTCTCAACCCAAGAGACCAGAATGAATGGCTCCAACTGGTGGGGTTGCTCAGCTTCACAAGGTCAGTCAAGGGCGTGGCTTCTTCCTTTTGTGGTTTTTTGTTGTTGTTTGTAGTTGATACAAATAAATATAAATATCTGTGGGTACAGTGTGATGATTTGATACATGTATACATTGTGTAATGATTAAGGTGACCAGATTTTAACATTGGTAAAGCGGGACACCATTGATGGGGGGAGAAATGGGGGCCTGACAACAATGCAAACTTTGTTAAGCAGTTCTCGATAATCACTTCTCAGCAATTATTTGCTATTATTACAGTTTAACATTATAATATTAACAAAAATAATATAAAACTCATATCCTGGCGAAATAGCCACATGGCAGCTGAAAACTGTATATTCCCTTACTGTTCTCCTGCCCTCTGGTGCATTCTTTCCAAAAATCGGGACTTTTTAAAAACATGCTGGATGCAGGACAAATTGTTAAAAAGCAGACTGTCCCGCCAAAAGCAGGACGTCTGGTCACCCTAGTAATGATCAAATGAGTATATCCATTGCCTCAAACACTTGCCATATCTTTGTGGTGAAAATGTTCAAAATCCTCTCTTGTAGCTACTTTAAAGTACACAAT
The DNA here is from genome assembly GCF_000181295.1 of Otolemur garnettii. Taxonomy (NCBI): domain Eukaryota; kingdom Metazoa; phylum Chordata; class Mammalia; order Primates; family Galagidae; genus Otolemur; species Otolemur garnettii. The sequence goes on along the minus strand of NW_003852398.1, from coordinate 13,885,329 downwards.
AGAGCACCAGAACTACTTTTTCTTTTCCTATAATTTTGTATCTATTGACCAGTCTTTCCCATCAACCTCTGTTCCCCTATGTTTCCCAATCCCTGGTAAGCACTGTTCTACTCTGTAGGTCTATGAAATTAACTTTTAAAAGAGTCCAGGTATGAGTGAGATTATGTGCTTGGCTGATTTCACTTTCCATAATTTCCTCTACATTTATGCACATTGTTGTCAATGACAGAATTTTGTTCTTTTTATGGCTAAATAGTATTCCATTGTATACACTGTATACATACACCACATTTTTAGTCCATTCATTTGTTGATGGACATTGAGGTTGATTTCATACCTTAACTACTGTGATTAGTGCTACAGTAGACATGGGAGTACAAATGTCTCCTCAACATACGCATTTCATTTCCATTAGAGCTATTCCCAGAAGTGGTATTATTAGATCACATGGTAATTTCATTTTTAATTTTTTGGGAGACCTCCGTATTATTGTCCATAATAGCCATACAAATTTCATTCCCACCAACAGTGTGTAGGAGCTCCCTGTTTTCTCCATCCTCACCAGCATTCACTATTTTTGTCTTTTGATAGCTTATTTTAATGACAACCCCTTGCCATGTTATAATACAACTTTCCCACTATGCCCATTATGAAGTACTTAAATAACAGCTTTACAGAAATGTAATTTATGTAAAATTCACTGTTTTTAAATGCACAATTTGGAGGGGGTTAGGATATTCACAGAATTGATCAGCAATGCCCACTATCTAATTCTAAAACATTTTCATCAACTCAGAAAGAAATTCCATCCCCATTATCAGCCATTCTCTATTGCTCTTCCCTCCTGCCCCCGAAAATCTACTTCCTATTTCTTTAGATTATTTTTTGGACATTGTGCATAAGTGGAATTGTAACTGATTCCATGCACAAAAATTCCTTTTTGCAGTTCTCTTATGTTTCAAGTTCCTAGACCAGTTGGATTTGCTGACCAGAACTTTGTAATTTTCTGTTTCATTGATCCCCTTCCCTTTGGAGCTGTTTTTTAGAAATGATGAACCCTCCTTGCTGTAATGAGATAATCACAAAGCCCTACACTGCCCATTGTTTAGAGAAGTCAGTATAAGCAGCATTTCACCACAAATCTTGCCCAAGAACCCACCAAAAACCTACTCCAATAACTCACACATGCACAAGTCTGAAAGAATGACCAGTATCAACCCCTAGCTCATTATACCACTGACAAAGGGGCTTATCCACATTCTGCTCATGCCGTGTATGTCCCAGCATGATTTCTCACTGTGTTTGCCTACCCTGTGTCCCACCTCAAACATGAAATGATGTTCACTTGTTTTATGCATTATTCATTTCATCTCAAGAAAAACCCCTTTCCACTTCAGTTAGGGAGATAGATCCAAGTCAGTCCAGTCCAGTCCTCCCACCTCTCAGTTGTCCTTTGCAATAAATTCCCTCTATTCCTTGACAAGCCTCCTTGTCTCAGTAACTGGCCTTCTGTGTGGAAAGCAACTGAGATCAGGGGGAAAAAACCTCCTTGAGGGTTCATTAACAGAAGCATATAATTAATAAAAGAAATTGATTAAACAACCAAGTCCAGTATCATAAGATCTTTACTAAACTACTGAATAGTATACTTATTATTCTACAAGTTGTCCCAAAGTTACCTATAAAGTCACCATACATAGGGGAAATAGAAATTGTGGCTAAATGTACCTTTATTTACAAAATATTCATGTCAAAATTTTACAAAGAGGTGGCCAACATGTAGAGTATATCTTGTAAATATTTTGTAAATTATTGCAATGAGTATTTTGTAAATAATGACACATTTAGCTATAATTTTCCCCATAGATGGCAACTTTGGGGGCTACTTTTGGTATATCCTGTAATAGAATGCTCATCTTTCATAAAGTCCCAAAGATCACTAGCCAGTTTTACTTTACAAGTAGTAGAGTTACAACAGCAAGTTGATTGCCTCAGACCACCCAGAATAAGGGTCAACCCTGATCTAATTCCTACTTGGGCTTCCCTTTTTCCATATTATGCTATATGTACCCTATCATGAGACTCCCAAAAGACACAGCAGGACACAACTAAAGACAACCTGAATCTATTCTATTACTAGACTAGAATAAGAAGTTCATCAGCAAAGAGAAAACTGGGGATGAGGCAGTTAGAGTTATACATGTTAGTGAATCAGTCATTGGTGATAGAAACAAAAATGCTCCGTTTAAAGTCACAAAATGTATTACCAGAATGATCTCTTTCATTCCTAAACAGTTTTTTCCAGTAGCCTAGTTTCTTTTGTATGCACTTACTGTACAGAATTTATTTTGGATTTTTATTTTAGATATCTTTTACTTTATTTTGATTTGTTAAGAGACTATCCATATAACCAGATTCATAGCGCTGATGTTTATTACTATTGGAGAGGAATGGCCAAGTGTTGACAGCTTAAATATCTATGCTAGACACATAGAAAACGATATGCTAGAGGACCCTCCAAGCAACAAGAAAATACTGAAATTTACAAAAGATAATAAAAGCGCTAAGAAATAAAAAGCCCTATTGTTTGATATATGAACTACTAAAAATTATGTAAATGCAAATTCATATAGAATAAAGTCTCCCCAAATCTCGTCTTATATTAAAACTAATTCAACTTTAATCAGCAGCAATAAGCAAAGTTTCCTTTTATATGCTCCCAGAAGAATTTGCTACTTTTTAATTTCTAATTATAATCTAAACCCTTCCCTTTCTTTCCCTGTCTTAATAATTCAGTCCTAAATCCATTAAGCAGAGTAAAGCAAAGTAAATATTCATGCATTGGCAGTGGGTTAATGTGGCAGCCCAGAGAAGAGCGGCCTACAGTGTCTCCGCAGATGGCAAGCCCCAACCAGGGGTCAACACCTGACCAGGGCAAGAGGTGGGGGACCTAAGGAAGGGTGGGATGAAGTTCCAGAACCTACTAGGTGGAGTAGGGCATCCCTCATGGGGGAGGAAAGGCCCAGCATAGCCCAGAGCTTCTGGCATAACTTGTGTAGGATAAAGAAATCATCCCAGTGAGGGTGTGGTCCAGCATGGCTGAGCCCACTCAGGGCAAGGAGGCATGTCTATAGCCCAAGCAGGAACCAGGAGAGGAAAGTTAGAGATGAGCAGCATGAAGAGGACAGAGCACAACAAAGGAGTGTCAATGGCAATATGATATTGGTTATATACAGGGAATTTCTCAAATAAGTAATTATATAAGAGTACTGGGAGAGAATACAGCTACAAATATGCCAAAGGAGAACTCTATTAGGATCCCTGTGATGGTAGATTGAAATCGGAATTATTGTCTTGAATTTATGGTTCTTAACATTGAGAAATAGATACAGAAATAAACATACAGGTAAGTGGATATGCATGTTTGTGTTCACCAGGATGACCTGAGACCAACAATAACTGTATCAATAAGCTTCCCGAGTCTCTAGCTCCTAGTTTCCAAATTCCATTGTCCACCGAAAAGAACTCAGAGTCTTTGTAGAAATGACTGCTTCAAAAGCTAGGGTAGGAAAAGTACAAGAGGTGCCTGGGACATATTCTTGCCAAAAATATAAGCAAGTATTAAATGGAATGAGTAGGTCACATCTAACGGACACAGTGAAAACTTGAAGGGCTCTTGTGAGCCAATTCTGAAGCAATTTGAGTATCAAAATAATTACAGTAATGAATTATAAAAATAGGAAACCACTGAGTTTATAATTTGATGGATAATAGGATAGATTAGAAATAAGGTTCCCCCAAAATATTGTTAATTACAAAAGAAAAAAGAGGGACTGACAGACACCAGCTTACCGCAGTGATCAGAGGGAACATCGTGAGCAGTGCAGCAGATCAAAATCACCAGCCAGGTGCAGGGAGAAGGGCACATCACTGCTTCTGCAATATTCCTACTAAAAATCCAGAAGCTAATATAGCCACAAGTGAGCAAAAGATAGATACAAATTGAAGGAGATTTTTAAAAATTACCCCATCTTTAAAAGTGTCAAGGTCATAAGAGTCAAGGAAAATTTGC
>NW_003852398.1:13864611-13880590 GCF_000181295.1 Otolemur garnettii | reverse complement strand
CTAAAATAATTAATTAAACAAAAAAATTGCAATATATAAATGTTCCATTATTAAGTGATCTGAGAGCTTCAGGTCAGCCCCTCTGAAATGTTGCAGGAATAAAATGTTATTTGTACTTTCCTGTAAATTGGAGATTGTTTCAAAATATTTAACCAGTGGTTCTCAACCTTCTGAATATCACGACCCTTTAGTATAGTTCCTCATGTTGTGGTGACCCCCAACCATAAAATTATTTTTGTTGCTCCTTCACAACTGTCATGAATTTTGCTACTGTCATGAATCGTAATGTAAATACCTGATATACAGGATGTATTTAGGTGACCCCTGTAAAAGGGTCGTTCAACCCCCAAAGGGGTTGTGACCCACGGGTTGAGAACTGCTGATTTTAACATTCCTGTAAAAAAAGATTTGAATTTTAGATAAATGGTAGCATCCGATTCTTTTCAGAATCTTCAAAAGTCCACATGCAAGCAACTTATTTTCAGGAATTTGAAATAGCTCATAAAGTCAGGAAGATGCTCTCTCTTGATTTTTCACACCTTCACAAAACAAAGCAAAGCCGCAAAATAATTGTGCCTCTTCTCTCTCAGCTTCAAGGGAACATTTGATCATCAAATACAACTTCCTTTCTGCTTCTTATATGAAATTTTGTTTATCTATATGCCAAGTATTTCCTGATTTTATCAGCTAGAATACTGTTTGGTACACAGTAATAAGAGAAATAGTAGCCATCATATAAAATTCTTAAATACTGTTTAGTATTAACCAGATGTTACTCTCAGTATACATATATTAATTCATTTAATTCACACGACAAGCCTATAAGTTTGGTCCTAATATTATTCCCATTTTACAAATAAGGAAACTGATAAGTAGGAAGAAAAGGCTCAAGATAATGGAGATAGGAAAGGCCAAAGTCAGAGTTTAAAGGAGTACTTGGCTTTAGAAACTTGTTATTGATTCAATCATCTATTGACTAAAATTTAGTAGATTTACTTTTCTTAGTTAAGTATGAGCAGGCTAATTCTCTTTTTCATGCTTTTACTTTTTGAAACCTTTCTCAACATAATATGGCTCAGATTTAACAAAAATATGCATTTAAGAGGAATATAAGCCATACTGTAATATTTGGCCATAGTTCTGTTGATGGGCACTTGGGTTGTTTCCACATCTTTCCAATTGTGGATTGTGCTGCTATAAACATTCTAGTGTAAGTGGCTTTTTTTAATAAAAGGTTTTTTTTTTCCTTTGAGTAAATACCTACCAGTGGGAATGATAGATGAAATGGTAGGTCTACTTTGAGATTTTTGAGATATCTCCATAATGCTTCCTTTTTTTCTTTTTAATTAATATTTATTGATTTTTAGATTTTTTATTTTAGAATAAAATAAGGATATATATGCAATTAGGTTATTTTTACTAGTTCAATTCACAATCACCAAGATGTTGAGACAAACCAATTTCCCATTAACTCACAAATGGATAAACTATGGTACATGTATACCATAGAATACTATTCAGCCATAAAGAAAAATGGAGACTTTATATCTTTTGTATTTACCTGGATGTATTTGAAGAACATCCTCCTAAGTAAAGTATCACAAGAATGGAAAAGCAAGCATCCAATGTACTCAGTACTAACATGAAACACTCCCACATGAGAGAAAAACAATTAAATTTAAGAAGTCGGGGAGGAGGATATGGGAAGAGGTTTGGTAAGTTCTCACTTAATAGGCATAATGTAGGGATATATGGCATACCTCGTGGATGAAGGGTTCAACTACAACTTGGACTTTACCTTCCATACTAGTTTCCATAGAGGATACACTAGTTTGCATCCCACCAACAGGGTACAAGAGTTCTTTTATTTTCCTATTCACATCAGCACTTGTTATTTAGGCACATTTTGATAAGAACTACTCTCAATGGGGTTAGGTGATATCTAATTGTGATTTTGATTTGCATTTGCCTGATGATCAGAGATATTGAGCAATTTTTCATGTTTTTCTTAACTATTAGACTATTTTCATTTAAAAAGTTTCTGTTCCAATCTTTTGCCCATTTTTTAATGTTTTTTTTTTTTTTTTTTGGCCTGATTTGCTTGAGTTCTTTGTAGATTTAGATTATCAGCCCTATATCAGATTGATAGCATGGAAATATTTTCCCCATGCTGTAGGTTGTTTGTTTACTTTATTGGTTTTATCCTTAGCTGTGGAGAAACTTTTAAGTTGATTAGGTCTCATTTGTTTATTTTTGTTGTTCCTGTGATTTCTTTTCAGGTCTGCTTCATAAATTCTTTTCCTAGTCTGATGTCTATAAGAGCTTTCCCAACATTTTCTTCTTGCATGCTTATAGTTTTATGCCTTATGTTTAAGTTTTTATCCATTGCAAATTAATTTTTGTGAGCAGTGAGAGGTATGGATCCTATTTCTATCTTTTACTTGTAACTATCCATTTTTCCAGCACCACTGAATGAATAGGGCTACTTTTTCCCAGTGCATGTTTTTGTCTGCTTTGTCAAAGACCAGATGGGAATGTAAGAATAGTTTTCATCTATGGGTTCTTATTCTGATGTACAGGTCTATGCTTCTGTTTTTGTGCCAGAGTCATGTTGTTTTTGTTAATATAGTCTTGTAGTATAGCTTCAAGCCTGGTAAAAAGATGCCTCCTGATTTGATCTTGTTACATAAGATTGCAATGGCTATTTGTGGTCTTTTTTGTTCCATAAGAGGTACTAAACTATTTTTTCTGGATTTGCCAAAAATGACATTGGTATTTTAATGGAAAATGCATCAAATCTGTCAATCACTTTGGGTAGCACAGCCATTTTACAATATTGATTCTGTCAGTTCACAAGCATGATGTGCTTTTTCATCTGGTTATATACTCTGCAATACCTTTTCTCAGTGTCTCCTTCCTATACAGGTCTTTCACCACTTTAGTTAAATATATTTATAAGTATCTTATGTTCTTTGTTGCTACTGAGAAAAATATTGTGTCTTTCATTTGATTCTCAGCTTGACTGTTGTTGTATACCTGAAAGCTACAGATTTGTTTATACTACTTCTGTAACCTAAGCCTTTGCTGAATTTATTTACCAATTCCAGGAGTCTGTTGGTTGAATTTTTAGAGTTTTCTAGATATAAAATTATATCATCAACAAAGAGTGATAGTTTGACATCTTTACTCATTTGGATATCCTTGATTTCCTTTTATTACCTGATTGCTCTGGCTAAGAGCATTGTAGCATTGTGTTGAATAGAAGTGGTGATAGCAAACACGCTTGTCTGGTTCGAGTTTTACACAGGAATCCTTTCGGTTTTTCTCCATTCAGTCTGATGTTGGCTATGGATTTTTCATAGATGCCCACTATAATTTTAAACTTTTGTTAAAAATACTTATAAAATGCTGCTGAGTTTTTTCAAATGCTTTTTTTTGCATCTATTGAAAGGAAAGATGGAAATAAAGATTCATTGAGCTAAATGATGGTGGGGACATATGTTATCCAAATCTTTGGGATACAGAAAAAGCAGTACTAAAAAGAAAGCTCATACTCTTAAATGCTCACTCCAAAAGACAGAGAAGTCACAAATCAACAATATGAAGAATCATCTCCAAGAACTGTAAAAGGAAGAGCCAAACTAAGCAGAAGAAAGAAATAAACAAATAAGCAGAACTAACCCCAAACTCAGCAGAAGAAAAGAAATAAACAAGTTCCAGCAAAAATAAATGAAATCAAGAACAGAACAATTGAGGAGATAATGAAGCAAAAAGTTCTTTGAAAAGATACACAAAATTAACAAACATTTAGCTAGATTAACCAGAAAGAGAAGAGAGAGGACTCTAACGAGCTCAACTAAAACTGAAAAAGGAGAAATTACATTGATATCATAGAAATACAAATTATCATCTCAGAATACAATAAAAATCTCTACACTCATAAACTTGAAAAGGTGGAGGAAATGGATAAATTACTAGAAACACAAAATCTCCCTAGGCTCAATCAGGAAAAAATAGAACAGACTTATATCAAGCACTAAAATTGAAGCACTAATAAGAAGCCCACCTCCAACAACAGCCAAAAAGTGCTGGACCAGATGGTTTCATATCAGAATTTCACCAAACCTACAAGGAAGAACTTGTACCTATACTGCAGAAATTATTCCATAACATTGACAAGTAGGAATCCTCCTTCCCTCTTACTACAAAGCACATAATATCTTGATAGAAAAGGCAAGAGAAATTACAACTAAAAATTACAGGCCAATATGTCTTATAAACATAGATGCAAAAGTTCTCAATAAAATCTTAACAAATTGAATTTGCCTGCACAACACAAAAATGATTTCTCATGACCAAGTGTGCTCCATCCAGCAGACTCAAGGATGGTTCAACATGTGCAAATCTATAAATATAATTCACCACATAAATTGATGCAAAAACATGTATCACTTTTAAATCATGACATTTATCTACTTTATTTGCTTATGGCTTGTTTGTTCCCAGTAAGATATTAGCTGTAAAAGAACAAAGGCCCTGTGTGTCATGTTCATCACTTCGTGTTCGTAGCAGAAATTTAACAAATGTTTGATGAACAATTGGGTAGATGGATAAATGGAACTATAGGTGGTTGGGTCAATAGATCATTAATATGTCTGCTTTCCTGACAGGCATTTGGCCATAAGTCTCACAGTATCCATATGGGCTACATATATTTCCAGCTAGTTAAATTATCAACCTCTAAAAACCTTGATATTACCAAAGTAAGAACAGATTAGTGAAGTTCTCTAATTGCGTAAGAGAGGACTTCATCTTTGATTTAACATTTTTTAGCTCTTTTAAAAATTATTTTGTCAAAAGCATGGATGTAAGTGTATAGTCTGCAAGCCCTAATATAGTTGCTCAAAATATTTTACATTTGATTATTTTTAAGTTCTAATATTAGTAGATAATCTCTGGAATCATTTCCAGGCTCAGAAACATTATCATCTCATATTGTCATTTTTTTTCCTAAGTATATTTATGTACATATACTCCAAAACTAAGCAACATAAAATAAGACACAAAGAATAATTTTTTAAAAAACTGACCTCAGAAGCTGTAGCTGTTACTTCAGAGGCATATAAATCCAGAAGTGTTATTGAAAAATATGTTGTAGTTTAATACCACGTATAAATTTTAGAGTTACAGAGCAAACAATACTTTATAGGCATATACTAAGGATTAGAAAGCATGAGAGATTCTGCTTTAAAAAGCACATATCAAGGCCCCGTGGGTGAAGTACTTGGTTACAACTTGGATTTTGCCTGACAACCAGTGTAACCTAATTGTACCCTCATATTAATCTGAAAAATTTTTTAAAAAGCACACACCAAACAGGAATTTAAATAAATTTTTTTTTTCTATCATAAGCATGAGCATGTCTTCTTAGGTCATGTGTAAATGACAATATAAATGTAAAGAAGTCTTTAAATGTGGGTCCTTTCTTTCCTCTATTTCCTACTTTTGCCATTGCCTGGTATCTGTATTTAAGAGCAGGATAAGGCCCTGAATTCAATGTATTGATTCTTCTCTTGCACACCACTGCATACCCAATCCACATACACAGACACATTCAACATGTTTTTCTAATCATATAATGTCATTTTATTAGCTATAATAAATGAAGCCATTTGGTTAAGCATGGTGGCTCACACCTATAATCTGAGTAAGATCCTGCCTCTATAAAAACCAAAAAATTACCTGGGTTTCATGGTGGGTACTTGTAGTTTCACCTACTCCAGAGGCTGAGGCAGGAGCATCTTTTGAACACAAGAATTTAAGGTTGCTGAGAGCTAGGTTGATACTATGGCAATTGAGTCTGCCCAACAGAGTGAGACAGTCTCAAAAAAAAAAAGAGTCAAAAAAGCCTTTCAAGAGCAACAACTAAACAACTATTGTCTTCAGGCAATGTGGGCACCTGTTCAGAAAACATTTCAGGCAAGGAAAACCACTTGAAGTTCCCAACTTATACCATCATGGGCACTTGTCCTATGCCTAACGCCAACCTGACACCCTCATTCTAAGGCTATGTGCATTTTATGCCCTAGGTTTAGTTAAAATGGAAAGACTGCCATCTACTGAGTGCAGGGAACTAATTTAGAATATTGATTCATGTTTAATTCGATCCTCTTTGGAGTACTTTATTTTCCTATTGCAGACATTGCTAATTCTGAGCCATTCCAGGGAGAAGGCGAGAGCATGACGAGCATGGAGGTGGCGACTGGCAGGAGATCAAGAATCATTTCCACAAAAGCCACTTGTTGAATGACAATATAAAATAATAATTATGCATTTCTCAGTAAAAGCAGACTGGAATGTAGAATTAGTAAAATAGCATAACAGATTCCTTAGGATAGTTCTTAATAAGAATACAGAGACTGCATTGCCCTCCTCACCTTTCCTGCCTGCAGAGGCTGTTAACAAGCTTTTCCTTGCTAAAACAGTAAAATCAAAACAGTCGGTCTAACCTAACAAGAAAAAAGAACAACTATTAAAATTTCTTATGCCTTCTTTCTGGGCTTGCATCTTCATCTCATGTCATCTTTGCCTCTTGTTATCTACAATTTCACAAATCTTACCTCATAGGTAAAAAGAAAAAAGAAATAGTCCAATTTTTGACAGTGACAGGGATTGCTTTTTTATGGACCACACAGAAAAAAAATAGGACTTTTTTCCCCATCAAACATGATTATCTGAGATTTAGAGAAAAATTAATGTTGGGAAATAAAATTTAACTTATTATAGAAAATAGTAGATCACCTCAAATTCACTACCCATGTTCATTAGTTAAAGCAAAAAGAGCAGATTCGGAAACCACCTAATTTATAGAAAAGTTACCTGGATGATGATGCCGAACATTTTTCTAAATACAAATAAAAGCTTTATTAATGGCTTAACAACTGCTGAAGTTCATGTAAAAGGCGAAAGATTTATACGATCTGATGAGAAACCAGAGTATTGAGGTTCATTTTAATACACTCATGGGGGAAAAATATAATTTTCAAACTAAGCTAATAAAATTTCGCTGTTTTTTGAACTAAATTAATTTTATTAACTTCATTATTTAATTTCATGATTACTTAAAATTTAAAATGTATTTACTGCTAGAAATTCAACAGTTTATTATTCATTGTTTTAATATCACTAATATCACTACTCAAATACTTAAAAAGTTCCTGCTTGTCGATTTGTTAATGTGTCAGTTTCTTTGAAAATGATCCTATTTCAGTCTATGATTTTAATACTTTAATACTATGTAATCATTTCTGTAAATTTTCCATAAGTATGTAAATTTTATTTATAAGTAAATCAGAGCTAGAAAGTTATTTCTCAAAAGCCAAAGTACTATATTTGCTACAAAATCTCTATGGATTCCACTTTCCCAAATAATGAAATGTGAGTTTTCTTTTTGATAAAAATACTAAGGGTAGCAACACAAGTTATTGAAACACAGTAATGGATGAATACTAAAGAATTGGGGGATGAAAAATTATATGTGTTTAACTTAAAACCTAAAGATTCAGCAAGATAGTCATATAAAGCAAAGCTGTCAGAATATTTACTTAACAACCACAATAAAAAATAGCAACAATTGTTCAATCTAGACTTGAGTTGTGTATATATTCATTTTTCTTTCCTTTAATTTTTACCAGAATTTGAAAATTATGGTGACACATGTTGGGGACCAGAAAAGAGCAAAGGTTCTGTTTTATATCTTTGAGTATTGCCTATTGTCCAAAATGCCATTTTTGAGCTTTATGGATGAGAACCTCAGTCCAGGCGTATGTCTTTGCCATCATGCTCTAACACCAGACTCCATGACACCTAGAGTATGGATACATAGCTATAAAGACTCTCTGTCCATATATAGTCAGTCTTACTGATGCAGGTTCCCTCTGCTCAGGGCTGGACACGGACTCCAATTTCTTGGCCTAAGTAGGCTTGTAAACCAGTTTGATCAATGTTCTATCTAAGCCACCCCCAGGAAGAACAAAGAACAAAATGCCCAAAACATGACTGGTTAGCATGCCTAACTCTGTGCAAGACCTGCCTGCAGCTTCCAATAGACACAACAAACTATTTGTGAGAGCACATGTGGTAAGGATAAGAAGGGGCTCCTCAGGCCAGGACTAACATGACTCAGCTGGTCTTGTCAGCCTAGGTCATAAGTGACCTTAACCCCATCTCCTTTTTTTATTATTTTGTAAAATTTGCTCCCTCCTTGAAGATGCCTATCCTGAGTAGTTGAGGTGGATTGATTTAGGAGATTAACTTTTAAATTGGAAATATTATAATAGATCATGGGGTTATGCTGATTATTATTCAAAATAATGGTTAATGTGGTTTTACTTTGAACTTTCATGTACAAAATCTCCATTGTTTCTGAGAAGTTGTTTAAGCATTTATTTGGGAGAGGTTTGGAACTCCGTTTATGGCCTGCCTTTCCATCTGGGGGAAAAAAAATCTCTGAGCCAGCGCTTCTGAACTCGGGACAAGGTCAGTGGGTTGCTTTTCCCTGCATGATACCCCAGCAGCTGACTTTTGTCTTCTTGGCATCTCTCTCTTGGAATAGATCTTCTACTCTACAAATGAATTGTGCAAGCGTAGTTGGGGTCCCAGTACTCTTAGCATCCTCTGCCCCATAAGTAGGGGCTAGTTGTAGGAAAGGAGCTCTTGACTTCTCAGCCAAGCTGCACTCCTTGAAATTTTAGTTTGTACAACCATACAGTTTTTGAGGATAGGGGTTGTGGAATGAGAGATTCTGACATCCTACTGCTTCTGGAAAAGTACCAAAAATACTATCTCTCTTAATTGGTTGTTGGGAAAGAGGGAGCCCTGTGTTCACAGCTGTACTCTGATGGAATTTCCATCATGCTAGTTGGTGCAAGAAGGAGGGAGCATTTCATGCTTTTAATTCAATAGCCTTCTCAATGGAAAAGACACCATACTCTGTAAAACAATTTAAAGAGATTTATTCTGAGCCAAATTTGATGACCATGAGCCAGAGCTACATCCAAGAAGCCTTGATCAAGTGGACTTGTGGTGGTGGGTTACAATTTGCTTTTAGACATTTCAGAGAGTCAGGAATTATAGGTTAAGTCATAAATCAATACATGGAGGACATACATTGGTTTGGCCTCCAAAGATGGGACATCTCAAAGAAAGAGGCTTACAGGTTATAGGTGGGTTGAAAGATTCTTTAGCTGACAATTGGCTGAAAGGTTTAGGCTTTACCTAATAGAATCAGAGTCAGTGAAAAGAAATGCTTGGCTTAAGATAAGGTTCTGTTAATCAGAGACAAACTAGGAGACATATACCCAGACCTAATTGTTACCAGACAAAGAGGGTCTGGTCACTTGCCACTATCAGCATTATTTATAACAGTCAAAAGGTGGGCTCAGCCCTGAGTCCATCAACTGATGAATAGATAAGCAAAATATGGTATTATCATATACTGGAATATTTTTCAGCAATAAGTAGAAATTGAGAGATATAAAAATAATAATATAATCATATAAAATGTGATATATTGTAGCGAGCATCTTACACTTACTATAATGCCTTAAAAATATGTTTTTCTGCATACCACAATATGGAGGAAAACATATAGTTAAAGTATTCTACTAAGTATAAGAAGTTCACCACATTATACCACATTTATGTGGAATGTCCACAATAGACAAGTCTATAAAACAGAGAGTACTTCAGTGGTTGCCTAGAGGTGAGAGGGATGGAAGGATTGGTGGAGGGGAGGGTAGTTAAAAGATACAGGATTTCATTTCAGGGTGAAGAAGGCATTCTGAAACTGATCAAAGTAATTGTTGGATAACTCTGGGAAGGCTCTTTATAGGACTTAATTCTATGAAACACCAATTGAATTTCAATGAAATTGTTACCAAAAAAATTAGTTTCACTTTTTCCTTTTTTTGTCTGTTTTTAATCAGTGAACACACATTCATCAGTCATTACACAAATTCTTAGTGGTCAGTACTCCAACAAATAATAAGAAATCTTAGGCTTTTAAGTAGTCCATCATGAGAGAGTACAAACAACTGTTGTAATTATAATAAAAATAGTGATGAAAAGAGATACACGTAGGATGTCAATGAAACCTAAAAAAATGAGATACCTTACAAAGACTTAAAAAGTTAGAATGAATGCCAGGAGTCATCTGATCTTCTTACTGAAAAAGTATTAAGTAGTAGGCAAAGAATCCCAGCAATTCACGAGGGCTCATACAAGTTCCGGAGAGAGGTATACTATATGGCAGGAGCAGGGACCTCAAATTACAATCATGCAATAAGCCTAGAAAGAAAAATTATAGGAAAAGAGATGAAAAACGTGGGGCTGAGCTAGGTAGGGCTCAGACTGTGTCACTGACTGGCGGGAGTGGAGAGTAGGACTTGCTGATTACAACTGGGAACAGACAGATGCTGCAGGGTTGTTGGCCTCACCCGGCGTCCTTCCCCGCTGGTGACTTCCTACTTTCCTATGGCTTAAAAGTGTTTCTTACAGATGTCAGAAATTCATGAAACATTAGGCAAAAACTTACTTGTAGTTTACATTCAATCTCTCTGAAATATCATTTTTTCTTAATATCAAATATTCATGTTTTCTCTTCAAGCCAAATTGTGCGGTATCGTTTTCTTTATAGATTTTTCCACTGTTATTATTTAACATTGGTTTTCTTCTCCCACTAGACTACAAAAGCCATGAAAACATAAAGCCTATTTGTTTTCTTTACTGATGCATTTTCAGTGACCTGAATGATATTCCTAAAACATGATCCACTCTCTACAAATACACATATATACACTTGTAGGATGAATAAACTTACATTATTCTCCAATCAGTTTCCAATTTCATTTATCTGTGTAACTAAGAAATTATAAAAATATGTTGGACTTACATTCATTTATAAAGATTTCTCATGGAAGGAAGAGGAGTGGGTGAGAGGGGAGATGCCAGGAAAAGGTCAGGAAAACTGGTTGTTTGCCTTGAATCTTAGTTTTTTTAAAGGTAGATATCTTATTCTTGGGAAAACAGAGAACATAACATTGCCTCTTTGCTTCTGGAAGAGTTTCATCAAAGTATTGACCTTTGGAATGCACGTCAGACATAAATGATTTACTTAGGTTAGTAAGATTACCAAAGCTTCGTTTGAATTGTCTCTTTTCCTTTGTAATGTTTAGTGTCCAGAAGCACGACTTACATGGTTGCCATGGAAATGAGTGAAATGGCAAATCATGAAGCTTTCAGAAATAAAATGCTGCATAACTATAATAAGGGGCTATATTTATTAATATTTTTTGAAAACCATTGGTAAATCTCACAGTACAGAAGATTGTACAGAAAAAAAGAAAAGAAAAGCTGATTATTGTAGTTATAACCCACACTATTTTAAGTAAACACTATGAAAAATAAATACATTGTTGCAATGAATCAAAAAATATTGGACGAATTATTCTATGTTCTGATTTCACTTTGTATGTAAGTGAATACATTATAAGTCCCTTGATATAATGACAGTTCACTTGTGCATATGAATAGCTTCTCTAATCTCAGCCTCATAAAGCATTCCCTTATACTTTCAATTTTAGCAAACAACTTTTCTTTTTTAAAGCCCAGTTCTTAGGTTTTGCCTGTGGCTCAAAGGAGTAGGGCTCCAGACCCATATACTAGAGGAGGTCAGTTCAAACCTGGCCCTGGCCAAAAACTAAAAAAAAAAAAAAAAAAGTAAAGCCCCATTCTTTTTTTAAAAAGCTGGCATCTTCTAATGTAAGTAGAAACAAGTGTTGATCTGCAAACTCAACAAGGCAACTATAGGGGGGAAAAGAGTTACTAAAATTTCAAAAGTATTATAAGAAGTGTTTATTAACCATTGTGGGGGACAAGGAAAAAATGCATCATATAGTCAGATTCTCCAGGTGGAAAATTAACACCAAGGAGCAACAGCTGTGGTATGCTTTTTAATTATATTTTCATTGTCTTTGGCTTATATGGAAACTTTCTTTCTTAAATTAATTTTAAATTGGCTGTATTCAGAATATATGCAATAGCTACAGTCAATGAGATGATTTCCAACCATGATTAATGAGATAGTAGACAGAGCTAATACAAAACAATCTGATTTCAATTGAAATTATTAATTGCTTATAGGGCTGCTAACTACTTTGAACACTGTTACAATCTCTGGATGGTGTTTATTAAATAGGGTATATTTTCTTTTTTTTTCCCCCAAAGCTAATTGTTGAAGTTCTCTTGCAATTTTAGAAAATAAGATAACCATGAAGATTAGTAAGCTAAGGTGAACCTAAATACAATTCAGTAGTTTTTCTGAACATTACAATATAATTGCCAAATGGCACTTCCATATATGATGTTAAAGAGTCTAAAATAAAAATACACTATCAGGCTTGGTGCCTATAGCTCAGTGGCTAGGGCACCAGCCACATACACCAGAGCTGGCAGGTTCCAATCCAACCCGGTCCTGCCATACAACAATGACATCAACATCCAAAAAAAAAAAAAAAAACAGCCAGGGTGTTGTGACCAGTGATTATAGTCCCAGCTACTTGGGAGGCTGAGGCAAGAGAATCACTTAAGCCCAGGAGTTGGAGGTTGCTGTGAGCTGTAATGCCACAGCACTCTACCCAGGGCGACAGCTTGAGACTCTGTCTAAAAAAAAAAAAAAAAGAAAAAATTCATTTTCAGTTTAAACTTTTAATTTTTAAGCCCTAGATGATATTCTCGAAGTCCCTTTTATAAGAACTGAAAATTTTCTTCCATACTAAGTACATGAAAATTTAAGGGGTACCTGTAAGGGTCCTCCGATTATAATTTATTTGAATTTGATGAGTTTCATTTCTCCACCCAAGAATATTATAAGATCAATAAGTAATACAAAATACATTTCCAGATACGGAAGGTCAAGGAAAGTAATTTTCTTTTAGTGATAGGGAGGACTATTAGGAGATGAAGATAATGTTCAAGAGATCGCATGTGGTGTTTGAAGTTACCTGTCATGATGGGATAATCAATAGCTAACTGTGAAAACCTTCATGTGATCACTCATGCCCCACTGCTCATGAGCGCTATTAAATATTCTCTTGGTTCCTCAGCAGGTTGTCTTTGAAGTTGCCACACGGAACATTTCTGCTGCATGAAGGATTATAATTCACAAAAAAATGTGATACTGACGAGTAGCTACGTGATAAAAAGAGATACAAACTTGCACATCAAACAGCTCATCAATGGCTCGCTGACCTTGGGTTACAAGATTATTTTTACCAAAATATGCTTCTCTCCTCTTGAGAAGTCAGTTGCCCAATGGTCCACCACATCCGATTACCCATTTAGCTGTACTGGACATAGAGGAAACATCGAAGTTAGAGCTGTACAGCACGTGTGAGTCATTCATAAAGATGCAAAGTGTATTTTCTCTTCCAAGTATTTTTGTCAGAAATTATGATAAATTAAAATTATTATGTCACATTTTCCAACAAAATTATTAATGGAAACATTGGTTGAGTCAAAATAAAAACTTAGCACCACTGAGTGCCATGATGTGGGTACTTTTAGAAATTCTAAATTTTTAAGAAACATGAAGCAGAGCATGAATATTGGCTTTAAAAAGAAGAATTTTATGCACAATCGCCAAAAAAGTGTGGTTAAAAGCTTTGAAATAGCTCATGCTTACAAAAATCCAAGATCTTAAAGAAAAATACGCAATTTATGAAGGAAAATGAACCCTACATAATGTCAGGGTCAATTGGAGGTTGTTGTCCTTGGTCTTTGCTTCTTACTTGGAAGAATCACAAGCTGGCTATTGTGATGGAATGAGCACAGACACAAGGCAATTCCACACAAGTTGCCTTTACCGCAAAGGGAAAGTACATTCCAGAGGGAGAAGAAAGGGTCTGTCTCCAAGAGCAAAGAAGCTACCAAAGTGGAGAAGAGGTCTGCTTTCTTATCCTGCCTTCTTAATAATATACTAAGCTGGAAGTGGATTCTTCGTGAAATTTCTGGGAAAGAGGTGGAGAATTTTTAGAATTTTGATTCCTCCTGTTTTCTGGTTTTATAAGGAAGTTTCCAGGGATTACCACATCATTTGTAAATTGTCCTGTACTAGCAGGTGTTAGTTTTACTGTGCTATGAAGAAAGTTGACTTCAGGTCTGTGGGGAAGAAATCCTCAAGGCCCTAACAAGAATACAGCCACTTGGGGAGGGCAACTAGTCAGAGGAAACAGGCCAGAAACCAAACTGCATAATCCCCACACTCCTGGAATGCTTCAAGGTCAGTGTTCCTGGGAAACAACAGAACAGTAACTTCCCACCCCAGCCAGCCCTGGCTGGTGCCAAAGATTAGTTCCTGTTCTGAAGATCAGACCTTTTCCAGAAGGGAGTGACTCTAAGATTAGCCCCTGGTGCAAGGATCAATCCCTCTGCAGAAGGGAAGGACTCCCCTAGGAACCCCCTCTCATATTCCATCTACACTGAGAAGGTTAATAAAAGCCTTATGGAGCTTTGTGACCCAGGGAGCTGACTTTTAGCCAAACTCCTTTCTGCTCTTTCCTCCTAATAAAACTTCTCGATCCCCAGGCTGGCCTCCTCCCCTTCTTGGAGACTATCACCTCAACTCTACCCTTCAACCCCTCAAGGTCATGACCTAGTTAATTTTGTTCCTGCTCCTGGCCAGAGAAAGCCCCTTAACCTCAAGTTTCTGCTGTCATAGTTTCTTTCAAAGGACAATGTGGCTCACATAATTAGAGATTTGTTGTCATGTTTTTAAATGGTTAAGATAACCATTAAAAAATTGAACACAGATTCAGTTAGAGTAGGAATAACATTAACAAAGTTAATCAATAAGCATTATAATCAATTACATTGGGAAATGAAGGGCAAGGCAGAAGTTAAGGCTGGCACCAATCTTTCTGGCATAGATTTAAAGTGATAATGCCATTAATCCAGATAGGAAATAAAAAAAAGGAGAGAAGGTAGTGAATTCTATTTTTGATATTTTAAGTTTGAATTATAAATTCAGTTGGTTTGAGCTACAAATACAGAAGGAGAGGGGTCAGGCGCAGGAGCTGTTGTTAGAATAAACAGTTCTAGATGGTACTTGGAATCTTGGGAGTAAAAGTTATCACTCAGGGAGAAGGTGCTCAAAAGTCGGAGGAAAGCTATGGGCGTGGAGGGGAGGAGAAGATGGGTTGTGAAATTTAATGGTTTTCTGAGAGCCAGGAAGATTCCTCCAAGAAGGAAAGGCAGGAGAATTGTGCAAGACTGTAAAAAACTGAAGAAAGGTCAAAGATGACATTAAAACAAACCAGTGAATGTAGCAAATGGAAAGTAAGCCACTGGAGTTTGAAAGAAGACTCTCTGTGTAAGAGGAAGACAAACGAGGTGTTGATGGACTGTCCAGGTGGAATGAAACAATGATGTGGAAAAACTGATAGATCTGGAAGTTCCAGCCGAGTAGAACAGAGTAACTAAAGGGAGTCTAGTAAAGGTGGTAAATGTGAGTGTGGGGTTACTGTTGTTTTATTTTTTTCATAGATGGAGGGGCTAACAGGAAGACCTAAGTGTGCTTTTTAACGAGGGGCCTTTAACATGACTGGAGAGAGAGGCAAAAACAAGTGCACAAAGTCCTCTATTTGTAATACAGGCTTAATTTTAGCAAAGGTAAAAGGAGCATGGTTTACCCTTTCAGGAGAAAGAAAGATACAAGGGCACATGTAATTTTAGTTATGTTTCAAAAACAGAAAGGATGGCTCGGCGCCTGTGGCTCAAGTGGCTCAGGTGCCAGCCACATATACCTAAGGTGGCAGGTTCAAATCCAGCCCCAGCTGCCAAACAACAATGACAGCTGCAACCAAAAAATAGCCAGGCATTGTGGCGGGCACCTGTGGTCCCAGCTACTTGGGAGGCTGAGGCA
>NW_003852398.1:13861642-13864125 GCF_000181295.1 Otolemur garnettii | reverse complement strand
TTTTTTTTTTCTAATCTCTTTGCATTTGCTCAATAAACCCAAGGCATCTAGGTTATGAACCCAGAAGGTAAAACCTTGCAAATCTTAGAAAATGAGTTGGTTGATAATATCAGAAGAACATCGTATTGCAATTCACAGAACTTTATGATACTTAAAATAACAGAAAATGTAACCAAGGTTTCCTACTACAAATAAGAGCTATTTGTCTGAGTTTTTATGCAGACTTAATTTTCTTTAAAAAGAAAAAGATGTTCTCTGATCTTTTTGTTGTTGTTACTCTACCTTGACAAGAAAATCTAGAAAACTAGTTTATTCAAACTCATTTCTTTAAAGCAGAATTAAATCATAAATAGGAAAAATTATCCCAAAGTTAAAAAAGGGCAAGACAGACTACTAGATATCTTTCATGATTGTTTCACGTTGTCTAGTGGATACCCTGGAGATTATCTGATTCTATAAGGCGAACATCTTGGTCTGACTTTCTACTGAGTTTGCTATTTTACATCTCTTCAGTGGCAGAAAGTAAGTTGAAGAAATCTGATAAGAACATAACTTATTCTTACTCATCACAATGCAAACGAATTTTGTCGGGTAGAGATCCAATTGATTTATGCCGTGTAAAATAATATAACAAACATGACATTTTATGTCTTCCATGATATTAAGAATTTTGAATTTATTAGCAAGTTCCTATCTATGTTCCTACTCATATAGGTATGTGTGTACACACACACACACACACCCCAATTCTCCAAGTTATTTGAACTGGTTTAACATCTTACTAATTAATGAATTCAATAAAATCTTTTGACATGTGTTCATTTCATATTTTTAAAGCCATGAGTTTTATGTTTTGAAAATGGTGCTTTTGGCACAAAATAGGTAAGTAACCTGGATGACTACATTTTTTAAATATCTGTCTCAAAACTTGTCCTCCAGATCTTTGAAATAAACTTATTATTAACTCACAGCATTAATAAAATAGATTTAAAGATACAGTCTCACATTGATATGGATTTGCCACTTGAATATATTCATTTTTGTCAACCAAAAATAAAATTAAAATCAAATTAGAACTCTGCATATTTGTATAAATGATAGACCCACCATTTTGCTGATAAAGAAATGTTATACAAAGTGAATATTAGCTACATATTGAAGAGTATATCCTTAGTTACTGTGGTGCTAACCTTCAATTTGTGGCAAACCTTCAATTTGTCTAACAAGTTCCCTCAGGAATTAAGAGAATAAAAAACAATAGTTGAAAATTTTAGCACAACTACATGGACTACCTTCACATTTGGAGATAAATATTCATAACATAACTCATGCCTCAATTTTTCATGTAATAAAACAGAAGAAATTATTCAATCTCTTAATTTTAAATGTAAATTCAAAAATATGTAAAAACTGCTATTTAGAGGGCAGTGCCTGTGGCTCAGTGAGTAGGGCACCAGTCCCACATACTGAGGGTGGCAGGTTCAAACCCGGCCCCAACCAAATTGCAAAAAAAGGAAAAAAAAATAGCCAGGTATTGTGGCAGGCACTGTGGTTCCAGCTACTCAGGAGGCTGAGGTAAGAGAATTGCCTAAACCCAAGAGCTGGAGGTTGCTGTGAGCTGTGACGCCATGGCACTCTACCGAGGGCAACAAAATGAGACTCTGTCTCTAAAAAAGAAGAAAAAAATTAGAGGTAAAACTGCTATTTAGAATAAGAAAATAAACCACAATGTTTCAAGAAAAAGGTATAAATTTACTGGTGCCATAAAAATGACTTATTTTATGAACTCCATTTTAGCTTAAAAATAAACATGTTCTTGATTCAGGGGATGTATTGTTCTGGATACTTGGAAATGTTGACCTCGTGTAGTCAGTGATTCATATGCACAGACTCACCATCAGAATAAGTCATTTCAACAAGAAACAAACAAACTGAGTCAGCGCCTATAGCTCAGTGGCCAGGGCACCTGCTACATACAACAGAGCTGGTGGGGTCCAACCCAACCCAGGCCTGCCAAACAACAAGGACAACAAAAAAATAGCTGGGCATTGTGATGGGTGCCTGTAGTCTCAGCTACTTGGGAGGCTGAGGTAAGAGAATTAAGCCTAGGAGTTTAACATTGCTGCAAGCTGTGATGCCACTGCACTCTACCCAGGGCCACATAGTGAGACTCTGTCTCAAAAATAAAATAAAAAATAAGAAACCAACAAACTAAGCCACTGTATTGTTTCTCTCTAAACACATGGCTATGCAGACGCTTTCCAGTACAGACACACAAAGACAATTCTGAGTGCGAGACCAACATACTCCGTTTTTTTCTACATTAGGGATTTTGCCTCCATCCATGTTTTAATAATTTAGCATAGATTAAGTAAGTATTCATGTTCATGAAAGAATAGTAAGGATATAGTTTGAAATGAAAAGCTTGGCTCAGCGCCTATAGCTCAACCGGCTAAGGCGCCAGCCACGTACACCTAAGGTGG
>NW_003852398.1:13858674-13860877 GCF_000181295.1 Otolemur garnettii | reverse complement strand
AAAAAAAAAAAGAAAAGAAAAAAAGAAATCCTTGCTTCACAATTTATCACAGCTTTGAAGAGACAAAAATAAGTGCTATGCATTTGTCTCTCTTCCAAGTTTTCATCTGCCGTTTCCTCACTTCTAAAGCTCAAGATTCATGCTTCCTATTGTTCTTACAGTTGTTTCTGTTTTGTAATTGAGTTGAGTTCAGTGACTGTGGGTCATGAGATTTCAGTCCTGGCAGGTTCGCTCATTAACACCTTGCTCCTGAGTGTTGTACATGCTTTGCTTCCTTTTATGCCTTTTTGAGTAAGTCACATGGCACGACTCTCCACAAGAACAAATCCCCTCCAGAGCCATACCAGTGACAGAATAGGAATGCACTGCAGGGTCATTTGCAAACTCAGCATCACACTGGTTATTTTCAAGGAATTAACATATTTTTAGTAGTAATTAAACTAGAAGCAAATGATACAGCAGATATTTTGATATAGCAAATATTGTTTTTCTAATTATTATATCACTTCTATATGGTTATGAAATAACCATGTAAAATAAATGTAACATTTGCAATTAACAAATGCAGAGGCATTTTTGGTATAGTTGAATGAGAAATATTAGGAATAGTCCATGGAAATTCAATGCTGTTTCTGCAGTCAAGGAGCTTTTGGAAGATGCTTGCTCAATGAAGCAGAGCTTGGTTAGCCTCTGAGTTCTCACCTGCCCACTTCTGCTGAGAAGCAGTTCGTAGGAGACAGATAGTCCCTCTGGAACAGAGGTAATCTGGAGAACAGCATCAGAAAGGCCTGAGACAGAAACTAAGTAACTAGAGCAGACCTGTTCTTAAAGCCCAACCACTAAGTAATTGCGAAAGAGTTAACTTGAGATCACCTTGCCCATTTGAGGAGGCTGTGACATCAGCCCCCATGAACAGAGTACAGTGATAGGCACTGAACACTTATGGGTTGTCATCACTTAAAGAACCCAGCAGCTGGTCTCCAAAGGAGAGTCACCACAAGCTTCAAGTGAACAAGCAAAACAAGCTCTAATATTCGAAGGATACTTAAGCTTCAGGAGAAGAAGGTTAACAATATGATCAAACTTCAAATACCAACAAAAGAACACACCAATACATTTAAGAAAAGCATCAAACAAGTTCCTGGAAATAGAATATATCATTTTCAAGCATAAAAATTTGCATTCCTTTCAACAATGCATGAGAGTTTCCCTTTCATCCCACCTTTGCTAGCATTTGTTATCTTTTAACTTTCTGATAATAGCCATTCTAACTGGGGTGACATGATAAAAGTGATACGCTATTGTGGTTTTGATTTGTGTTTTCCAGATGATCGGTGGTATTCAAGTTTTGTTCATACACTTGTTGGCCATGTGTATGTCTTATTTTGAAAGACATCTGCGCAGGTCTTTTGCCTATTTTTTTTTAAAGGATATCTCTTTTATTTTTTTATTTTTTTGCAGGGGCTGGGTTTGAACCCACCACCTCCGGCATATGGGGCCGGCACCCTACTCCTTTGAGCCACAGATGCCACCCATTCTAGCCTATTTTTTAATCTGATTATTTGTGTTGCTTTGATTTATTTTTTGCTACTGAATTATTGAATGTCTTATGTATTCAAACTAGCTAGAAAAGAAGAGTTTGATGATACAAATGCTAAGTACTCTGATTTGAGCATTATACTATGTGTATATATACACATACACATGCACATACATATATGCATATACATATAGTACATACATAAATACATATCTCAAAACATTTTTAATTTAATTTTTATTAAATTATAACTATACATTTATGAGGTACGATGCGATAATTTGCAACACAATGTGGAATGCTTAAATAAAAATTTTTTTGTGATAAAGCATTTATAATATACTCTTAGTTGTTTTGAAACAACACCTCACTTACTTATTTTTTGTTATAAAACATTTATAATATACTCTTAGCTGTTTTGGAATGTACCTTTGCATTGTGTACAAGGAGATCCCACCAAATACCCTCCCTCCCTCCTCCCCTCTTCCTCCTCTCTCCTCCTCCTTTGGGAGCTACATTTATGTTTTATTATTCATATGAATATGTAAGTGACTATATATTGGTTTCATAATAGTGTTGAGTACATTGGATACTTTTTTTTCCCATTCTTGAGATACTTTACTAAGAAGAATATGTTCCAGCTCCATCCAGGTAAACATAAAA
>NW_003852398.1:13855509-13857709 GCF_000181295.1 Otolemur garnettii | reverse complement strand
ATATATATGTATATATTTCTTATCAGTGATTAAGTAGGGGATTGAATAAATGATGAATGAATAAGTCATGTGTAAACTTCAACTAAAATTGGTCTTTCAGTGTCTGCAGTGCTTGATAGGGTGCCGATCTTTGTGACAAAGCAATGAGAAGCCCTGTGGAAATGAATCCTCCTATGATATGTACAGGTATGTGAGGGCTGAAATTGTGGTGTTAAATACAGCAAAGAGCAGCGGGCGCTGGGCCAATATTTATTAGTGTGACAGATTTTATTATGTGCTTATAATCATATTCCTCTACACCCTTTCCATGCTTCTTTACAGGTAGAGTATAATTCCTTGCCCCATTCCATTGATTTCAGGCTAGATCATATAAGTTGCTTTCCCACCAATGGAATATGAGCAGATGTGACTTTAGCTGCACTTGGGAAGAAGCTTGAAAGGCAATTGGGTGATTTGGTGCTGAACCTTCGCTCTGACAAATTCATCATGAGAACTACATGGTTCTGAAAGTAGCTGGAAACTCCTTCATTTTGAATTCTGGGTGAAAAGACACACAGAGCCCAAGAGATACCATCAGAATTGAAGCCTTTTTGCAGCTTAATAACAAAAATAATAAATTAATATGCATTGTTACAGTCTACTGTGTGATTATGATTATTTTTGCTGCAGAAAAAGCTGATTAGTACAGCAAAGTATTTCAGAGATAAAATATCTTTGTGAAACCATTATTTTTATTTATTTCTCCCTGTCCCCACTAGCTAAAACTATACCTGGTATCAATATACTCTTACATTTATATTCAGTGTCATTTTAATTTGCATACATTTTCCTTCATTGATTTGAGGTGGTTCCCTTATGCATAAGAACTGATTTTTATTTGAGTCTCTAAACATTCAGAATTACACAAATTTTCCACATAAGTCTTCTTTAGTAAGTACAATAA
Source organism: Otolemur garnettii (assembly GCF_000181295.1). Classification (NCBI taxonomy): domain Eukaryota; kingdom Metazoa; phylum Chordata; class Mammalia; order Primates; family Galagidae; genus Otolemur; species Otolemur garnettii. Next base: position 13,856,766 of record NW_003852398.1, on the reverse strand, counting down.
GACCAATGAAACTGCCTTTAAGATGGTGTTTATCTTATTGTGATTTAATGTGTTCATAAAAAATAAAATAATAAAAAATATGTAACCAATGTGAGGATGGGTGTTCATGCATATTATTCAATGAAAATGTAAATGAAGGAATTTCGCAGTCATCGCTAGGGAAGTTCTCTATAAATACATCCTAAATTTCTGTGTCTGATCTCATGGTAGAATTAGAGTTCCTAGTCTCCTGTAGCTGAGTAGAAACAGGCAATGAGTTGTGAGTGGAAGTTACTGGAGTCCCTTCTAGGCCAAAGCATTTACTTGCTGGCTTAAGATAGTAAGAGCTCTTTTTTTGTGGCTGGCATGGGCTTCTGAGGGACTGCAAAGAGTAGATCATTCCTGCCAACCAATCTATGAAATGTGTAAATAAAAAAAAAAAAACTACTATTTTGGAGGTTGTTAATCATGACTTAGTATATCTAATAGCTATGACTTAGTATAATCTAATTCAATAAAAATGGATACATTATGTACATTTAATTTAATTTATATCATCGGGATATATGTGCTATAATCAACATAATAAGCCAAGAAGAATACAAAATTATTAATAATTATCGCTAGCAAGTGTAAAATGAGTTGAACATTTATATACTTCTGTATGCTTATTTTATAATGTGCGTGTAATAATATTACAAATTTTTAAAGTAATTTATACAAACAAATACAACCTTTATACCTTGGATGGGGAGGAGAGGAAAGAATCCTTTTAGTGGAAAAAGACAGGAAATAGAACAATTAATGGAAAGTATGTTTGGATTAAATATGCAGGAATAGAATCTCAGAAAGGTCAGGTTATCAGCTCTGTGCCTCTGATTTCCCTCTTCTGTGGTATAAGGGGTAAGCAGACTATAAGACTCCTGTTCTACCTCCATGTTTCATATAAACAGTGATACCTAAGGTGTTTTAAGTGGAAGATAAATGTATTAGTAAAAATTTAATAGGCAAGGTATGGTGGAGGTGTGTGCCTACATTTCTAGCTATTCTGGAGGCTAGCCTTTATCATAATTTATAATTATTAATTTATTTTGTACTTCTTTATTGGCTGCCATTTCTCTGTGATATATATTTTCTGAGGCCAGAGAGATCATGGCTATTCCTCTAATACTTTATCTCCAGCTTTCGACAGTGCTTGATATATAGTATACACTCAATGGATATTTATTTGTAAATAAGTGAAACATTAAATACATCTTATTTCTATTATTCCATATG
>NW_003852398.1:13775632-13855405 GCF_000181295.1 Otolemur garnettii | reverse complement strand
ATATTTTCTGAGGCCAGAGAGATCATGGCTATTCCTCTAATACTTTATCTCCAGCTTTCGACAGTGCTTGATATATAGTATACACTCAATGGATATTTATTTGTAAATAAGTGAAACATTAAATACATCTTATTTCTATTATTCCATATGAAAACTAACTCCCACTTTAACAAACTGGAATAAAATATGAAAATATTGACCATTTTACTTAGACTTCCCACGGTCTTAGACAAAACACAAATCATTTTAAATGAATTTCCTGGTTATCATACACAAGGTAAGTGGGGTTATTTTTTGCTTTTAGTTTACATATTACTATTACGATTTTTTCTACATTTTATGGAAATGTGTCCATTCTGGTTAGGGGTGGGGAGAAATTCAAGGACCATGCCTTGAAATTTACATAAGAGTTCAACATTTTTTGAAGACCTTTGAAATTTTGCAAAGATCAGTTTAAATCGCGCATTTAAACCATAAGATTCTCAAGGTTTTATTTCTGAATGTTTGCCTTTTGAAAGAATTTATTCTAATACTGAGGGTTTTGTTGTTTCTTTGCAAGTTGTTCTGAATACCTCTACAAATGGGACTGTTGTTGTTTGAACCCTTGGAAATCTCAAGGAACTCTTGAATTTTTAATTTATACTAAGAATAACTCAAAGGAGGACACTGTATGCTTAGATGATTTAAAAATTTAATTAAAAATGAAGTTAAGGAACACCTCTGAGAAATCCTGAAAGTGATACTTGAATCCACGGCATTTGAGGGTACTAGATACCCTAAAGCCCTTGCTTACTGAAATATACTGTCAAGACATTTTTCGCATTTTCAAAAACAGGTTTAAATTTAACTTATGTTTTAAGATAGATTTTAATCCTCTTCAGAAAAAGTTCAACCTTAAATAGAGTTTGCTCGCAGAAACTTTTTTAAAATTGAGGTCTCTTTCAGATAAAAATGCTTTTACAAGTAAATCTTTGCTAATTATTTTTAACATTGAGGCTAAAAAATTTATTTTAATTCCCTTACTACAGCAGGGCTTCACAGCTACCATATTAAATGCAAATTACAAGACCAGGCCTTGTTTGGGTTAGCAAAAAGAACATTAAACTGTACAATTTTCAGTGTTACAGGAAGTGCTGCCCCTCCAAGTACCCTCATCTGCATTTACTCTCATAATGGATTCAATGACAAGTTGGTTGACCTTCTAAAGTTTTTGATGCAAATCAATATTCATGAGTAAAGTCTGTAAAAATCTGCTATTTATATTCCAAAAAACTGTCATGGCCAATAGCATTTCTAAATCCTGCTTATTAAACCACTTGACTGTGCTTCTATAATTGATAGAGGAGAAGGCTTGGGTCTGAATTATCCAGATAAGCACTTAATTCTGTCGGACCACTATGAATGTACTGTCATCTTCAATAATGTACACATTAGTTAAACTTTAATACCACACAGTTTCCGGTAAGTCACATTCAAATTGTGGACTTGATATCAGAGTAAGAAAGAAAACATAAATATATTTTGCACTGTGGTTTTCAACATGTATTTCCAGGACCAGCAATACTGGCATTACCAAGGCACTTGTTATAAATACAGTTTGAACGAATGTGATCCAGTGTCAGTAACACAACAAGTCACTGTAGTTAACAATAATTTACTATACATTTTATAATAACTAAAAGAGTAGAATTGGGATATTTCTAACACAAATCAATGATAAATGCTTGAGGTGATGGAGACCCTGATTTAATCATTACACATTGTATCAAAACATCACATGTACCCCATAAATACATATAATTATTATGTACTCATTAATATTAGAAAGGAAAAAAGAATATATGCTGTTCTCAAGTCCTGCCTCAGCTCTATAGAATTAGATACCCTGAGTATGGCTGTATGGTAACTTGTGCTTTAACAACCCTCTAATTTATTCTGATGCTACAGTTTGAGAACCACTGCTTTAGTATCTTCTACATTGGTCCATGGACCCTTGAATGCTGGCATCTCGCCTTGCAGTGGGTCTGGGGCTTAGCATTCCTCTGACCTGGAGAGTTTTTCCCTCTACATGGACCTTTTGGCCCGTGAGTTTATGGTGAGTAGCTGCACTGCTCTATAATACTCTTATATCTTTAACTGCTGTGTGGCTATGGCCATGCTTGGTGCCTGATTAGAGGGTTCATCGAATGAAATCCAGCTTGATCCAAGCCAGAGTTGGCATCATCAAACTTAGACCAACATTTTATGTCTAAGCTCAGCTAAGTGATAGTCTGAAAAAACAAACCAACCAGAAACCATCCTACTGTTGAAGTGTCCTTTATATGTGACTGGTGCTTCGTCACCTCTCTCTGGGTAATCTGGATCTCTGTATAATGAAATCTACACTTTGGATTTTGACCTGAATAATTTCCTTGCAATATCAACAAGTAGGAATCAGCTGTTCACTGATGTTTCACCAAAATTACTTTCACTCAGTATTTGCTTTGAGATTTCACAGGGAATTGCTTGTATTCTGACTGATAAATACAAGAATATGGTATTTGGTCCATAGGGTCCTTTGCCACTAAAATAATTTTCAAAGCCACTAAATAAATTTTGAGACCTGCCATTTGAAATAAGCATATGTTTAAGCAGAATTACCCATACATATTTAAATTCAGTTTCTGTGTCTTCTTCTAGAGTAGTGAGACCCTTCAGATGACCATTTATCCCATACAAATGTAATCTTTCAGAAGAGCAGATGCTCATGCTGAGAAAGCATCAATGATGTTTAAAACCCTGAAAATACACTACATAAATCTAAAATGGTACTGAGATCAAGGACATTCAACACTGCCTCTAAGGGGTCAAATTTAAATGTGAACTGAGAGGGCAGCTGAAAATGAAATGGCAATTTCCAAGAGCGTAAGTCAAAAACCATATCAAACATTTCTCCTAAATTGTCCTTGGTCTCTCTCTGGAAATACAAACTCCCAGAAAAGAGCCCTGTGTGATGACGCTTTCCACGTGGTAGGCTCCCATACCCCGTGCATCATTTAAATGAGGGGAGTGGTGTTAATTGCCCTTCCATTTTCAGTTGCACTTTGACTATTTTCAGTGAAATGTGACTCCTGTTCTACCTCTGGCAGAATCTTAAAGGTGAGTTTTCATTCTAAAAATATTCAGGAAATTGTCTAAGTTTTGACATTGTAAAGATTAGTGTACAGAATTTGAAAATGAGAAAATACTTCTTTGTTTCTGCATTTGTCCTTAACTAGTGTTACTGATTGTCTTATATGTCTTTTTTCCTGAAAAATATTATAATCTAAGCTTTAAAATTCATCATAAGAAGCAAAGCTGGTTAATTCGGAATTTTTGACTCAATTAGTTTAAATTTAACTAGGAAAGTGTCCTCAGTGATGTTTCTCAAACATTTGATATTACAATTATTTTAAAAGTAATATTTTTAAGTAACACACTGAGACAAATGGTCTAGAGTAATCATCTACCACCGACCACCCTGAATCATGCACGCACATTATTACCCATTTGTTCAATACCAAATTGCATACACTTTGGTTGTTAGATGTTGCACTAGAATTTTTGATGACCTATAATACCTGGAATAAATTGCAGAATAATAAAAAGAAAGAAAAAGAGAAGGAAGGAGGGAAGAATAGAGAGGCAAGGTGGGAGAGAAAGGGAAAAGAAAATGAAGGGAAAAAGGAAAGTAAAGAAGGAAGGAAGGAAAGAAGAGAGAGAGAGGGAAGAAGGAGGCAAGAAGGAAGAGGTGGAGGAGGAGAAAAAAGGGCAACATTTTTAAAAAATGAAAAGAAAGAAAAGATGGTGGAAGACAAAAGTAATGGTGTTATTATAGAAAGGGAAACAGATCAAAAGCAAAGTCAGTGGTCAAAGCTGAGGGACCCAAATTTAAAAAGCAAAGAATGGAAACGCAAACCAAGAAACATAGGATGGGCTTATGAACAAATCAACTATTACTATAAGAATATTAATTTATCAGTTAATTCTTTGCCAGTTTAAAAAAAAAGAATATTAATTCATAGGCAAAATGTTTTGAGGAGTCTTACAGATAGTTATGGGTGGTACAAAGACGTAGGTATTAAAAACAAATGTGACACTTGTGTTGCCCTTTCTCTTCCCTTTCATTATTTTTCTGATTATTCGAGAAGAAAGTATTGCTTTGCTACTAACATTTCTTTCAAACTTCTTTAAAACTTTCTCACTTTCCTTTTTAGCAAAGAAAGAGAAGAGCTTTTGGCCTCTTGGTAAAATGTAATAGCACTATGTTGTTATTCATGATAATTACTTTTTCTGTGAATTTCTATATAAGGTATTCAACTAGCATAAGGATGACTGAATAATGGAAATCTGGTCTTGCAAAATTTTACATTTCATGTTTTTCCAATTTATGAACTAAACCTTAAAAATTATGCTTCTTTATAAATTTCTATAACTCCTAGTGTGAACACTGAAAAACCACCATTTTGTCTCTCTGTCTCTGTTTCCATCTCTCCCTTTCACTCTTTTCATGAAAGAAACTTAGAAACATATATTGTCCTGATTGTTCAAAGATTTCTTAAAATTATCCTCAAGTTATGTATCCAATTTTCTAAACAAAAAGAGAGCACAGGGTGGTGCCCATAGTTCAGTGGGTAGGGCACTGGCTACATACACCAAGGCTAGCAAGTTTGAACCCGGCCCCGGCCAGCTAAAACAACATCAACTGCCACCAAAAAAATAGCCAGGTGTTGTAGCGGGCACCTGTAGTCCCAGCTACATAGGAGCCTAGAGGCAAGAGAGAATCACTTAAGCCCAAGAGTCTGAGGGTGCTGTGAGCAACCATGATGTTCCACCCAGGGCAACAGCTTGAGATTCTGTCTCCAAAAAAAAGGATAGCACAATAGTTTCCACATTTCTAGGAGTGCATGTGTGTGTATATAGGTTTCATTTTGTCAACACATTTACAACTAAATCCCAAGTAAAAACCATGCTAGCAATATCTGTGCACAAAGTATGAAAAATCTCCACTTCTACAGTGTCTAGCCACCCTTCCTCTAAGTTAAAGAAATGTTATTTTAATATTAAAACTACATTGTCCAATGCTCCAATCACCAGCTACATGAGGCTATTAAGCACTTAAACGTGGCTACTCCAAACTGAAATGTGTTATAAGTACCAAATAGTGATTTTAGTGATTAACATGAAAAAGAATGTAAATTAAATTATTAATTTTACGTAGATTAAATGTCAAAATAATATTTGGAATATAATTATTGAAGTAAAACAAACTTAATTTCACTTCTCTTTTAACATGGGTATTGTATATTTTTTTAGTTATTTACATGGTTCACATTATATTTCTTTCTTTTTTTTTTTATTTCACATTATATTTCTATTGGACAGTGCTATCCTGGAAACTTTCACTGATGGATTCAGCAATGTGAAGGTCACTACCGACTTTCTGGATAGCATATGTTTTTGTGAACTTTATCTTTGTAATTTCTGTCATAATCATAGGTCCATTCTAGTTTTCTGGATCATCTTGAATTATTTTTTATAATTTATATTTTCCTAAAACATAATTTATTTCAAGGAATTTTGAAATACTTATTAGGTATAACTTATATATAATATACTCATAAATTTCTGTTGTTTTCTAGACCACTAATTATACTTCTAATGTCGAATCATATACACTTGGAAATTCTCCTCCTATCTTCTATTTGGGTTTAGCTTATTATTTTAATTGATTGATTTTCTGCTTTCTATTTCAAGAATTTCTCATTTTACATTTACTAATATTCTCAAAGTCATTTGATCAATTTCTAAAACTCATTCTTATTTTCTTTATGTTTAACAATAAAAAGTTTAAAAACAATAGACTCATCTGATACACCTTTTGCACTACAACATATAAATTATATAATTTTTAATGATTTCTTTGTCATTATGAATTAAATAGGATACAGTTTTGCTTGATTTCTATCATCTTGAGTATTTACAATTTATTTTAATTTCAAACATTCTTTTCTATTTAAACACTCTAAAATTTATTTTTAGTTTATAATAATAAGAAACTATTCAGTTTCTATGTTAAGAAATTTACTGAGATTTTCTTTTAATGATGTAGTATATGAACAATCAATATTTCTTTTCAAATCTACAAATCAAAAGCATATGGGTGAACATAAATAAAAGATTTGTAGATTTTGCATAATTTTGTGTTATGTATATGTCCTGTAAGTAATAATATATGACATAATGTTTATTGGAAATGGACTTTTTAAACTGAAACTAAAACTTTTTGAGTTATAATATATAAAATATATATGTATGCATGTATATTTATAGGCATTCTAATATTTGCTATAATCTAATATTTTAAAAAATACGCCTTCATATTTTTTAAATGCAGTATCACCAAGAAAGATTTAGCATATGATAAATATGACAAAACTATGTAAACTGAGAAATTTAACATACTTTTATTTTCCTCTCCATGTTTTAAGTTATAGATATATAATCTATAACAGTGATTCTAAATCTTTTCAGAACTAGAAACTTCTTTTCAAGCAAACCTTGCATGAAAATTCAATACATAAACCAGTTGAAAAGTGAAGATGTTCTAACTGTGTCACATTGAGATTTCTTTCTCAATTCTTCTCCATACTTCCTGTTGGGGGTCAGGGGTCTCAGTTTCCCAAACTCAGTTAACCTGCTTTTATTACTTGGATGATAGAAAGTTCAACCAAGGCACGGTAGTAATTGAAAGTAAAAATGAATGGAAACTAGAAATAAAACTGGAGCAGCACAGACAGCGTGAATAGAAAGCAAAGTAACTGATACAAGTTTCAGTGTAACAAAGAGACATCTTATTTAGGAAGAATAAAGGGAAAGTTTAAGGCACTTCCAAACAGAGTTGGAAGTGTGTCCATCTCATGACAGAGAGAAGGTGAGAGGGGCACATTCAAGGGCAGTGTGGTGGTAGAAACACTTCTGTGAAATAGGTTGTAAGTCTTACACTGGTTTGTCTACACTACCAGTCATTATTACCCGTTTTTTATTGGTCATTGATTACTTTTTCTACTGGTCCTTGGTTACCTAGGTTACCTCATACCCACATTCTTTGTGCCCTGCAGACTTCCTTGTTCAGTAGGCCAGGCTTGCCTCCCAACCCCCTTAAAGCCTCTTTCTTTGTGTCCCTTCTCATTTCTGACCAGTTCCAAGATATCCTTGTTTTAAAATAACATTTCTTTACCATCTCATTAAAATGCACCAAAGCCATCTTCTCACACAGGGTAAGCCATTAGAAGCAATGTATGTTTCCAGTGTTTCATTTTACTGCTGCTTCTTATGGTAAAGGAGCCTGATGTTTATTCCACCATTGTGATACAAGATCTCCTACCAAGATAAAAACAATTTAAATAACAGAAGTATTTGAATCTAAAGAAATTTTTTTTGTAAATACACAGACAATATATATATAATCAAAATTTCCAAAGTCAGATAAGAATAACACAATATTAGAAAACCCTGCTGTACATCAAAGCCTCTAAGAAGAAGTAAAGGAGACCATGGAGACATAGGAAGTTTCATTTGGGACTAAATATAGGTACAACTGGGGATCTTTCAAAAATTTTGCTTGAACAAAATTTGGTGGGAAATATGATGAAATCAGCAGAGTTGGTGTTAATTTTTACAAGATAATAGACCCATGTCAGAGCTACAGATTTTTTTAGTTCACCTGACCTCCTTGAGCTAGTCCTGCTTCTTCCACAAGCAGCCAGTCTTCTTAAAGAGTAAATAATAATCAGGCACAAACTGCTACAAGATAGATGCATGAAAATGCATAGCAAACTGATCATTATGAAGGATATACAGAACATGTCTCTAGAAGAACCAAAAATTCAAATAAAAGATATTCAGGATATAACAAAACTTTACTTGAAATGAAAAAATTGAGATTTAAATTAAAAGAACCATCCATATATTTATATAACCTCCTATTGATATACTGTGATAACATTGATAAACTTAAAAAAACAGAAAAAGAAAGAAATGGATCTAATAGTATCTATGCAAGAAAACTGAGTAACGCACTAAGAAAATACTGATTTACCTCAAACTGCTCTGTGGTAACACTCAATGCCAAATAAAGTGAATTAGTAGGTTACATAATGGAGAAATCAAAAGCTAATCCTTAGAACTTGTATATGTTATCTTGTTCAGAAAAAGTGTGTGTAGATTCACTAAATTGACAATTTTGAGATAAGAAAATTACTCTGGATTATCCAAAGGGGTTCTAAATGCCATAATAAATGTCCTTGTAAAGTAGAAACAGAGGAGGATTTCACACAGGCACGAAGAAAAGAATACAACTTAAAAACACAAGCAAAATATGTAGTAATAAAACCACAAGCCGAGGAATTTTGAAGCAGCCACCAAAATATGGAAGAGGCAAGCAGCAGATCCCCCCCAGGCCCCCTGGAGATCATGCAGCTTCTCTGGGTTTGTGGCTTTTAGTCTTCAGATTCGTGAGAAAATAAATTTCTGTGGTGAAAATACAATGTATATGTGTTGTGCCCAAGTCACAAGGTCCCCCATAAATCACTCTGAGACTGCTCCAATGCAAAGGGCAAGAGGCGGTTTATTATCAGACTGGAGTCAGGGCTTCCTACTCTTCCTGTTGCAGCAGGAGAGGAGAAAAGCCCTGATTCCAAAATGGAAGGGGGTTTTAAGGGGTACAGAAAGAAAGAAGGGAGGGGTAGTACTTGTCTTAACCTGATTGGTCTAGGTAGATGCTGTACAAGGGGGCAAGTTATGGGACGTGTGCACAGTGGGGTGAAGACAAAGAAAAGGAGGGGGGTTACACAACTTCTCTGGTATGCAGCTTCTCTAAGTATAGGCATAGGGAGGAAACACAATGTTCTTGGTATGCAGGTGCAGCCTGAAGCTCTGGGTATGGGCAGTTTAGGGAGTAATCAAAACAAAGTTAGTTTGGCCCTTACACATGATGTTTAAATGGGAAGCATGCATGACCCAAGAACACTGTGCACAAACGGTTCCTGAAAGTTCAGCACTTGTCCCCAAGGCCACATCAGAAGAATGAGGATTAAGTGGTTTGAGAAGAAGGAAAGAGAAGCTTATTAATTTGCTGACTTATAAGGAAGTTATCAGACTCCTGACCAGTGTCCTGGCTGTCAGCAGAAATATAAAGCTTTAAAGGGGGAAGTTTTCAGCTTCAGGCTGTTGCTTACAGTTGATGGTTCTGATTCATTCCATTTTTGACCAAAACAATCTTGTGACACTCCCCTGCCCTTCCTTGGCCTGAGGCAGGGCTACAGGATTTAATTCTCAAATGAGTCGGGGAGGATTTAGGGCAACAGAAAAGACCTCCAGGCCACTCTCCCTGTTACAAGACCAACATATTCAAGCCTGTGAGAAAATAGGAACTACAGCCTGTCTTAGAAAATGAAATATTAGAAAACTCATTGCAATATTAAAGCCAACCATCCAAGAAATAAATAAGTCAAAATAACTCAGGAGTAAAGGAGCCATGACGAAAAGACTAATAAGAAATAAATCAATATGAATACAGAATCAAGTTTTTAAAACTGGGGGAACGTTTACATATGGTTACGTTTACATATATATATGTTTAATATATATATATATACACACACATACATATATAACATGAAAATAATATAACAGAAAAATTGATAGAAAATAGAACAGGAGAAATAGGGAAAAATACAAGCCTAAGTACTATGTACTATCTTTTATAAAAGGAATCTAAAAATACTTAAGTAAAAATACATAATGCATATGCATAGGGATTTCAACCTACAGTTTTCTATAATCTTTTTCTTTTTTAGTGTGGTTAATTTTATGTGTCAACTTGGCTAGGTTATAGTACTCAGTTATTTAACCAAACACTAATCTCTAGGTGATGCTTTTGAATGGCTATTAATGCAGTTACCATCTATAATCAGCTTGACTTTAGGTAATTCAGATCACCCTCCGTAATGTGAGTAGACCTCATATTATCAACCATAGGACTTACAAGCAAGATTGAGGATTCTTGAAAAAAAAAAAACAAAATTATTTTTCAACCTGCAGAATTCAATCCTGCTTGAGTTTTCAGACTTCTGACTTGAAAACACTCAGAACCATGTGAGTCAATTTCTAGAAATAAATCTATCTTCATAGCTTCCCATCTCTCTTTCTCTCTCTCTCTCACATCTATCAATCTATTCTATTGGATCTGTTACTCTGGAGAACCCTGACTGATATGGGAACTGACTCTTTCATTAATATATAAACATTTCTTTCAGTTCTTCCTTAGATTCTTTTATAAAAATTAAAATTAAATTTTAAGTTAAAAATATGACCTTATAAGATTCTATTAAAAAATGTTTTCTTCTTTTTTTCTTATAGTTTTCTTCTTTCTTTTCCCCTTTTATCTGTCCTTTCTCATTTCTGCAAATATGTATGTATATAGGAACAATTAGAATAATGTTCATTAACTGTTGTGAAGGTTATTTCTAGCTCAGCTCATTTGATTTTTTTCACTTTATTTTTTGTACTGTCATCTTGGAAATATTACAAATTAGCATTTTTTTATTTGTCTGTTTTATTTCTGAGACAGGGATTCTCTTTTCCATGGGGCAGAGAGCAGAGGTGTTATCATAGCTTACTGTCACCTCAAACTCCTGGGCTTCAGTGATTCTTCTGCCTCAGCCTCCTGAGTAGCTGGGACTACAGATTCATACCACCACACTGGGCTGAATTTTCTATTAATATTTTTGTAGAGATGATGTCTCACAATTTCCAAGGTTTGTCTCGACCTCCTGGGCTCAAGTGATCCTCCCACCTTGGCCTACCAAAATGCTAGGATTATACGTATGAATCTCTGTGCCCAGCCTTATATTTTTAAAAAGCATCCCAAAAAAAATGATGCTGAGATAACCCATTATTTGAAAGAAAAGTTAGAAGTTCTTCTCTTATGCATGTTTGAATTCTAAGTTCTTTCAATATTTAAATACAATACAATAAAGGGATGGAATTAAAGGAAAATATACTTAGAATTAATATGAAAAGTAGGAGCTATTTGTGAATAATGTATCAAACGTTAGAGTGAGACAGTTAGTACCTTTACACATAAAAATCAAGAAAAATAAACTGAAAAGGGAAAAGTAACTTAATGTATAACATAAAAGTAATGAAAAAAATTATATGCCAAATGCATTATAGAAAAGTTAAATGGGAAATTATAAACATTTATTCATAACATTTTGCCATCCAAGAGGACCGGTTACTTCTGGCTTATTTCTGGAATTTCCAACTCCTAGTAAAGTCCCTGGCACACAATGGAATTTTAGCACATTTTTAAAGTCAAGAAAGAAAGGAGGAAAAGAGAGAAAGAAAGGTAGAAATAAGCCAAACATTTTTTAGTGTTATAATAAAAATAATATTTATTTAATTTTAAAGAGTATTTAGTTATAAAGAATATTAAATGGTGAAAAGTATTTTCATGGTCTTGATTTTTCTGTGCTCTATGCCCTAATTTTAATACACCAACTGCATTTCAGTAAGATCCAGTCCAAAGACATTTTTTTAACTATAACTTACTATGTACATGAAGTTTTAAAAAGGCAGCGTGTTAATGACAGAACTTTCCAACTATTGGGGTAGGGGAACAGTTTTCAATCTCCTTAATGAAATAACATTTTTAGAACTGGGGCAGAACCCTCTACTATACAGAGGGTAATTCTTCCTCCTCTTCCTAATCATTCTTAGGAACTTTTCTCTGTATTAAAAGAAAAGGTCCTAAGTTAACAACTTATCTTTTTGTGTATCTGCACACACACCCATACACAAGAAAGTCCACTGACTCTTCATTCTTCTACAGTTGTAGTGATGTTTCCAAACATTTGGTGAAATCCAAAGGCAACTGAGTAATGACTAAATTGCAATGTCTTTTGACTAACTTTTCTTCATTCAAAAACGAATCCCCTTGTAAAATTTTACCCTTTGTTTTGGAGGCTAAAGACTGAACAGGAGGATTAAATGTCATTGCTGCCATGCTATAGGCCTCAAACAGTTCAGCAGCCGATCTTCAGCTCAACTCTGGTTTGAGGGCTTCAGAGCCTTCAGAAGGGCTCCAGCAATCAGGTGAGATGCAAATTTCTCCACCATGTGATGATAATGTCTCTGAAGTGCATGCAATTCCCTCAGAATAGTGTTCTGGGTGTTACAGTACTCAGGCTCATCCAGCTCAGGGAGGAAAACTCCACATCCCTGAGATTCATTGTCAAGCAACAAATCTGTTTTAGGAAAGCATGCATTAATATTCTGGTAGTTGCTAAAATGCCAATGCTTGAAGGCAAAGGCTCGCTGCTGAGAAACTTGCTTTCTGCGCTTAGTCAGCATGACATCAAGGCACTGGAGTATGATCTCAACACTTTCATTGGTAGCACCTGCATGTAACTTGACCACTTGACCAGTGTTCATAGAGATGTGTATAGAATTTCATTGGATCAATATTCAGAACATCACCTTGTCCAGAAAGAATATGAAAAGCAAGAAGAATATATACCTACGGTGCATCTTACAAGGGTACATGTGAAACTTACTAAATGTAGAATATAAATGTCTTAACACAATAACTAAGAAAATGCCATGAAGGCTACATTAACCAGTTGGATGAAAGTATTTCAAATTGTATATAAAACCAGCACACTGTACCCCCTGAATGCATTAATGTACACAGCTATGATTTAATTTTTTAAAATTGCAAAAAATAAAAAAATAAAAGAATATGAATAGCAGTCTGGACACAGTGAAGACTTTCCTGATAGCTTAGGTCTTCAGATTCAAGGAGAGTATGAAGAACTACTAATAAATTATCAAAAAAACTCCACATTTTTTAAGGTGAGCAAACTTGGCAAGACCTTCTAGAACTGCTTGCAGGAGAGGTGACCTCCTTCAATATTGGGCCTTCTTCAATATTCTGAAGCAGGTTACAAACACAAGATTCAGAGTCTCCATGTGCAATGTAAGTTTTTTCTCAGTACTCTCTGAAGCTTCTGCCTCCCATAGCTCTCGTTCTAGTTTCTCTGCTGCTTTTTCCCACTTTCTCTGCATTCTTGATAGATTCTTTCTCTTTTCCTTAAAACTCAAAACCTTTTTGGGTTTATTAATGTCTTCTGTATCTCTTTTCACTTCTACTTCCTTGATTCTTAGGCCCCAAAATGTTTTTAATATCTCTGGCCTAACTTCATAATTTCTGCCCTTCACAAAACCAGAAATTACTTTAATTACACCAAGATAAAATTGGCCTATTTTATCTTGTTTTATGAGTTTTGTGTTTAACACATTTCGGATATCAATTTTGACACGTCATTCATAAGCGGGACAATCAATACAGTGATGTTGTTAAGGAACGTGAAATGAGGTAGCGCCACCCACAGCTCACACAGGCACTTCTGCTGGCCTGTATATGTCTTCAAGGAAACTACATTACTTTTCTTCAGCTTCTATTACTTCCAACCTTTAACCATTTGCTCCAATTTTTCCAAATAAAATTTGTATTGGCTAACCAGGCCTTCTTCAAATTCTCTCAACTTTTGAGTTTCCTTGCGGGTCTTGGTAGATTTTTCTGCTTCTGTGAGAGGTCAGATTTTATATGAAGGAGTAATGTCTTTAAATAACTCCATCAGAGATACAACACCAGCTTTCAGACAGTAACAGCCACATCAGGATCCTGTTCCATCAGCATAGAATGTAATTCTTTCAAAATAAAAAAATTTTTTTTTTTTTTTTTGCAGTTTTTGGCGGGGGCTGGGTTTGAACCTGCCAGCTCTGGCATATGGGGCCGGCACCCTACTCCTTTGAGCCACAGGCACCGCCCTCTTTCAATTTTTTAATATTACTTTCTGGCTCTGCTAATACAGCAGATGCCAAGGCTGCAATATGCAGTTTCTTCTGCTGTAGTTTCTTCTCTCTCTCAGTCAAACGTTCTTCTATGGTCAGCTCTGGAATAGGATCCTCAATGATCTCGTTCTCAAGCACCATCTCTTCTTCTTGATCCTCTTCTTTATCAATAACTGGCTTCTCCCTGGTCTGTGGGATTATACCACTTTTATCTCTGACAGGAAGCAAATGAATCAGTTCCTTCTCTGACTCGGTATGTAGAGTTCTTGGTATTTTTTCATATTTATCTATAATGTGCTCATGCTTTCATTTCTTGGTATAAATAGGTTCACTAGACAAAAAGTCTCTTGTTAGAAAAGATGCTCTTTGTCCTAAATCCTTCATTAACTGTAAGTCATCTTCATCCATCATATCTAATGGAAGGGCTTCCTCTTCCTCCTCCTCTTCCCTCTCAATCCTTTTACCTGGTCAACGTTTATCCTTCGGGTCCTCCAATGGAATTGGTTTCTTAGACACGGCATCTCTTACCGCCTGCCTTAGTTTCCTCTGTTCTTTTCGGTACTTCTTGAGAGTGCTTTGTTGTTTAAATTGTTTATTTTTTAGCTTGCTTTCAAACTTGACTTTACTAGTTTTTAGCAACTTGCAAAAGCTTGGAAGCTGTTTCTTATTTCTTCTTGCCTTCATCCTTTCGCCTGAAAGGAGACTGACTTGACAAGATTACCAGTTGCAGGAGCCATCCATGTGTCCAGGAAAATGATACACGTGCCGAAGCTGCCCACTAGGCAAGCCGGAAGGAGGCTCTAGCCCTGCCCCCTCCTCCAAACTTTTGAGAGAATTCTGCTCTCCTGCTTATTTTTCTATTTCTACACCTTTCCAATATTAGATTAAGACTATATTATTTTAAATAAAAACAATAAATATCTTTACAATGAAAATGTAGTATAATAAAATAAAATACATTGTAATATACATCTTGTTTTCTTTTGATAAAATATAGTTGAAATTACATTTTTTAAAAAATATTTTTTTTAATGTAACACAAATACTTATTCATTGTGCCTTTTGAAAGCTTTAGTTTTGGTCATATAGAAAATGTTAACGTTTTTAAACCACAATATTTGTCTTTAAATAATTAGAATAATAATCAGCATGGGTTCATCATTTAAGTATTAATACACATTTCCTAGTTCCATGATTTACTATTTGACCTTAAACAAAATATAAAATACTTATCATAGTGTCTACAATTTCTTCAAAAAAGGGAGGTCAGTGAAAATATAGCTATTAAGATGTATCCAAAATTTTCAGTATATATCTGAGAATGAAAAGTACTACCAGCAAAAGCACCATAGTGCATTCAAATCAAATTTATATAATCAAAAATTATTTCATTGCCATTGTAAAATATTCATAAGTGCCTTTTGAAAATAAAATCTGGCTCAAATTCCATTTTTTCATAGAGCTGTAGAATATTACTGTAACAGTGAGCATATGAAGTGGATGGTCTTATTTGTGAACACACATTATTAACCTCCCAGCGGCAGAAGGTGAATTACTTTATACTACGTCCATGGCCAAGTACAGCTTCACTGTTTGCTTTAGCAGTTTATATAGGAAAAACAAAGAAACAGGGTTACTTGGATCTATCCTGAGCAGCTTTAACACTGCATATTCACTAATACTAAATCGTAGCTTTCCTTACAAAAATAATGGTTGATGTAAATAAAATGTATATCTCATTAAGAGTCATATAATGAAGATAAAGATGTGAAAAGATTTTCTGTAAACAAAGCCTTTAAATAAAGGGGAAAATAAATTCCTCCTTTATGTATAGCTGCCTAACACTTATCAAAGGCAAAGAGTCAACTGAAAGTAATTTCTTTTTATTAGTTACAAGTTCAAAGAACCACATAAGCAGAGTATGGCACATCAACTTTCCCTCACCAAAAATAACTTTATAAATAAATATTTTGCTGCTAAATAAATAGATCACTGCTTAAAACATAGGTCTTGGTCTTCTGGGTGGTTTATTATAGGCCTTATAATCATTCACCTTAATTTCCAGCCCACAATCTTGGTGCCACCAGTAAGAATATAAATCCATATTCTTAGGATTTAAATATAGTTTGTTGGTACTAAAATAGGGCTGTGACTTTAACAATAAAAATACTTAGGGTATTTTACAATGATATTAACTCTGCATATTAGGGTGATGGCAAGATTTAGGTAACTGGTTGGTATCTGTTTTATTGCCAAGAATGCATAATGTTTGCTGAATCTGGCCTCCTTTATAATATATTCCCTCATCACTCTGTCTGCACTGGTTTCCTCTTTCTTTGTTCCTATCACATACATCATCAGAAGAGGCATGGAGTTTAGTTCTTCACTCCGTGATGAGGTTTAGTCTGTTTCCCTAGCCTACTCAGGAGAGTGAAAGTTTCATCTTATTCCTTTAAAGGTATCACATTTGCTCATTGACTGTAAAATGAGTTTGCTATGTGCCACTCTCTTAGAGAATTTTGCATGTGGTACCTTATTTACTGCATATAATAGCCCAGTGAGATGGGTATGATTATCATACCCATTTTTCCAAATGGAGAAACTGAGCCAATTCAAATTGGGAGTTAATCCTAAATCATCTGACTCCAAACCTTTTCCTGTTCTCATTATTACACACAATCACATAGTTAGACACCCCCTGGCAAGCACTTGGCAGCAGAAGGAAAAGGTGAGCTAACATCAGATTTGTATCCTAGTTCCTCAATTCTCCTATCTCCTCATCCTAAAAAAAGCAGCGGGTATAAAGTAACTGAAAAGATATAGAAGGTAGTGTAATTAAATTAATTCTAGTCAAGTTTATGGAAGGTACTTTGAAAGTTAAATTTCTTTATCTGGCATTCAAGTTCTTCTAAAAAACTTTTCTATATTGGAGTAATTTTAGACTCACAAGAAGTTGCAAATATAGTACTGGGAGTTCCTACATAACCTTCACTCGGCTCCTGCTGTATGAACATTTTACCCAACCATACTATATTATTAAAGCCAGAAAACCGATGCTCATAAAAGAGTCATTTAGATTTTATCTGTTTTGGCATGTCCTCATTGTACGGGGTGTATGTGTAATTCTGTGAAACTTCATCTCATGTATATTTTCATGTAACCATCACCACCAGCAGGATTCATAGGTTTCAAAACCTCTCTCTATACGAGTATAGGTCTGTCAATTAAGTTTGATTACTCATCCTAGAAAAAGTGTGCTACATACCTCATTGCTAAATTTCATGGTCACCTTTGAAGTACTCCCCTGGGGAGGCTATGCATCAACTCCTTGTCCACCTTTCAAAGCACTTTTTCTAGAGGCCGGAAGCAATGGCTCATGCCTATAATCCCAGCACTTGGGAGGCCGAGGTGAGTGGATTATCTAAGCTCACAAGTTCACAACCAGTCTGAGCAAGAGCAATACCCTGTCTAAAAGGGCACTGTGGCAAGTGCCTGAAGTCTCAGCTACTTGGGAGGCTGAGGCAAGACATATGCTTCAGCCCAAGAGTTTAAGGTTGCTGTAAACTAATGCCATGGCACTCTACTAAGGGCAACAAAGAAAAATATTCTTCTTAGTAAAATATCTTAGAAATGGAAAAAAATATATACATATCCAATGTACTCAGTACTACTGTGAAACCAATTTATAATCACTCACACATGTATGTGAAAAATGTAACACAACTATAGCCTAAGGAGGAGGGGAGGGAGAGGGGAAGGGAGGGGTGTGGGACGATAGAGGAAGGGTTGGTAGGGGAATCACACCTATGGAACATATTGCAAGTACAAGTTGGATTTATCAGGTGTACAGCATAAATGTCTTAATCCTGTAATTGGATAAAAGTGGTGAAGGCTTTGTTGCTTAGTAGGATGTAAGCATTCCAAGCTGTACAAATAATCAGCACATTGAATTTTATGATGACATAAATGTATTTATGATCTATGTATGAATGACTTAATAAAAAAAAGTAAGATTATGTATCAAAAAGAAAACATTTTTTCTAGGATAGTTTGAGAACTTAATCATCAGATTTACATATGACAACAGCTCTGATGGCCATTCCAAAAAAAAAAAAAGTTCCAAAATTGCTTTAAAGGATGGACCAGGTGCTGGCATCAGTGTATACAGCCTACGAAGGGGAGTACTTCAAAGGTTCCTACAGTAATATTCAGCAACGAGGTGTGTAGCACTTTTTCTAAGATGAGTTCATGAACTTAACTGTCAGATGTCACATAGCATGCCCAGCACAAGCACTTTCTTCTTTTGGGTTAGGCTTCTCAACTAAGTAGAGTGATTTTGGTCCACTTCCTTTAAAAATCACTATAAATCTATTTTTAAGCTTTGATAAATTGTATGTAAATGTTCTTTTTAGATGTTACGGTTTGTGGAAATGTATATGCTTCAATACCTCAAGTGTCTACAACACATAGATGTGCTGAACTGTTGCCAGGGAACCGTTTCTTATAGCTACCAGTCAAATTCCTAAAAGAGAGAGAGAATAAGAGCTTACAAATAAATTTATGTTTTTGTTTTTAATTAAGCAGCTAAAACTGTAGAGTTGTGCAGATGGAGACAGACATGGTATCATATATACTGCTCTTTAAACATGCAAAGTTGCTTAAGAAATGTTTGGAAGGCCTTGTTAACCAGTTTGATGAAAATATTTCAAATGGTAGATAAAACCAGCACATTGTACCCCATGATTGCACTAATGTACACAGCTACAATTTAATAATAATAACAATAAAACCTAGAAAATTGACATAGGCACAATAATATTTAAAAAGAAAGAAAGAAATGTTCGGTATAGACCCTTAAAAGATTATATAAGATCTTAAATGGTTTGCCCCCTTCTCACCACAAGTCAGTGAAGCCCACTGGCTGCCTGTTCTAAAGCCCACTGGTTGCCAAGACGCATACTTTCTATTGTACCTCTTTGGTCTTTTATAAGCAAAAAGAAGGAATACTCTGTACAGGCTAACTTCAGAAAAGTAGCAGAGAACCTCATAACAATCGAGCTTTAAAATCAGACCAGGTTTAGATAAAATAGAAATTCATAAAACTGACAGATTTATAAGAGAGTTGTCTAATTACATACGACGTTTAAAAAAAACTTTCCACTTTTCATGTTAGATTTGGTGATATTTAAATGAGCTATTTTAATTTAAAGTCATTTTTGATGAGTGAGCTGCGATGTATTAACCTAGACATATGGTCTGGTAATATTTAAACCACAAGGAATCATTGAAATGGGATAGATGGATATGCAGCAAACTGAACCAACCATTTAAATATTAACAAAATTCATGGCAATTAAACCTGCAAATCTAAATGTATAAGCATCATCCCCTCTTTTTATCCAAAAATACCATTTTTACAACCCTTTCCAGTTCTGATTTCTCTAATGTCTTACTTAGTTCGTGGGAGTCTAATTTTACCCTGCTCCGTCTAGTCTGTATCAAAGAGTTAAATAACTATCTTTTTCCCATTCTTTCCTACGTATTCTCTCATCATTACAAAGAGCCCTTTGCAAAGGAGCTGATGTTTAATGCTTTTATTATCTGAGCTGGTCACAGAGCAAGTGATCAGTAACTAAATCCTAAATGTTTTGACAAAAGTAATCCATAGAGGTTTTACGGGTTCTAGTAGGAAAAGTGACTTATTTTATATAAACTCTGAAATCCTGCATCAAGACACCAACTGAAAAGAAAATTAATATTCTGAAAGAGCTGATAAAATAAGATTAAACATCTGACAATGAATCATCAGTAATTTATGCTCAGAGCAGCATTAGAGAAGTTACCTCTCACTACAGTGTTTATTAAAGGATGGTGAGGAAACTGTAGAAAAAATGTCAAGCTTGGCCTTTTGTTCCAATAAGTTGCATGACCTTGGGGGAAGATACATAATTTGTTTAAGCCTCAATTAGGATTGATCTCTAACGTACTTCTAGCTTTAAAATATGATGATTTTATTTAAGTTCTGAAAGCATCCCTTTCGTAAACAGAAGTTAAGAGGAATTTATAGCAGATCTTAGAAAACCAAATGTTTTAGAATATCAGTTTCAATATAACATAACCTCTACTCTAAGTTAATTTGTCAAAAGTTATTCCAGACGTAAGAACTGAATAAGGAGAATTCTGATGATTTTTAAAACAGAGAACCTGATATCAGCTGACATGAATTTAACGTGACCCTGACTAGTCATTAGAACTTGAAGAAACTGTTTTTCCTTCTCTTTGCTTGTTATGTACAAATAGGTGCCGGTGATAGTGACGGGGGCTGGGGGGGGGGGAATTATTCCAATAAATATTTCTTAAAGACCTTTCCAGGTTTTTTATTACATGATATGAAAGTGGTGAGACATTTCAATACAACCACTATCTCTGAAGGTTCAATAAAGAGGAAAAATCTAGTAAAAGGAATGAGTATGGAATTGAAATAGTCATAGCTCCCATGAGTCGCTAAGAGGCAAGAGGGTAAACGGGACCTACAAATAGGGTCAAGTCACATTAGCAAAGAGCTAGAACGCACTCCTGAGAGACAATTTAAATTTTAATTTAGTCCTGCACCAAGGCTGCCTACAGATACATACATGTGTACATACACACACACATATATTTATATAAAAAAGAATAGCCCAGAAAAGATGTGTAATATTAGTATTTAGTATAGTATCATATACAGAGTGGCCACAAAGTTCAGTTCATGTATAATTTAAAATAGTGTGCAATTTAAAATCAGACACAAACTTTATGAACACCCTGTATTTTCTAAATGTATCAGCCTCTCTCCCTCTTTGCCCTGGGGGGGTCTCTACTTGATCAGTTCCCTCCAGGAACTCCTGATTCTGGAGTAGACCAATCTCATTTTCCTCACAGGAGTTTTGTGTAGACTTTGTCTACTTGCTCTGCCTGGTGAGTTGTTTCCACTCTTTTCTTGGCCCAGTCCACTCCCCTTCCTGCGGCCAGTTTCTTTTTATCCTTTAGGGATTTGTTTGATGCCATCTTGACAGAGAAACTTTCTTGATCACCCTATTGAAAATAGCTTCCCTTTAAGTATTACCTAAATACTTAATTCCCTTCATGGCTCTTACTACAATGAACAGTTATTTAACTAATCTTAATCTTTCTTATATCTAGAATATTGAATTAAAGATTGAAAATATATGTCTTATTCACCACTGTTTTCTCAGTACTTAATCGAGTGTCCAGTTTAAGATTGGTTCATGGCAAATATTCGTTAAATAAGTTACCTGGGGTGCTGGGAAATTTTCTCATCAGAAACAAGTTGAATATTTTTATGAAAACCAGTGACAAAACTAAATGGCTTTATGGTCATGTTCTGTAGTTTCTTCTTTGCCAGATTTATTTCACAGGGCAAAGGAACTTAAAATGAGATAACAGATATTGTTGTTCACTTATTTTCTTACCACTTTGGTAACTGGAATTTGTATTCATATTTCACATGACTCAACACTTTCTTAATCTATTTCATTTAGATATCAGACCATATCTTAATGTTTTGAAGAATCTGGCATCATTATTTTCACCATTTCTTGATAGACTTTCTTAAAAAAAATAAATTTACTGCAGTTCAGAATTGCTGATAAGTACCACACTGTGAAAACGGTTAGGTCTGTCTAGATGTTCTTTGGTTCCCTGGTTCCCAGTGTCAAGAATAAATACTGCCATTGAGTTGAACTGACAATGGAGTGACCCCAAACACAGAGCAATCCTACACAATTTATCACAAAAAACAATGAAAGAAGAAACATGCACAAATTAAAATAAAGTGAAATATGTTTCAGAGTGAGAGGAGCAGGCCTCCAGGAGTGAAAAAAGACTAGTGGTCTGAGCAGAAGACTCCTTTTATAAGCTCACTAGTTTGTCCCACCTTTCCCCTGGCAAGATTGTTTGTTTCCCCTCTTTGGGGTGATGGACAGGTTGAGGTTATATAACAAATTACATAACAGGGTAAATAGGTTGGTTATATAAGAGTTTGCATTTCTAAGCATGCATCCTTATGCTAATTAGATGGTAATGAGCTCAAGGCCAGTTAAAGGTCATGAAGACCTCTTCATGGGCTATGTTCCCACCAGGGAACCTAGCTACAATTCGGTTCCCACTCTGCTCCTTGCCACTTCTTTGTCACCTGTTTAACCTCCACCAGATCTAACAAAAACTACTTACTGGATATTT
Source organism: Otolemur garnettii (assembly GCF_000181295.1). NCBI lineage: Eukaryota > Metazoa > Chordata > Mammalia > Primates > Galagidae > Otolemur > Otolemur garnettii. The sequence goes on along the minus strand of NW_003852398.1, from coordinate 13,833,226 downwards.
TGAACACATATGCACAAAGTATATATAAGATCTTATAACATTAACATCCAACAGCACTTATCTTTTGACAGCTATGTAATTACATCTTTAGGATAAAAAATAGTTTTCTAAGAAGATGGTGCAGTAAATTAAACTTACTTTAATTTGAATCTTAAGTGATTTTATTTAACTCAACATAGGGTTTCTGACAATAAAAAGTGAAATTTTATTAAATAGTGCTTTAATAAAGTTGTATCTAAATTTATAAGTTATAACTAATTTTAGACAACTTTATATTCTCAAAGAATCAGTTTTTGTGTAAATCATACTATAAATTAAAATAAGTCGGGAACAAAGAATTAAACGAATTACCCTGGTAAAGGCAAGGAATCTGTGACTAAAACTATTAATATGAACCTTTGGATAACTAATGGATTTGAATTTGTTATGATAATACTTTCACCTAAATTAAGAGCAGCTACAGGCATGAACAATTTTGTTACATGGACCTTTCTATAAAAAAAAAAATCTAACTTAACAAAAATCTACCAATTAAAACTAAGTTGGAGAAAACTGTTAAGAATTAATTAACTCCTATAGTCTAAGTAGGAGCTGATTATGAACTGTAAAAAAAAAAAAGGATAGAACCTGCAAAAAATGCCTAAGGCATCTCAAATATAAGAGTGATAATAAGTGTCAGAGAAGTTTTCTTAAATTAGTCAATTTATATTTTGGGTGATGGAAAACATTTTTTATCATTGTTTTGATAGTTTCATTATTTAAAAATATATAGAAGCCAATATATTTTTAACTATTGCGAAGGTCCTAATGGTCAACTTGATTGTAGACACACAAAAAATTAGATTCTTGAATGTGGCATAGGACTAAATATAATAAAAGGTAAGAAGCATTCCCAGCACAGCTGCCAGAGTGAGCTCTTGAAAAGGGGAGTCAGATCCTGGCATCCCTCCATTCAAAATCCTCATTCGGATCAAAGTCAGACTCCTTAACGGAAACTTCAAGGCCTCACTCATGTGATCTGCTCCCCTATACCCTCTCCACAGCCATAGCATCTCTGCTCCCCTTCTACCTGACCTCCTTTCTCCTCCTCCTTACTCCCCACCAGGTGCATTGATCTCCTTGCTCTTCCTTCCCTATTCCAGGCATCCTCCACCTGAAAATATTCATATCTGCTATTTCCTCCATCTGAATTCTCTTTCTTCATTTGGTGTTCAGAAAACGAATCCCCCACTTCTTCACTATCACTCTCATATGCCACCTTCTCAAAGAGGATCTAACCACCACATTTGAACTTGCAAGTTGCCTGCCCTCCTACGCTCTTAATCCTTATTCCCTCTTTGAGTTTTTATTTTTTAACCCAATGACACCTATCACTTTCCAACATTTTATACAATTTACATCTTTATCAGATTTATTGTTTGCTATCTGTCTCCCTTACTGGAATATAAACATCATGAGAATAGGGATCTTTACCTGTTTTCCCCCCAAACCCTTACAAGAGTGCCTCGTACATAATAGATGTGCAAGAGATAATTGTTGAGTAAAAATGAAATCTATGATTTTTCTCCTTTAAAAAATTAAGTCAATGGGAAAGCATGGTCTGAGCCATGACTTAAAGCCAAGAAGAGCTAGAAAGGATGTAGAACCCTAGGCAAATAAGGAAGAAAACCAACACTAGGAACAAGAGGGCTTGGATAACTGGACAACGCAATTCTAGAACAGGAAGTTTAGAGACTCTAGGTTTGCCAAAGCTGGGCTCTCACTGTGATACTTCTAATTTTTTTTACCTACATCCTGTAGTAATGTATTTGATATCAAGAAGTCTTTAATAATATTTTTGACACCAAGAAGCATTTTCTGTGAAAGTGCTGCAGAAGAATAAGAAGAAAATAGGATGGTGTGTATGTGACTGCAAACCAACAATCCAAGCATTAATGGAAATGCTAATGGGAAGAGGTCACTGTGAATCCATAGTGTTTTCCTCAAGACTATGACTCTTGAAATGTTGTTAACTAATAAAAACAATTTTCTTTTCATCCAATTGGCATGTTGTCTATAATTAGGATTTTTGTGTGACACTTTTTAAGTCTTCTAATTAGAACAGCTTCTCTATCCAAAAGTTGACTTTAACTTTATTTTTTTAATTTTTTAATTTTCAGTTATTTTTTTGAGACAGAGTCTCACTATGTCACCTAGAGTAGAGTGCTGTCATGTCACACCTCACAGCAACCCCAAACTTTTGGGCTTAAGCCATTCTCTGGCCTCAGCCTCCCTAGTAGCTGAGACTACAGGTGCCCTCTGCAATGCCCAGCTATTTTTTGGTTGTAGTTGTCGTTGTTGTTTGGCAGGCCCAGGCTGAATTCAAATCTGCCAGCTCCAGTGTATATGGCTGGCACCCTCGCCGCTGAGCTACAGGACAGGAACTGAGCCAAAAGTTGACTTTAACTTTAAAATTAGACTTAGATAAACTTAAAAGCTGAGATCAATAATATATAGTTTAATATGAAAATTGCTCATTCTCTAAATCTTTATCAAGGAATTTCAGTCACGTTTTTAAGTTACCATAATAAAAATGAATTAAGGTCCCTAGAAATTTCATAAATATAGTGGGCAGCCAATATGTGAGATAGGGAATGAAGGACCAGGAAAGATGCTAATGCTGGTGGGAAAAAATGCAGCTAAGTTCCATCGGAGAAGGAAAATTAAGGAGTAGAGGGAAAGAGCAATTTGTATTCTCTGTAATGTCTGTTATTTAAATTTTATAATAAATATGCATTAAGTTAAAAACATCAATTTTTGAAAAATAATTAAGGGAGAAGCTGAGAGCTTTAGGTAGTTTTCTTAATCATGTCCTTTATTCAGCAAGAAAAGGATATTAACAGTTCTACAGCTCTGAGAATGACTTGTCCTTCCAAGACTAACCTTTGAGAACTCTTCTTAGAGGAAAATAACTTGTCCTAAACTACAAGCTTGTCTCTACAGAAGAAATGAAATGACACAAGTGATCATGAACAAACTACCAGGAGACCAGAAAGGAGACTGTGACCAGTGAAACACATTGGCAAATACAATGTGAGAACAGAAAAATTAAAAGTGAATAGAAATCGAAAAGGAAAGGCACCTGAGGTCAGAATCAGGTCAAGAGTTTTTGACCTGAAAAACTTCAGACAAAATGAAACTAAATTGCCAGTTACAATAGCTATTTGAAGATTCTGAGGAGCAAGGTGTAGGGATTATCATATACTTGGCACCCACAACAAGACAACTTATTTCTTCTCATCAATTACTTTTATTCCCTTATTTCTCTGGCCTTTGATAAATGACATTCTCAAGCTTCTATTCAACAGAACATGGAACAGACCCAGCCCAAATTTTCCTAATTTTGGATACCTGCAGAGAGTTGAACTTTTTCCAAAAAGTTTCTTGATCCAGTATCTTCTGAACCATGATGATACTTTAATGCTTTGTCCTTAACTCTTTGTCATGTTATGATTCAGAATTAAATACTGTGCACACAATCCTATCGACTTAAAAAACTAAAACATACATCTTTTATTCATTCATTGAATAAATAATTATGGAAAGTTTGTAATGACATAGGCACTATGCTAAGTGCTTAGTATAAAAGGATCAAGATATAGAGACTTTGTCATTAGACAACTTGAAAGGTTAGAGGGAGAGAGAGAATATTTGAATATTACACAAATGTTACATTTTAGCTATGGACATGATAAAATAGATACTTGAAGTTCAATAAGAACAGGTAAGTAATGGTTAAGCTTTATTAATATACCTAATCATCAGAATAAGAATTATCCACATATTTGGGATTGAGATAGTTCTACCTTTTGGAGTTGGATGTCTCTTCTTTTTTTTTCTTGAATAATTGCTCTGTCTAGGTTTTTTGGTACTATAGTACTATCTTTGCTTTATTCCTTATCTTACAGGAAAAGCTTTCAGTTTTTTGAGCATTGAATATGATGTTAGCTGTGGGCTTGTTACATATGGATGGAATTATGTAGACATACAATCCTTATATACCTAGTTTGTTGAGCATTTTTATCATGAAAGGGTGTTCAATTTTGTTAATACTTTTCTGCATCTATTGAAATGATTATGGATTTTTTTTCCCATTTTATTCTATGGTATATTACATTAATTAATTTCGATAAGTTGAACCACCCTTGTATCCCACAGATAAATTCAGCTTGTTCATAGTTTGTGATTATTTTAATGCTGAATTCAGTTTGCTAGCATTTTATCAATGATTTTTCAGATCTGTATCAATTGAGAATACCAGCCTGTAATTTTCTTTTCATGAGATGTCTTTTTCTGGCTCTAGTATCAGGGTAAGTGCTGGTTTGGGAAAATGAGTTTCAAAGTATTCCTTCTACTGCTATTTTTTGTAAGAGTTTGAGAGGATTGACATCAATTCTTCTTAAATGTTCGACAAAATTTACCAATGAAGCTATCTGGTTCTAGACTTTTCTTTGTTGGGAGATTTTTGGTTTTCATTTTTTAAAAATTTTTTTCAAATTAATATGAGGGTAAAATATTTAGGTTACATTGTTCTCACTTCAGGGTAAACTTACATTTGTAGAAGAGCCCCTCACCCAGGGGGCATGTTAGACCCCCTCACATTATGCACATTAGGTAAGATCTTGCCTCATGCCCTCCCTCCTTCTGCCATACATCTTCCCTCCTTGTTGGGAGGTTTTTGATTCCTCACTCAAAATCCCAATAGTTATAGGTCTGCTTAGACTTTCAATTTCTTCATGATTAATCCCAGGTCATTTGCATGTTACTAGAAACTTACACATTTCTTCTAAGTTATCCAGTTTGTTGGCATATAATTGTTTATAGTAATTGCTTATAGTTCTTTTTATTTATATAAGGTCTCATTCCTAATCATATTCATTTGAATTTTCTCTTATTTCCCTATGTGAACTAATAATTTGTTTATCCTTACAAAAAAAAAAAAACTCTCAGTGTTGATTTTTTCCAATTATTTTTCTATTTTTTTCTTCTTTACTATTTCCTACCTATGGATAACTTTGGGCTTAGTTTGTTCTTCATTTTCTAGTTCCTCGAGATATAAATTTAGATTATTCACTTGGATCTTTCTTCTCTATAGGCATTTATTACTATAGAATCCCTCTCAATACTGTTCTATCTGCAAACCATAAGTTTTGGTAAATTTTGTTCTCTTTTTCTTTTTTTTTTTTTTTTGAGACAGAGTCTCACTATGTCACCCTCAGTAGACTGCTGTGGCATCACAGCTCACAGCAACCTCAAACTCTTGGGCTTAAGTGATTCTTTGCCTCAACCTCCCAAATAGCTGGGAGTACAGGCACCCTCCACAACGCCCTGCTATTTTGTTGTTGTTGTTACTGTTGTAATTGTCATTGTTGTTTGGCAGGCCCAGGCTGGGTTGGAACCAGCCAGCTCTGGTGTGTGTGGATGGCACTCTAGCCACTGAGCTACAGGCACTAAGCCATTAAATTATGTTCTTGTTTTTATTCTTCTCAAGACATTTTCTAATTTCTCTTTTCATTTCTTCTTTGACATAATGGGTGATGAAAAGTGTTATGTTTAATTTTTATATATTTGTATTTTTTTCAGATTTTCTTCTGCTACTGATTTCTAGTTTTAGTCCTTTGTGACAGAAGGGATACTTTGTATGATTTCATTCTTTTTAAATTAAGACTTGTTTTTTGACCTAAAATGATATTGCTGCTACAGACTGTTACATGTGTGCTTTAAAAGAATATATATTCTGCTATGGCTGGTGGAATGTTCTGAATATGTCTGTTACATCTATTTGGTCCATAAAGTTATTAAATTCTCCTATTTCTTTGTCAATATTCCACCCAGTTGCTCTGTCCATTATTGAAAGTGGACACTGAAGTGTATTACTGTTATTTCATTGTTGGCTATTTTTTCCTTCAGTTCTGTCCATTTGCTTTATATATTTAGATACTGTGCTGGTAGGTGCATATGTGTTTATATTTGTTATATCTTCCTATTGAATTGATATTTTCATCTTTATATAATGTCCCTCTTTATATCTTATAATAGTCTTGACTGACATTCTGTTTTGTGTAATGTAAGTACAGCCACCCCACTCTCTTTTGTCCCATTTGCATGGTGTAGACAGAATATATTTGGATCTTGTTTTATAACCATTCAGTCACTTTATTTCTTTTGAAAGGGAAGTTTGACTCATTTAAATTTAATGTGATCATCGTTAAGCATTTACTATTACCATTTTCATTGTTTTATATTTATATTATAGTTCTTTTGTCCCTCTTTTCCTTTCTGGCTTTCTTCATTTGTGCTTTGTGGATTTTGGGGGGTGGGGTTTGGATTATGGATTAGATTTCTTTTTCTTTGTAAATTCTATAGGAATTTCCTTTGTAGATACTATAGGGCTTACAGAACATGTATTATACTTATAATAGTCTATTTTAAGCTGATAACAACTGAAGTCAATTACATACAAAATTGTACACCTGTGCTCTCTATTGACACCACAATGTACATCTATTGTATTGTGTATTAACATTTTAGTATAGGTTTTAATACGTTTGCCTTTTTACTTTTATATGATAATAAAAACTGATTTACCCACAACCACTACAGTCATGTAATACTCTATATTTGTGCATCTATTTACCTTTATCAGGTTTCATGTGCTTTTATGCTACAGAGTTGTTCTTTATCATCATTTTGTTTTGATTTGAAGAACATTCTCTAGCATTTGTTGTCAAGCAGTTCTCGCTGTGATGAACTCCCTTAGCTTTTATTTATAAGGGGAAAGTCTTTATCTCTCCTTCATTGCTGAGGAAGAGTTTTGATGGATATAGAATTTTTGTTTATTATATTATAGGGATGATAGTATCACACCTACTATCTGCTGATCTGCAAAGTGTCTGATGAAAGACCTGCTGCTAATGTCAAGGGGGGGGTCTTCTTGTATGTGAAAAATAAATTTTCTTCTGTTGCTTTCAAAAATCCTTCTTTTTTTAATAGTTGACAATTATAATGTGTCAGTGTGCATTTCTTTGGAATATTTTTACTTGAAATCTTTTAGGCTTTTTAAATGTGGGTATTCATTCCCTTCCTCAGAATTAGGAATTAGAGCCATTATGTCTTTGAATAAGATTTGTGGTCCTTTCTCTCTATTCATCTTCAGCAATTCCCGTAAGGCACATTTAGTCTTTTTGGTGGTGTTACCTAAGTACCTTAGCCTTTCTTCCTTCTTTTTCATTCTTTTATTTATCTATAGACTAATTCCCAATGACTTGTTTTTAAATTTGCTAATCTTTTCTTCTGTTTAATGTAGTCTGCTTTTGAATCTCTTCAGTAATTTTTTTTTGCTCAGTTATTGTATTCTTTTTCATGATTTCTATTTATTGTTAGAATTTTAACCAAGAGAGAAAATTTATATAAGTTTTTTCATGCATGGTTCTCCTGACATCATTAAGCACCTTTATGACAATTATTTTGAATTCTCTGCCTGGTAACTCACATATGTCCATTTAATTAGGGTCAGTATCTGAAGATTTATCTTGGTCTTTGTTTGGAATGTATTTCTTCTATTTTCATTTTGCTTGATTCTCTGTATTGGTGGTTGGGCATTAATCAAACTACTTACCTCTCATAGTCTTCAACTACTGCCTGACACAGAAGACCCTGTCCAATTAGCCTTGCCAGAGATTCTGATGCTTCTCAAACCTTTATACCAGTCCAGTTTGAGTTCTTTGTTCCGAATTACCCCAGTTGACTAGAGTTCTGAGTCCCACCAGCATTCTATGAAAAGCAAGACAAAAGTCAATTTCTCAGGCATTCCCCAGAAAAGTGCAGTCATTGTATGCTTTGTCAAGCTCTTCACCTCTGCAGGAAGAATCTAGGGGCTAGGGTTTTCATCTAAGTACTTTGTGATAAGCCAGAAAAGATGCTATGATGATCAGCAACCCAAACCACTGTTCCTGTTCTATTTGGCTTTTAGCCACTAGAGAATACCAGGTCCCATCTGTGTGCTCAAATAGGCTCAAATAGAAGATTGACAGAAGCCAATCTTCTAGGTAGCTCCAGAGAAGTTGGGACATTGAACAGTTAGTGTTCCTTTTTCTTCCCCAGTGAGAATCTGGGATCTAGGGATTTTTGTCCTAATCATGAAGGTTTGGAAATTATCCCAAGAAGTTGTCTTAAATTTGTCCACCATTTTTGATGTGGCTAGTTTTTCAATTACCAGGGGTGCAGGAACATATTAACTAGTTTCTTGATTTCTCACAAAGGAAAACTATCCATGAATTGTTATTGAATCAGTTTGTTTTGAAATGGAAGGAAGGAGGGTGCAGGGCTTTATATTTCACTATCTTGTTAATGTCTCTTTCCTAAATTTGAGATTTGAAACTTGAGTTGTTGAAAACACAAATGCCAATTGGGAAGAGCAGGTTGTGTAAATGATTAAAGTGGTAATTAGTAACTAAGAGTCATAAAGAATTAGTAACCAAGAGTCATAAGGTTAGCAACAAATGGGATAGCTACATCTCAACTCCAAAAGTCATGGGGTCAAACAAGAAACTCTATGCAGAAAAATGAATTTCTATGTGAAATATCCTAATACTAGTATCCTCCTATTATCATAATAAATTACCATAGACTTAGGGGCTTAAAATACCCCTTAATTATCTCACAGTTCTGTAGGTCAAAAATCCTGGTACAATATGAGTCTTTTCCTTGGAGTTTTTCAAGTCTGAAATCAAGATATTGGCAAGTGTCATTTCTTTCTAGAGACACTGGGGATAAATCTGCTTCCAAGCTCATTCAAGTTTAACCAAATTCAATTCTTTGTGGCTGTAGGACTGAAGTTCCTGCTTTTGGAAAAGACAGTTTTTGCTATTAGAGGTTGCCCACATTCCTTCTCATGGTCTCTGAGTGATCTCCCTCAGGCAACTGTGAGTTGTTCCCCAATACTTTCAACATCTCAGACTTTCTCTCCATGTCTTTATAGGGAAAGTTCTTTGTTTTTAAATGTTACTGTGATTAGATTGGGCACTTAGACTGGACAATCAAGGGTAACTTTAAGATCTGGTTCACAACCTTAATTATACACGAGAAGTCCATTTTCCTGCACAAAGAACATATTCACAGGCTCTAGAGATTAAGTCATGGACATTTGAGGAGTGGGGAGGTATTACTCTGCTCACCACAATCCCAAATCCCAAATATAGGCAAATAGTTATTAATGCTACATAGCCCAGACAAAACACATTTGTGGTCCATATCTCAGAAACAAAATTTGTGGTATCTACTTTAGAAGATGAATGTCCGCAAAACCAATATTTGGCTATATGTTTTTAAATAGAATGCTCTTAAATTAACTAACACAAAGATAAACATATTATTAGGACAAGAACAAATATTTAGTTTCACAGTCTGTGACCATATATGCTTTTATTAGTACTACTATAGGCCAAGGTCCATTAGCATAAATTTGTTAATATTTGCATGATTGATAGTCAATATCTGTTTCTAACCTTCCTCTCTTTTGTAACACTATTAGAGTTATTACTATTGTATACATTGGACTGAAGAGATTTTAAATACATTGTTTTCTTGCTGGGCTTGATTTCTATAATCTTTTAAACATTTTTATTGGGTCAAGATATAGAATTACTATCAACCTACAGAGTAATTTGTCATTTATTTGTTATCATGTTTTCCATGATAACAACATTAAAATACATTAGTGTTAAAATTTTCCTTTCTTTAACATTTTATTTATATCTCATATCTTTAACCTAAATTTTAATGAAAATTTTAACTGCTAATATTTTAAGAAGGAAAATGAACAGTAGGATTTGACAAGACTGACAAGCTTACCAGTTTGCCCTCATCATAGACAGTTGCCTTTAAATATATGTATCTCCTTATTTTATGGGAGGAAAGGTCTAAGCCCAGAAACAGATAGGCCAAGGTAAGACATTACATAGTTGGCTAACACCACACATAATGCTGAACTCCCTGAGATTCAGCCCTACTTCATTAGAAAAGCATCACTTTTCCAATGATTAGGCCAATGGGGAAAACCGAAGTCCCCAGTGATTCAAATCCAAGGGAAGAACCTCCATCAGCTGGTTCCTAAATGACTAGGCAGAGCAAAGCCCTCTGCCCACCTACACAGTACATGCAAAATGAGCAATTGGGTTGAGCATTGGATTAAATCACTAGTTTCGCTAGTTAATGGGGCTACTTGTTTCTTCTAGCTAGTGTAACCTTCCCTTACTAATATACTTCATTGTAAAGTTGAAAAAACAGGGTTGCAGAGAGTGGAAGTGAATAGTTCAAGGTAACTGAGATTTGAACTGAAACCCAACACTTCTGACACCTCAACACAGAATCCTTATTATGCTAATCTATTCGGTTTTAATGACTACAGCAGAATAATAAGCAATGGTATTGGGGGGGGTGGAGATAAAGATTATCTAATGCAAACTTCTCTAAATTCAAAATGACAGATCACCTAGGTATTGCTAAAAAACAGTGGTGGATATCTCACTATTTCCAGAGTTGGTCCGTTCTTTTGGATAATTGTCATTATAAGAAATTTTTTTTTAAATGACATGGCATTGTAAATATTGGAGCAACAAAACTAACTACTCATTCAATAATTTTTGAGTATTTAGTATATGACAAACACTGTAGTTGGTTAGAAACGTAACACTGAAAAGGGAATATAGATACCGAGATTGCCGCCCCATGACGTGACAAATATATATTCATGAAATAATAATAAACCTAAATCTATGATCACAAAATTTGTAAGTTCTACAAATAAAAAATTTCACAGTATCATGAAAGCACAAAACCAACATTACCTGACTGAGGAGCTTATGGGGAGAAAGAAAGTTATGATGTACTGGGGTACAGCAACTTCCTGAGGAAGGACTCAACTACAACTTGGACTTCACAAAAGCAATCAGTGTAACCCAATTGCACGTACCCTCAAATTAATCTGAAATAAACAAATAAAAGAGGGAGGTAGCAAGGACAACATACACATTTCTGGCTTGCCCATCTTGACAGATGAGAGCATCATTTCCTGAAACGTAGACACTGGAATAAGACCTGCTTTGGGGAATTGAAAGGAGTGAGGATGAGACAATAATGGGCTCCATGTGACAGCATCTATTCTGGAGTTAGAAGTAGCAATACAATATCCACACAAAAGTATACACAAGAATGAGAGGAGATTTTGAAAGAGTAACTATCTCTACAGAAAATCTTTTTAAGAAGAAGAAATTGGGGAATGACAACATTTTTACTCATGTGGAGCACAGACTGCCCCTGGCCGTTCCTTGTTGGGTCCCAGGAAGCAGAGGCAGACTGCTGAAGCTGATTTCAGAGCAGTTGCTCCTGTCACCTCTGTTTTCACATTTGCCAGGGGTGCCGGTCTGTCAGGTGATCGTCCCTGGGTCAGGATGCAGAGGAGGTTAACCTAATTCACACTTTATCTTGCCATACTTTAGGCCAGATGTGTTCCAGTACTAAATAAACGGCTAAAATGATGAATTTTAGAATCCACCCAAAGGATCATCATACCAGCCTGTATTTTGTGGCTGCACAACCTGCACCTTCTTTAACATCTCAGGAAAATGACACAACTGCCACTACTTGTCAATCTGTTATGATTTTCTTTTTATATATTTAAGGGTAAAAAAGCCTTTAAAAGTTTTGCAATTAGAAAAGTTAGAAGGCAATCACTGGCCCCTGAAATCTGAATCAAAACAGTACCAAAAACATAGCATTTGAATGTATCAACAATCCAAGTTTTGGAAGCCAGCTGTTAGTGACTAGCTACATGGCCTCAAATAAGTGATATAATCATTCTGGGTCTCAGTATCATTATCTATAAAATTGGGCAAATGCCCCGTTTTAGATTTTTGGGACTGTGAAGCAGTTTCACTGTGCACTGGTTACCAACTTGGCTGAGTTTGGTAAGACAGAAGACACTCATGAGCAAGTCATACGAAGCAGGTTTATCACTTAACAGGTAGTCAGCCAGGGACAGCAGAAGACGAGGATTCTTTGTGACCTGGTCCTCCCAGGCTTAGTAAAGCTGCTTTTACATGGCCCACTTACAGCATAGCTGAGGAAGACTGAAAAGCAGCCCCCAGCCTGGGCTGTGAACCCCAGAGCAACTTGACTAAAGCTCTAAAGGACATCCTATTCCAGGAGTGGACTGGCATAGAACCTGAGCTGTTCCAGCCAGTTCTACCTTATCTTAAGATGTATTCTGAGTGGCTCAGCGCCTGTGGCTCAAGCGGCTGGGGCGCCAGCCACATACACCTAGGGTGGTGGGTTCGAATCCAGCCCAGACCTGCCAAACAACAATAATGGCTGCAACCAAAAAATAGCCGGGCGTTGTGGTGGGTGCCTGTGGTCACAGCTACTTGGGAGGTGGAGGCAGGAGACTTGCTTGAGGCTCTGTCTCAAAAAAAAAAAAAAAAAAAAAAAAGATGTCTTCTGAGCACATTCTACTGTTATTCTTAAAAACCATAAGCAAGAAAGTAGGGAGAACTGAGTCAGTCCAAACCTACCTAAGAATTGTCCCGCAGAGATAATTCTAATTAACATAGGGCTTCTTTTTGGATGGCATTTGGAAGCTTAATGCATTTATAATCCACATTATCTTATAAACTAATTTGTTTCTGCCTAATCATGTAGAAAATAATAGCTACCATTTACTAAGTGCATCCTTTATTTCAAGGCACTTTCCAGTGCTTTGTGAATATCAGTTCATTTATTTTTCAGAAAAATCTATGTGGTAGTTACTATAAATACCCTCATAGTTTTCCAGGTGAGAACACTGCAACACAGAGAATTGCTTGCTCAAGGTCGCAGAGGTTATGAATGAGGGAAGAAGGTTCTAAATGTAAATAGTCAGCCTTAGGAATCCAGATTCACATTTATTAAACTACCATGCCAAGGCCATAAGATTAGAATGCCATTAGAAGTAGATATTCCTATGTACTGCACACCTCCTGCTTTTAGGGTCAATGTGAATGTTTGAAAGTGTTTCTGTAAAATTGCAAGTGCATCCTTCCTCAGCCAGGCTGCATGGGTAGAAACCTATGTTGCAGGGAGGGATTAAAGAGGTAGGGCAAAGGTTTCTGGGAGTTTAGCAGAAAGAATGAATATTTTGACTAGTTAAAGACAAACTCGTGGCTTTGAGGTATCTTGAAAGCACACTGAACTGGAAGCCAGGAGACTTGTGCCCTAGTTCCAGCTCTAATAGCAGATATCAGCTCACGTCCCATCACCAACTCTCCCTTGGTACTCTCATCTAACATCAGAATTTGGGTCTAGAATCCAGACTAAATTAAATTAGATTGATAATCTCTAAAGTTTCTCCCAGTTCTAATTTAATAGTATCACCCTGTTGTATTAAAATAGAAAAGAAACATCATCTTTAGCCACAAAGGCCATGAGCAATATCTTTTCATCTTTGTAATAGGATTTTTAAAAATTGAGTTTTTCATTAATTTTAATGAATGCATGTTATTTTACTTAATTCAAGACAAAACGGAAATTATTTAAATCTAAACTACAGGATTCAGTACCTATGTGTCAGTGTGTGAAATGCAACTGTGTGAGGCTCTTGGACTCATTTTCCATGGTGAACTCAGTGTTCTGACCGGCAGAGCTAACTTCTGCATTCTTTTCCTGGTATAACACTTTATTCATGGTCCAGTTTTAGCTAAATTAATTAACGTTTGCAAGCAAAAGTGTCTTATCTTTTTAACTAGTTATGAAAAGTGCTTTAAAATCTATTACTTTCAGAGGAATCAGAATGTAAAGATAAGCAGCTGGTGACATTGTGTGGGACAAATCTACCATTAACAGACAGGAAGCCTCGGGGATTGCCTCTTTTCAAAAGGCACGTGGCTAAATGGCGGTTAAAAGTTCCAGGGTTAAGCCTTCCAACTTTCTGATGTGTCTGTGTAGGAAACTTTCCACTATTAGTAATTAGTACCCTCTAGACATCTGTTTCCCTGTAATAAAATACATAAGCCACAGAAAGATGAAATCTAATTATTATGATTTCCATTTCTAGGGCAAGGCCTTTTCATAAATAATTATGTCTTAGTGCATAACTGGTGAATTTTAAGCACTGGCCCTATCATTCATGATAATGAATAGATTTATAACCCACAAGCTCATTAACTACAGAAGACTAATTAAGACTTAAACTAAGAACACCACTATGTAAATTTCTCACTGAGGTTATCGTGGCAGTTTTGGCTACCAACTCCCACTTCTTACCAAATAGTCTTTATATCCAGACCCCAAGGGCAAGAGTGAAGCAGTGTCTGCACCAGTGGAAAGAGGAGTTTACAGCTCATGGGAAGTGCTTAACCTCTTCAGGAATACAAAATTCTCTCAGAGGCAGTATTTTGTATTCCTGAAGATGTCACTTAAAACATGTGCAAATGAAAATCATATAAGAACAAAGTAAGGGAAATAGCAGTGGACAAACCTGAGAAGACAAAGTCCCCATGCTCACAGAAGGACAAGACGTTCAAGAGAATAAAGCAAAACATTAAAATTGGTAAATGTACACAGGGGATAACAGTGAAGGTGTGCAGGCTTTTGTCTGAGCTTTTCGGTATGTTTAAAACATTTATAATTGTTTAGTAGTTTAATAGTTTCCTTTCTTAAAGTTTTTAATCTGTTTTGATTTGATATTCACCTATAAGAGAGAGGGGCCCAGTTTCATTCTTCTGTGTACAGATACCCAGTTTTCCTAGCACCATTTATTGAAGAGACTATCCTTTCTTCATTGTATGCTCTGGTGCTTTTGTCAAAAAATGAGTTGGCTGTAAATATGTGTGGATTTATATCTGGGTTCTCTGTTATGTTTCATTAGTATATATGTCTGTTTTTATGCCAGTATCATGCAGATTTGATTACTATAGCTTTAGAGTACATATTAAAGTCAGGTAATGTGATGTCTCTAACTTTTTACTCAGGATAATTTAGGCTATTTCAGGGTCTTGTGTGGTCCCATATAAATTTTAGGATTGTTTTTCTATTTCTGTAAATAATGTCATTGGCATTTTGATAGAGATTGCATTGAATCTGTAAATTGCTTTGGATAGTATTGGAAATTTTAACATTGGATAAGCACTCTAGGACATCGGTCTGGGCAATGATTTTCATGTAAGACTTTCATGTAGTATTGGAAATTTTAACATTGGATAAGCACTCCAGGACATCGGTCTGGGCAATGATTTTCATGTATTTCTGGGCAATACTAAAATAGACAAATGGCATTGCATCATGCTAAAAAGCTTCCACACAGCAGAGGAAATAATCATCCATGTGAAGGCACAATGCTTTTAATGGGAGAAAATATGCATAAGTTTTCTAACAAATGATTATTAACCAGAACACACAGGAAGCTCAAATAACTCAATAGGAAAAAAACATTTCTTTGAATGCTCAAAAAATCTGAATAGACATTTCTTAAAAGAAGACATACAACTGCCCAACAAGTTTGTGAAAAAATTGTCAATATCACCAACCATCCAAAATATTCAAATCAAAACCACTTCAACCCAGTTAAGTGGCTTTTATCAAAAAGATAGGGAATAATGAATTCTGGCAAGGATACTGAGAAAGGGTGGTAATGTAAATTGCTGGGGCCACTATGGAAAACAGTGTGGAGGTTCCTCATAAAACTAAAAATAGAACTATCATGTGATCGAGTAATCCCAGCACTTGGTATGTGGACCAAGGAAAGGAAATCAATATATCAGCAAGATACCTGTACTCTTACATGTTTATTATCATAGGAGTCTAAGCGTCCGATAATGGGTGAATAAGGAAAATGTAGTATATACGCAATGAAATATTATTTAGCCATAAAAGTGATGAAATCCCATCATTTGCAGCGACTTGGATGGAACTGGAGATAATTATGTTAAGTGAAATCAATCAAGCACAGTGAAGGCAAGTACTGCGTGTTAACATTCACATGTGGGTTCCATGAAGATAGACTGTAGATTGGTGATTACCAGAGATCAGAAGGATGGGGGGTAGGGGAATGGAAAGAGGTTGATTAATGGGTACATACGGATAGTTAGATAGAAGAAATAAGATCTAGTGCTCGATAGATCAGCAGAGTGCCTGTAGTTAACATAATCAATTGTGCATTTCAAAATAGCTAGAAGAGAATCATTCAAATGTTACCAGCATTTAAAAAGATACATGTTTAAGGTGATGGATATTCAAATTACCTGATTTGCTCTTTACATATTGTATGAATGTATCAAATAATCACATGTACTCCCCAAATATATGCATCTATTTATGTATCAATAAAAAGACCCCCCCCAAAAGTTATGGTCACTTAAAAGACTTTCAGAAACCTGTCATTCTAGCTTTTGTTTCACACCTGGATTGCCGATTACTACTCCCTGGCTTCTCCTCTGATACCATGTGCTCTACTTTAGAATTCATACACGCCATCTTCTGATATTTTGTTAGATTACTAATTCACTGCAGGTCCTGTTTGCAGAAGAAACTTCCTGCCTTCTCCCGTCCAGAGTGTAGTTCAGAGCTTGCCTCTTGCACGTGCTCTGTCCCTATTGCCTGGTGGCCTTTCATCTATTTCCACCATTATACTGAACAATTTTTGTAGTTATGTTGAAGAACATTTGCTGGGGATTGCTCTCGCTCCATCAAGAGAACAGCCAGTGCAGTTTAATTTAGTAGCTCATAAAGTAGTCTGCAAAACCAAAGAGGAGGAGGGAAACTAACGAATGAGGCTTTAGCTGCAGACAGGACAGGGTTATAATTTATGATGTGTTCCCAGCCAGAATTTACTCCCAGTAGGTAACAAATGGTATGCACACCAACAAATCACTGTTTACAAGCTGGGTCCTGCCCAGCTCGGAGCAAGCACAGTCTGTTAATCTATTGCCCTTCAGTCCATTCTACAGTGCAATTTGGTAAATTAGCAATAAGGCCTGGCCCCAAGTCCATTACACATGCAGTTAGCCATAATGAAGCAGACACGGTGCTTCATTTACACAATATGTTACACCCATTTCTAGGGATTGATTGTACTTTTGATTAATGATTCAGGGTTACTTCAGGAGCTAAATGTAAATCAATGCCTTAGTAACTTCATTCAATATCTCATGTATTTTCTGTGTAGGGATTTCTAGATCTTCCTTTGAGTTGCTATAAAGGACCAAAAGAAATAATCCCCACCTCCCGATGTCACCTTACAGTAACCATTCTCACGATTGTGAACAAAAATAAAATCTCAAGGCTCCCCCTCAGTGACTGATCGGATCCCCTCTTGGTGAAAAGGATTCTCAAAACTGAGTTGCTAGCCTTAAAGGGGATCAGACATGCCTCATCACGGGCACCCCCTTCTTCCTAGAGATGTCTTCTGTGGCTTATTAACAGGCCTAAGGCTTTGTAGGACCTGCCTGCTGGTCCCAATATACACAACAAATCACTTGATTCTGGGCATATGTTCTATGCTTTATCTCTGCTTAATAATCGTTATCTTAATGTAGCATTTCGTTATGATGATTCCTGATCTATTAAACAAAGCCTAACTCTTTCAGCCAACTGTCAGCCAAAGAATCTCTAAGCCCACCTATAACCTGTAAGCCCCTGCTTTAAGATGTCCCACCTTTTGGGAACAAACCAATGTATGCCTTCCATATACTGATTTATGATTTCACCCGTAATTCCTGTCTCCCTAAAATGTGTAAAACTGAATTGCAAAGTCACCACCTTGAGTTCACTTGCTCAAGGCTTCTTAGGCGTGGCTCCTGGTCCTGCCCTCAAATCTGGCCCAGAATAAACCTCTTTAAATCATTTTTTAAAGTATGACTTCTTTTCTGTCGACATTACACGTCATCATAGGGAAAAAAACCTCCAGGGAAGATTTTATAATTTTTAAAGCAAAGTGAAAATAAAAACAGAAGAAGAATGAGAGATATGTAGGGGACTCCAGAATCTGTTCCAAGATCATTCCCAAGCCTCGGTCTCTCCTGCAGCCTGAAACACTGACCTCTCTATGCAGTGTGTGGCTCCTCTCAGAGATGGCTCTTTGTTATATTCTGTCCTGAGAGAAGATAAATTTTTGGTTGGTAAACATTTACTGCAGAGAAGACATCGCCAGGAAAAAAAAATGCAAATCAGATGTGCTGCTATTAATTTTCAGGAGGCCACAGAAAGACGCTGTTCTCAATTTTCTCTTGGTCTCACAATCCCTTTACAGCCTTAAAAATTATTGTAGAGTCCTAGAAGCCTTTGTTTATGTGAGTGTTATCTAACTACATGTATTACATTGGAAATTAAAATTGAAAAATTTTAAAACATGCATTTATTTTAAAATAACCGTAATAAACCTCTTACATGTTTGCATGAATTGCATAGTTTGATGAAAAAGTAACTCCATATTCTAAAACCAAAATAATTTAGTGAGAACTGCATCATCATTCCACATTTTTTCAACCCTTTTCAACATCTGACTTGATAGAAGACAGCAGCATTCTTTTATATTCTCCTAAATAAAATCTGTTGGTATTTTTTGTTTTGGTCAAAGCACATGAAGCAAATTTAGTATCACATACATAAGAGAATTGACAAAGGGTACTTTGTGAAAAAGGGGGCTAGCTCTGCTTGCAATGCAGGTGACGGTCATACTCCATAGGCAGCAGAAGCGTTTTATGTGCACTTCTGTTTTGTCACACAGAATATTAAAAAGATGTATACACAAGGGTTGAGATTTACTAAAATAAAGATTCTCTGACTGTTGATCAAGGGTGTAAAATCAGCCTTATATTTAACCAGGAGTGCATGGTAGTAAAGAATATATGTGACCACCAATATAGTTTGGCGGCACTGCATTGGTTTGTCATAAGCCTCCAGCAATCTTATCCACTACTGTTTTTGCATCTTTAAGGCAAATTTCAGACACCAGAATTAGCAAGTTATGTGTAAGTATTATTATAAAAATAATTCGGATTTTTTTTTTTTTTGGACGCCCTGAAAATGTCTCAGGGCTGCTTAAGGCAAATTTCAGACACCAAAAAATTAGCAAGGTCTATACAAGTATTATCATAAAAAATAATTTTGATTTTTTTGGATGCCTTGAAAATGTTTCAGGGATCTGTAAGGTATTAAGGATCCTACTTTGAGAACGACTGTCTCAGAATTTAGCACACATAAAAACTCTGATCTTTATGGTACTTTAGGGTTACATGTAAACATGGAATGGTTTACATGTAACACCTCTTTTTTCCTCTAAAAACAAAACTGTTTTTGTTAACGTGTTTTTCTCTAAAAACAAAAATGACCCTTCAGATCACCCAACTGTTCCACTACTGGTAACCTAATGCTGTCACAGAAATAAAGCTTAATAAAATGACCTAATCTCGGTGCTTTATACATGAAGAAACGAAGATGAAGAGGGAAATATCAACCGATCAAGCAGGCAGAGGCTACCATTTTAAGACTTGTGATTAGCACCCAAATTCTGTTTTACTTTTGTGTGTGTGACTATTCAGACATGCAGTTTTTGTCTCTTTAGCATGTTCATCCCTGATTGTTTTAATCAGACACCCTCCGAATCACACACAGCAATGCCCCTTGCTTATGTTTTGGTAATTCAAATGGAAACATCTTTAAAATATTATCTCTGGGTGGTTTGACTACATGTAAAAGCTGTGTTCTAGCCCACAGCAATTAAAAATGGGTTAGTCTAAATCTCTGAGTGATAAAGTTTAAGGAGAAAACAAAACGCATACAACTCCTCATTATCTTTGCATGAATTTAAAATCTTTCTGCAGGACAAGACTGTTTAAACATGAATAATTGCAGTGGAGAGGAAATGAGTTCACCCTGGAATCCGGTCTCGGAAGATAGCAGTTGACACCACCCTTCGGCGGCGGTAATCTTGCCTACATTTAATATAATGAGTAGGAAACTATTCAGAAAGGAGAGCAGAAAGTACAAGAGAAGAAAAAAGCAATCGATATTTTCAGTGCTAAATTAGAGGTTTACTAATCTAGCCGTACCATATTGTAGATGTGGCTTGATTCATTATATGTGAACCACAGCAAATTTCCTCCCACGCAGAATAAAATTGTTACCTTAACCCATAAAAACATGATGCGAGATGAAGTGACTGCCACACATTGGAGAACTGCTTTAAAATGTTCCCTTCTGAAATCTGGGCTGCCTTTAGCTACTAAAATGTAGTTAATAATTCCCTTGTCAGTCATTTAAGAGCTATTTAGGTCTTGTTAATTGAATTTAAAAGAGCATTTAATAATAGAGAATAGAAAAAAAAAAAAAAAAGCTTAGGTTGGATTTGAATATCTGAATATCTTTCCTGAACTAAACTTGTTAAAGGACTTATGTCCAGTGTTTGAGACAGGCTGACAGGTGGCCTATTTAAAATAAATAGAAATATGTAGAAAGTGGGGTGTCATGATGCTTCTAAGAGCAATATAATAACCTGAATGCCAAGGACCCTACCAATCCTAGATTTTGTAAAGACAGTTTTTTTGATAGAGCATAAAGACAGGATTTATTTTTTTTAATTAAATCATAACTGAGTACCATTAGGGGTACAAGGTGCTCATTTGATATACAATGTGAAATTCTTAAATCAGACTAATGAACATATTTATGTTTGAGGATTATACCTTAGGTCCTTCCAGGCTTTGTGTAATGCCAATGGGAAGATGGATGCTGGCTTACACCAGCTGAGAATACTGTTCACCTCACAGTTCTGGCTTGAAGTAAAACAGACATGGGGAGCTGTACAGCTCCTGTCAATCTTATGGTCATTAGTGACTTAGACTAGGTAAGGACAGGTGGTAGATCTCTGTGGCATTACAAAGCTCCATTAACTAGGTGTCCACAACTGTAGTTTTAATATACAATAGCATCTAGCATTTAGATTTTAGCCATAGCAAATTGTTAACAATTAGAACTTTTTTTTGTATCATCTGTTATAAATTATAAGGACTTATAAAAATTCTAGCTTATTTCTAAAATATTAGTTCAAATAATTTTGTGGCATCTTTCGCTGACCCAATAATTTTTTGCCAATCCAAACATTCTACAATCAAAAGGGAAAACTGGGACAGGGAGTGCTACTTTGAGGCAGACCCAAAATCCTTTTTCCCTGCAAGTGTGGGCTAAAAAAGCCTTTGGAGTCATGATAGCAGCAGAAGGGCTCCCGAGCATCAACCTTGCAGGTTAACTTTATTAACCACTGATGGGACAGAACACCAGCAGGTAATTTCCAGTGAGCCACGGTAAAGACAAAGCCACACCAAATGTGATGATTACAAAGGCAGAAATGAATACTCCAAGTGCAAAGGCTGGATGGCATGGAACGAGAATAAATGTTTGAATATTGAGCTTTGTAAGCCCAAACAGAGAACATCACCCTGGAAAGAGGACTCAACTCTCAGCAACCAATATGGAGTGAAATCAAAAGTGGAAAAAGAGAAAATGAGAAAATTTGCCTATGTTTTTTAGATCGGCTCCATTTTACAAACAGCAGAGTTCCCTTGGTTCAACTATCACTCAATTCTTGGGAAGATAGAAGTATATTGAGATGAAAGTGGCTGAAAGAAGCAGAAAGGTGAGAAAGAAGAGAATAGTTGAATTTAAGTTTTAAGTATATTCCAGAATACCAAGAGAATATGGATAGCCATAGTGCCCCCATTTATTGAGCATGTGCCATAAGCTCATGACTCCATCTTTCCTATGCCAAATGGGACTAAAGACAGATAATAAAATGTTCTTTTTACACGTAATTAAAGGGGTAGAAATACAAAAAAGTTAAGACCCTAATAATAAAAATTTCCAGTAGAAAAATGCACTGCTCAGCTCTTCAAAGTTTCACACCAAGATTCTCCCACCTGTGTTATTTAATTCAACTGTCAATCAATGAAAATTATCAGTATTTCTAATTATACATATACCTAGTATATATTTTGATTTAAAATTAATATATATAAATCTATATCAATATGTAAGTACATAAATACATATCAGTATCATGCATATAAGTATATACACGTTTACATGGAGATATAGAGATAACAGATAACTAGGGTTGTGTGTCTAGAGAGAGAGAAGACAGGCAGAAAAAAGAAAAGATCCTGTAAGTCTTCAAACTCACCTCTATAGTTTAATTCCCTCAGTTAAGGGAAAAGAAATTGGGCCACAGCTCTTTTTCATTAAAACTGTATTTGAACTATTATATTTGGCCTAAATATGACTATACTCTTTTCCCAAATGAATTTGGTCCTTGAAAAAAAAATATGTGCGTTCTCAGCACTGATTCACAACCTTGAGTCCATTCTGAGCACCCTTTTGTTATAAAAAAAAAAAAAAAGGTGTTAACTCTGTCTCTAGGAATTATAAAGTTATGCTTTCATAAGTGTAAGAATAAAAGTTAGACTTTTTGCCATTGAAAATGACAGTGGAAAGGAGGGTACAGAGATGTCTCTCTAACACCCAACACTATGAGTCTTAATGACTAATGAATGTGCAAAAAAAACATGGGGCTGCAGAGAACCAGACTGATCCAGAGCTTCTAAACTAAGGCAGGGCCAAGACATACCTGAATCCCATAAGTAAAATTGCATATGACATTTAAAACTAACCTGAATATGTATCCATTATAGGACATGTGACTAGAAATAAATCAGAATACAGGTAATTCTTTAAGCCTGAGACTCAAACTCTCAAACAATAAAGGCTGCGTAAGAAAGCTGTCTGAAGGAACTTGGAGGCCCACTCAATTTTCATATCCACAAAATCTCTTCACTACTGTTTTGTCTCTACAAGATCGATCAAGTCTACACTGGTAATTCTGATGTTCTTGGTTGATAAAGCAGATATGTTACTCCTGGCTTAAATGAAATGAACTTAAAGTACAGATAATTTTAAACTACAAACAATAACTAAGAAAATGACACGAAGGCTATGTTAACCAGTTGGATGAAAGTATTTCAAACTGTATATAGAAACAACACATTGTAGCCCATGATAGTATTAATGTACACAACTATGATTTAACAAAAAAAATAATTTAAACTAGAAATAAGTACAGATGTAAAAGTGAATATGGGTGCCGTGGTCAACTGCTCTATTGCAAGTTAATTGTTGGAGGATTTTTGGGTTGTTTAACATGTAATCAGATTCATCAAAAATTATAATACTTATAATTATATTTTAAATTAAAACTATTTGCATAAAATAATGCAAATATTTCATTTTGAATAAAGTGCATAGGAAAAAAGAAGAAACATCACAATACTAAAAAAATAAGCTGGAAAGAATTGTATGCTTTTTCATTTTCATTTGATGATGAGGTAAATCTACAAAGGAAATCTACAAAGATATTTCTAACCATTTGACAGCAATATTCAGGGACACCAATTATACCTTTATCAAGAAAAAATAAGGAATATTCCTACTTTCATAGATGAAGTCTATCCGATCGTTTGAATTCTACAAAATAAGTTTTTTTACAAATAACATTAAACATGAGAGCTAAGCAACATTAATTGAGAAAAAAAAAACAATTTGAATACCAAATGAAGAACAACTTAAGCTGCTTGGATTCTGGGCAACAAAACAAATTATACTTCAAACAAAATTCTTCTGTGAAAATAGAACAAATATTGATTCTTAAAAAATTTAGACTATTTTCTAATGAGAAACTATGGGTTATCTTAAAGATTTTTTTTTTTAAGTTAACTTCAGAGAGAAGTAGTCTATAATTATGCCTTTGTGCCAGTCCTTGAATAAAACAATTGACTGGAGGAACTGAATATCATAGTAACACAATATAGGGTCAAAATATCAGGTTATATAAGGACAAAGAGGCACAAGTAGCAAGATATTTTACTATAGCTCTGTCAGTCTGCTGTTCTTTATCTGAATTTAAAAAATAAATGAGAGCTCAATAAAAGAAATGCAATTAGAATTCACACTGAAACCAATAATCTAAAAAAGGTATATTATCTAAGTACCTATGAAACATTAACAAAATTTTGATCATGTATTTAGCTCCAAGGGAAAAAATAATAATAAATTCTTTAAATTGGAAAGAATACAAATCCCATTCAATGACTACAATCTAATTTAAAAAGCCATAGATAATCAAAGTTAAACTATCTGCCTCCTCAGATACTTGAAAGCATCCTATTAAACTTCTTTTGAGGGAAAAAGTAATTAAAAACCTTAGTTATTGAACAAAATCAGTAAAAATACCTTTCATTTTTAAATACATGGGACATGGTTAGAGAACCCTAATTTGGAAGAGAGATATGGTCTGAGGAGGATAATTGCTATTTGTTTTGCAGTTATCATTTTTTTCCTCACTTTTTTTATTAAATCATAGCTGTGTATGTTAATGCCATTATGGGGTACAATGTGCAGGTTTTATATACAATTTGAAATACTTTCATCAAACTGGTTAACATAGCCTTCACCACATTTTCCTAGTTAAGGAAATGTGTTAAGACATTTATATTCTATACTTGGTAGATTTAACATGTACCCTTAGGTATCATTATTTTTAAGGAGAGGGTAGATAATGAAAACTCATCAGTCAGCCATGCTGACAAAATGACACACAAACGTGGTCAGGGAAGACCCTGGTCTTTTTGTTACAGATGGGTTAAGTGGCTTTGTATCAGCTTCTCCCTCTTTAAGGAGGGGACAGTAAGTTCTTCCTTCTGATTAAGTGAAGAGTGTTGACAGGCCTTTTAGATTGCCACAGCTTATCACAAAGAGTAAATAAGTCATCCAAAG
This sequence comes from Otolemur garnettii, assembly GCF_000181295.1. Lineage (NCBI taxonomy): Eukaryota > Metazoa > Chordata > Mammalia > Primates > Galagidae > Otolemur > Otolemur garnettii. The sequence continues at coordinate 13,808,338 of NW_003852398.1, read as the reverse complement.
ATAAAATAGTGCTTGGCACAAAGGGGATTCTCAGTAAATGTTAGTAAAATTCCAGTGGGCAAACAATCCAAAGAATAGAAAAGCAAAAGATACCAGGTGTTAGAAAAAGTGAAAGGGCATGAGAGTTGAGAAACCATGGTTGGATTTGACCACGGGGTGTACCACCAGAAAACAGTTTTTTCTTTATTAAATCATAACTGTGTATATTAATGCATTTATGGGGTACAAGAATGCGAATCCATTAAGAGTAAGGGAAGGAAAAGATAATAGATTTCAGGAGATTACAGTGCTCCCACATAAGTTTTGGGAGAAAAAATAATCCAGGACCTCCAATAGGTATTCTTAATGATTGACTCATGTAAATCATTTTGCAAAGCTATTTCACAAAAAAAGAAAAAAAATCTTTCCGCATACTTTTCTCTGCTGTACCCACTGTGGAACTCTAAAAGGCCTGTCAACATCCTCCGTTTACTCAGAACCGCCTTGTGTTTTCCGTCTAGTACCATCATTCTCGATCACGTGTAACAAAATCTACAACAGTGTCAGCCTTTGTGTTAGAAGCCAGAAAGCAAGACATACTGATCTCAGGGGGTAAATCAGATCTGATTTTTAAGCCCAGCCCCAAACCCAAATGTTTATGTAAAATACATTGATTCTTAGATGTTGGTTATAAATATTAAAACACAAAAATTATTAATAAAATCAAGTAGAGTTTACACCTTATCACCAACATAACATTTATATCTGATATTCAATTTCTCGCCTACTGTATTTTTCATCTCTTTCAGTTTCCTATAAAACTTATGTCTTGGGGGGGGGGAGGGAGTTTCTAAGGAACAAGAGATTCAGAAATAAAAGACGTTGGGGAAGTACTACCTACTCCGAGGGCATTTATATCATATCTTGTGTCATCTCATTTTATTTTTTTCTAGTTCTAAAAATACCATGCTGGCCAGATTTCTGATCAAAGGTGGATTTGACGGAGCAGAAAGTTATAAAACTATATATTAACCAGCTAAAATCTTTTTCAGAAATCAAATTAAAGAAAATACAGTTTCATTTCAGGTAAAATTCTCTCATAGAAGTGAGAGAAGTTTCTCAACATTCAGCAATCCCAGAACCTCTTAACTCCAGGAAACCCATAAAACACAAATTATTTTATAATTATACAATATATTAGAATTGCATCATTATTCTATGCAAGGCATTATGCTAAGCACTTTGCATCAATTACACCCAAAACCTAGCATAAAGGACTATTTTTATTTCCATTTTCAAATGAGAACTCAAGGACTCACAGAAAATAAACAGTCTGCCATAAATCGGATAGCTGAGACTCAAATGCACGATAGCTTGATTTTTCTATAAGGACCAAACAAAATGGCTAGGTTGGGTCCTTACAGAAAAATCAAATTATTGTGCATTTGAATCTCAACAATAAACGATGAAAAAGCAAGGAACAAAAAGAAAATAAGAGAAAAGAGGAAAGGCATAGAAAGGGAGCAGTAACAACAATAGATATAAACCTCACGGTCACTTATCTGCCTTTACAGAGTTCTACAGTTGCATTTTATTTTATTTTATTTTATTTTTTTTGAGACAGAGCCTCAAGCTATCCCCCTGGGTAGAGTGCCATGGCATCACGCTCACAGCAACCTCCAACTCTTGGGCTCAAGCGAGTCTCCTGCCTCAGCCTCCCAAGTAGCTGGGACTACAGGTGCCCGCCACAACGCCCGGCCATTTTTTGGTTGCAGCCATCATTGTTGTTTGGCGGGCCTGGGCTGGGGATTCGAACCCGCCACCTTAGGTGTATGTGGCTGGCACCTTAGCCACTTGAGCCACAGGTGCCGAGCCTACAGTTGCATTTTACCCTGTACGGAGAAACACAGGGCTTTTTGGAATGCATTTCTTAATAAGGATGGTGTCTGTAACTTGCCAAAGCTATCTGAAATACAATCCAGAGAAATACTAAAGAATGGAGGATTCTCTCTCTCTCTCTCTCTCCCCCTTCCACCCCTCCCCCATACTAAGTAGAAAAAGCAGCAGCAAGAAGAAAATAGGAAAATATGAGTAATTTTTTCATCTTTGCTCCAAATAATGGATTCAGGAGGATATACTCATACGTATTTCACTGCCTAACTTTAAAAAGAGTTCTGCTGGGATTTTCTTTTCTGAGGAATTATAGCACCAAGTGTTGTTTTTAATGAGATTCAAATCAGAAATTTTGGACACAGAAAAATTTTTACCAAAGGTCAAATGCACCACAGTAAAGACTGGAAGGTTATTACCAAGGAGTCAAAGGAGGCATTCTTAACATTTAGCTTTCCTTATGTTTAGACGTCAACTTATAATATCTGGATATTAAAATGTTAAAACTATTGGTATGACTGTTAACATGAAAATAAATAAGATGCCATTTAAATCAATCCCAAAGTTATATAAAAGTCAAGTAATGAGAAGGCCAGAGTTATTCTTAATGATATTAGTAAGCTATAGCCAGTATATCAATCCATAACTTTCCAAGGTTGTCCAGAATTCTTATGTAAATATCCAGAGTGAATTGTTCCACAGTTGACAAAGAGAAAAAGCCTGATGTTCACTGCATAGCCTACCAGATCATTCTAGTGGAAAGAAAATTGATTTAGCCATGATTCCTTGCTTGTTGAAAACTTTACCTTGATAATAGTCACTGGGCTTAATAGCAGTTCTAATTTTCGTGCTGTAGAATTCATCTGCTTCTGAGAAACTACTTTGCCATATGTTTCTAAATCTTTTGACATTTAGAAGTATTATGAAGGCCACTAGATTTATAAAAGTGCTGAATTTCAAAAGAATATGTATTTCTAGTCATTTCTTAAGAGCAAATGTTTACAGAAATGATTATGTACCTAGAAGAACAACAGGTGTAAAGAAAATGGCTAAGAAATCTTGTTATATCTTGTTTTCTTCAATATTGGTAATTTAAGAAAGGTCGCATGGTTTTGTGTTGCTAAATTTAATTTCCAATGTATTCTGCTGTCAATTGGTTATAATAGAGTGTGATCAATGGTTATAATCTCAAATGTTTACAGGGTCGAGACAGTTAAGAAGTAAAGTGCGTCCAGCTAGAGAAAAACCACATGGCCATCTTGCTCTACATTTTTGTCGTACATCTTTTGTCAGGGATTAAATACAAATCCTGCATGGGTTTAATGACAGATGACAAATCACGTTAAATATTGGTGTGTCAAAAAGGAGTGATGAGAATTTTGCCAAAGTGAAGACCTCGTATCTCACTAACGGTGTCAGTCTGTTCTTTAGCCAGTTCCATCTGATCACTACCTTTGATAAGGTGAGTCCATAGCTACCAAATTTTTTGATTGTTTTTACACTTCTGAAACTGCTTCTAAAGCATAACACAAACAAAACGCATCTGTAAATCGTTTTAGGTCATAGGCCTGGTCTAGGTTTATCTGCCAGTCAGGAAGCGTGCAGGGTGGATATAACAAAAATCATGCAATTATATGTGAATCAGTGAAGAGAAATTTTTGTGGGTCTGTCTTAATGTCTGTTTGTTCTTGACTTCTAAGCTTCCGTGTATAAAGGGATAACTAAGGAGACGAGTGAAAGGGCCACACAGACTGTAGGTGGTCACAGTCAAACCATACTGTGAACATGTTCCGTGACAGACCATATATACAGCAGTGCTTCCATTAGATAATACCATATTGTTCCTGTACCTTTTCTATTTTAGGTATACAAACACCACTGTATTACAGTTGCCTACAATATTTAAAAGAGTAATATCTCATACAGGTTTGTAGACCGGGAGCCACAGGCTATCCCATATATCCTAGCTTATGTCATCCAGGTTTGTGTAAATGAATTCCATGATGTTGGCTCAATAATGAAATCATCCATGACACACTTCTCAGAATGGATCCCCATCATTAAATGATGTAACTGTACTTGGTGCTGCAATTTAATTCCCTGTTAACTATATTTATGACACGGTATAAGACACTTATCATCTCTGTGCCACTTTTTCCCTCTTTTGAATTGATGAGAAGAAGACCAGATAATGTCTAAAACTTCTTCTACTCCTAACAGTCTAGATAAGGCAGCCAAGTATTTCACAGCTTCTCAATGACACTTAGCAAAGTTGTTAGTCACCCTGTACCAAGCATATAATTTCTCCTTATATCTTCTTTAATACTTCTTTTTACTGATACAGTTTCCTTTCCAAAGAATACCTTTTTTGATACTTCCATGCATTTTCTTTTTTATTCTTTCCATCTTTATGCCTTTGGACGAGGATGAAAGATAGATTTTATCTCATGTGTCCGGTCTAATATTGAAGCGGTTTCTTAGAAGACTGTGTTCAAAAGGATTGTGAGCCCTTCCAAAGGTGTATATAGAAACGTGGTTGCTTATCAATGCCTGTGTGGGTGAGGGAGAATAATGTACACTTTATATCACAGAAATAAGTTTAAACATAGTGGTTCTGTATTCCAAAATTTCAAATTTACTAAACCCTGGATTAATGACTATTTTTATGACTATTTTCTTTCCACTTTTTTAGGGGACTTTCTCTCCCCCTCTGTCTCTCCTCCTCTCTGTCTTTCTTGCTTTTCTTTTATTTTTTTCAAAAGGAGGGCACAGCATTGGTACCCCAACACACAAACCATAAGAGATATTTTCAACAAAGGCCTTATGTTAAGTTGTATTTACAATCCTTGAAAATTCATAGTCAGAGCATACAAACTATGTTGAACTAAAATTAACTGTGCATGTAACAATTGCATTTTCATTGAGGTATTTTCTGACAAATGAGGCATCCAGTTCATCTTATTCTTTACAAATAAGTTGCATATGGAGGGGGCAAAGAGGTGCTGTGCAGTTTACAAGACCTGTCAAAATTTAGCCAGATACAAGATTCTTGCTGTTTGTTTTGCCAAATAAGTTTTTTAAATATTTGCCAAAATAAACTCTTGTAATTTTATAAGATTTTATTGCTTCTCAAATAGAATTTTTCAAGATTTAAAATGTCCATATGTAGAATTTTTTAATGATTATAATTTTAGTATGTGTCGTGTCTACTACATATAAAGGAGGTCTTCTGTCTTCCTTGGTAACGAAATAGGAATGATTTGCAGTTTACTCTATTATCAGTAAATAAACATGTTAAACATGTGTCTATTTAGGATATTAAGATTCCTGACCCCCCCCCCCAAATAAAATGTTCTCTAGGATTGAGTATCATTTCAAGTAACCTTCATAAAGAAAGAGTTTTCTAAATTGAGGCAAATGCAAATTACCACCAGTCTGGATTTTTTAATTAGTAAAGAATAAATTATCCTGCACTTATATTACCACTAAAGCTGACAATTATTAATGAATACATTTAAACAAAAACAACAACTTTTAGGAAACGGTTAGCCATGCTTTGAGAATTCAGGAATCAAAAAATTTTTCTGATGAAGCTTGCTCAGATGAAAATATTTTAATCTCATTTACATTTCTACCTAATATTAGAAACTGCTCTGTCTGCTTGCTTTTCCCCCCAAGACCCAGAAGCCAAGGCTTTTTCAATTACAGTGCTATGCTTTAAAATGACCAAATCTCTAAATAAAGGCCCTCTTTGGATTCTGTGGGGAGAATTTCTGTGTGGATTATACAGCTACAACTTTAACTCTGCCAGAACCATTAGGCTAAGAAAGCTGTTGACCCAAAAGGTAAAAAGTCCATTTATGTTTCACTCTGCTGAAGAAGTTCAGTCCAGCTATTTTGAACAGTAAGAGGAGAAGAAGGGAGCAGGGGAGGGAGAAAAGTTTCATTTCTCGTTCTGAGAGATTCTGCGTTGAAAATAGTGCATTTCTGCCTTTGAGAATCTTTTCATTAAAACTTTATGGTCTCTAAAATTCTGAAAATCTTTCCGAACTCTGAAATCTCTCCAAATGGTCACATGACCCGAATAATTGCAATCTCTAGAACTTCACTATGCTGGGAACTATCAGTATGCTACATGCATGCGTGAATTTTATTATCGCAAGGTAATTAATACACTGACTGTGCAGAAACACCAAAAGTGATACTAGAGGAATACAGGATTAGTGTTATCATTAAAAAGAATCACATGCCCTCAAGCATGTCCTTGATTATTCAGAAGACCAAGTGATCATCTGCATGGAATTTATCAATAATTCATATGCCTACCTAATGCACTTTAACTGAACTCTTTCCTTTTGAATAGTGAATCATCCTCATTCAATACTTTAAAAAGTGTAAAGTTTTGGCAAATTTAATGGGATATCAATTAGCAATGGGGGCTCAAGCTTGGGCTTTTGTCTTTATTTACACTCTCTCTCTGAGTTCTCTCATCTATTCCCGCATCTCTAAATACCATTATGTGCTGCTGATTTATCGGAACTTTCTGTCTCCAGCTCTGTCCACTCTACTGCCCTCTATATCCGTTTATTCAATTGCTTACTTAATACTTACACTTGAATTAATAAATATCTTAAACCTAAGGCTTCAATTTAGAAAATCCATTCTTCTACCGATTTTCACTATTAGTGCAAAAAAGCGCCACCATCTTCTCAATAGCACAGATAAAAATTCTACAAGTCATCCCAGATTCCTTGTCCATGCCATCCTCCACCAAGCTCTGTGTGTTTCACTTGTAAAACAGAATTCCAATGTTCCCACTTCTCCCCAGCTCCACTGCTAGCATCCTGCTGCCAAGCACCATCACCTCGTGCCCAGGAAAGTGCAATAGTCTTCCAAATAGATGACCGTTCTTACTCTTTCCTCTTCCGCAACTCATTTCCCAAAGAGCAGCCAAAGCACCATCGTACAACTAAGAATCAACCTGTGCCACTTTCCTGAACCTTATCGTGACTTGACACTGTATTGAGAATAAGTCTCAAACTGTTAAACTACATAGTCCAGGGTCACCTACTCCTTCTGGTATTCTTTGAATCCTCTATATTGATTACTTATGTTGTTTCTCTCTCCTCACTTGAATATAAACTCCAAGAGAGCAGAGACTTTTCTGCCCAGCATGCATCTTGCCCAGACCCTAGAACAGTGTGGCGTACTGGAGACTCTGAATAAATGTTCCTAAAAATAATGAGTCAGATATTCCAATTATTAATACAAATATATGCCTGTAAAATGGATAGAAAGGGCAGTGCTGGTCATTGTTCTTCTAAAGTAAAGTCACACAGTAGACATAACTGTACTTTTATTTTCTCATTAACCATTAATTTGAGGAATCTCTATTATCAACATTTGAATGGTAAAGCTTTAGTTCATTCTTTTTAATGGTATGTAATATTGCATTAAACAACTCAAAAACGTTAGTCGTATATCCCTATTAATAACATTTTTCTTTTTTTGCAAAATAAAGAGTATCTTTTTCCCTTATCTGTTTCATCTTTAAGATTTTAGGAGTCTTTTTATATTTAGGTTTAATTCAATTCCATCATTAATCTATAGTAATTCATAATATGTTTTTGCTAGACCAACATTTTTCATTTTAAAGATTTTTATGTCTTCTCTTGGTCTTGCTTATTATCTCTATGTTTTCACCCTTGATTAAGAAGGCTCCTCACTGTCTGAGATCATAGACGGTCTCCTATGCATTCATGCAAAGGCTTTTATAATTTTTATAAATTTTAATCCTTATGGAATTTAATTTTAACTATAGTAGGAGACAGAAGGTCCATTATCATTGTCCTTTAGAACTGTTTCAAAGATGTCCCCATGATCTTGTTCCTTTCTAAATTAGACTATCGTCTACTATGGCGTGGTAGTTTATTTATTATACTTATGTTTTCCTTTCAAGTATGTTGGCACATACTGTGTGCATTGCGACATTTCCTACTTCACTTCCTATGACCAGATGGAATTGGTTGCAGTGCCTTTATAATATTGATACATTTTCTCATTGTTCTTGAGGTATTTGCAAGCTTTTGTGGTTCTCCATAAATATTAAGATCCTCTTTTACAAGTAAAAACTTATGTTTTTATGTGGTGTTCTAATTGAAACTGCATGAAATGTATGTTAATTTAGGGACAATTGACCTTTTTGTAAGATCCTTCCCTGCTAAGAATATCATTTTCTTTTCTATTTACTTAGATCCTGTTTTTCAACTTTAAAAAAAGATATTCTCAATAAATCATGTGTCTCTTTTTCTGGAACATATTACTAAGCATTTTTCAGTGTATTTTTTGCTGTAGTTAATTATTTCCACTACACATTTAGCTGTGTTTGTGAGTATTGTCAGAGTTGGAAGTGTTATTTTATGTTTATATTCCTTCTCCTCTTTATATTATTTTCTGGTGAATTCTAGAAGTCTGTTTTTTTATGTTTATATTTCATATATTTATCAGCAAAACAGTATTTTATTCTAGTTTTCCCATGTTTATTCTAGACTTAATGAACTTTCAAGAACTTTTAAGACATGAATGCTTATAACAGATATGCCTGTTTCATTCTAAATCAGTTTTACTTTTTAATAAGAGTACTGATTTAGTTTCATCTTAAAAGTCTTTATAAATTTAATCTTTCAAAGAATTATAAATATTTAAAAATGTAAAAAGTGATTAATTTTTTTGAAACACCTCAAACTCACTATGATATGTGCTCCTCAACTACTGTGATCTAATGGACTATCTATTCGAGGTTAATGTTTGGAAAGGAGTCTAAATTGCATCTTATTAGTGCTCTTTTTGGATTTTGTTTTAGAATATAAAAGTATAAGTTTATTTTACATTAAAGAGAGAGAGAAGAGAGTGGAGAGAAGAAATGAGAGAGAGAAAAGAACAGAAATTGAGGGAACAGAAGATGAGGGGTTGGATATTTTATCTAAATTAAAAATTGTACATTGAGAAATAGGTCTATTATATTTTGTCAAGTACACTTTCACTATTTATTGACATGAAAATTCTATTTTACTATGTTAATACAATCTATTATATGTTTCTGGAGAGTAAAATGAACTACCATTCCTTAAATAATCCCTACTTTATAATAGTTCATTGTTTATTGACACATCTCTGAGGTATTTGCTAAAATTTTGTCAAGAACTTTGCTCTATATTTACAGTTAAAAATAGTCTATAGTTTTATTTTTATACTATATAACTATTATACTAAAGCAGTATTGGCTTTACAAAATTGAATGGAAAATAATCCTTTCTCTATGCCATTGGAATTTTCTGTTCTTTAAATAAACCAAAATGAAACCAAAGCTAAAACCAGGTGGTAAGTCTATCATGTCCTAATTATTGATCAGTTGTATGTATCAGTTTTTCCTATTTGTTTGTGGCAATTTATTTATGTTTTCTACTTCTTGTGTAAATTTTTGATGATTTACATTTATTTTTCTAGAACATCATCAGTTTCCTTAAGATTTTCAATGTTATTGTGCTAGAACTGTATACAGTATACAAGTGTTCTTGTAATTCTCTGATTCCTGGGCGTCCTTAGATGTTACTTGGTTGGCTCACTGAAACATGGTCTGTTTGTTGGCAATCCCAGTGAAGCCAAAATCCTATAGGCCATAGAAGAAAAGTGGTCAATATCCCTAGACTGTCACAGCTGGCAGAATGCCAGTTCCTTGTCATGGCACAGATGGAAAGTTTTTTGGCATTCCAGTTTCCCAGAACTCTTTGGGTTCTACTTATCTATCCAACTCCCCAGATCCTTGGGGCTTAAAAGGAATCTGACCCACTTATGTCAGGTCAGTGTTGATCTGGATCTCAAATACCCATCATTCCAGCTATCCCTAGGTCTGCTAAATTCTGGTCTCAATATACAGTTCAATCCCATAAAAGAGAAATTTGCACACCAATTTTATCATTCTTTCTACTGTACCCTACCAAAGATTGAGGCTTCATATATGACCATCCTCTCCATCAAGTATTTCACTTAGGAAGTATAAGAAACCCAGAGGGGAATAGATGAAGGAAGCTGTTGTTAAGTTGGCATGCTTGAAGAATTGTCTCAGTTTTGTTGTAGACATAATAATTGTTTATATGCAGCATGTTTGCTCATGAAATAAAAATGAAAGTAGAGATGGCCTCAGTTTAATAGAATAATTTTTAGGTTATAGAAAAGAAGAGAAAATGCTTTTTGAGATGTCTCCAGCTCTGTTAAATGTCAAAATATCATACCATGGTTCAAGTAGTTGAGAAAAGTACTTAAAATATTCCTTTCTTATTTCTTTGATGTTTATATCTGTATTAACTTTATTAAGTCTTATATCTTTTTTGGTAGAATAAATAGGATTTTTATAGATGTTTGCAATAAAAATAAAATTAATGTATTATGGTGTTGCTGTGAATAGTTAATGAGTTAATCCATGTAAAATACTGAATCTACTTTATGGTGTGTTCATTCATTCATGCATTAAATATTTTATCAACCACTAAGTGCTAGGCATTTAGTTGGAAGACAGACAAACAAGATTCAGTTCATATCTTCATGGAACTCTCCCCAACAGCAGAAATACAGCCAAGGTATATGCTTTTGCCACTTCTTTTTAGCATTATCCTGGGGGATAATGTTGTTTTTATTTGTAGCCAACATGACCATCTACAAAAATCCTATTTATTCTACCAAAAAAGGTACAAGACTTAATCAAGTTAATAGAGATATAATATTAATACAGAAAAATCCATTGTGTTTCTATATAGTAGGAATGAACAGTTAAAAATTGGCATTTAGGCTCGGCGCCTATAGCTCAACCGGCTAAGGCGCCAGCCACGTACACCTAAGGTGGCGGGTTCGAATCCCCAGCCCGGACCCGCCAAACAACAATGACGGCTGCAACCAAAAAATGGCCGGGCGTTGTGGCGGGCGCCTGTGGTCCCAGCTACTTGGGAGGCGGAGGCAGGAGACTCGCTTGAGCCCAGGAGTTGGAGGTTGCTGTGAGCTGTAATGCCACAGCACTCTACCCAGGGGGACAGCTTGAGGCTCTGTCTCAAAAAAAAAAAAAAAAATTGGCATTTAACACACTATTTATGTTCACGTTAAAAAAGGAAAACATATGAGTTCTATTAGTCAGCATTATCCAGATAAACACAATTGGTAACAGAATACATATGTACACCAGCTGTCTATGACCATGGGTTCCACATCCATGGATCCAAGCAAGTATGGATCAAAAATACTTGAAAAAAAAGAGTATGGTTGTATCTGTACTGAATATGCACAGACTTTTTTTCTTATCATTATTTCCTAAACAATACAGTATAACAGCTCTTTATATAGAATTTACAGTATATTATGTGTTATAAGTAACTTAGGGAAGATTTAAATGATACAGGAGGGTGTGCATAGATTATATACAAACAATAAACAATTTTATGTACGGATTTGAACATCCATGGATTTTTGGCATGTGAGGAGGGCCCCAGAACCCATCCCAAATGAATTCAAAGACACTGTCAAAGAAACATCAAGCCATAGTCTGGTAGGAAATATATTCAAATAATGTACCTCAAAAAGAACTTTCATTCAGAATATATTTTAAGAACTCTGAGAATTCAAAAATAACACACAACAAAAACTTCATTAAAAGACTGAGCAAAGATCAGTTCCATTGAAAATGATGCTGATGACAAATATCACATGTAAAGATACTTAAAATATTTAGTCATTATAGAAATACAGGTTAGAACCATAAGAAGATACCACTACACACCCATCAGATTTGATGAAATGAAAGAGTGATCCTATTGAGTGCTGTCAAAGATTTGAAGCATTTAGAACTCTAATACTCTGATACTAGGAAGGCTAAATGTATCATCAGAGTCAAACTACTTTGAATTTCACTTTTCTGGAAAAATGAAACATTCTTTCACCTGATATTATATATCCTGATATTCCAGTCCTACCCACTAGCATTGAAAGCATATTCCTGCAAATATAAGTATACAAATGATTATAACATCTTTATTTGTAATAGACCAAAATTGTAAATAACCCATTATCTCTCAGCATTTTAAAGAGTAAAGTCTGATATAGGCAAACAATGAAATCCTACTTAGCAAAATAAATCAACCCTTAGTTCAGGTCAAAACTGCGTGACGTTCAAAATAGCTATGCACAGTAAAAAGTGCAGAGAAAATAATTACATGCTCTATGATTTCACTTTATAAAATTATAGAAAATTCAAAAAAAATCTATAGTTAAAGAAAGCAGATGAACGATTGCCTGAGGTAAGAAGGTCTGGAAGAAGCAAAGAAAGGATTACAAAAGTGCTAAAGAAACTTTTGGGGATAATGTATATGTTTGTTATCCTTAGAGCTGTGATGTTTTCATATACATCAGAAATATTTCTTAAACTATTCCTTTAAATATGTGATGTTTATCGTATATCAATTACATAACACTACTAAAAATGTCTAAAGCCCTTTTCTAGTCTGTAAAGTTACAAAAGAGGACTGACGTATAGAAACTTAATAGTGAAACTTTTATGTCCTCGATCAAGGCTATTCCTGTGAATCCAACCATTTTTCATTCATTCTCATCTACACATTTATCAGTTGTCGAGCAGAGGTCTGTCACAGCTGACAAACAAAATTTTATGGTTAAATCCTAACATTTTTCTGCAATACAGCATAGAACTAAAGTGCAAGACAGGATACTTAAAAATATCAGCATATCTAACACATAAACTTTATATGCAAAAAATTACAGCATGCATAATACACACAAATATGGAGGAACTCTCTTGTATACCTTTGTCACTGATTGCATCAATGTCACTTAATATGATAGTAATTACAAAGTGCTAGTGCATATCCATCTTTAAATAAACTCAATAACAAACAGCAGTCATTAATACTCAAATTATACTTATTAGTATCCTTAAGTATTAAAACCTTTAATCTTGTAATTATTTGATTAAAGCAGTATATGTGAATTTGATTAATAAACTCTATGTATTGATTGAGCAATCTACTTGATACGGATTTATCTGCCAAAAACTCATTGTAATTCAGCAACATCATTAACTCTAATGATGGTCATTGTGGAAAATAAGGGCATTGTTCGTATCATGGCCTCTAGCAAATTAAAGATATTTTTCTCTCCAGGTTTTAGCGATTTGATTTTGTTTTGACAAAAGGGAAAAGCTGTTTAATATGATCTGATTATGATTTATAGCAGCAGTGCTTGAAATGGAAAATGAAAACTCATGATTCTCTGATAGAGGAATAGTTGAATAAGTTTTATACTGTAGGTCACAATGTAGCTGAAAATATTTTATGTACAGAAGTATAAAACAAATCTAAGTACATCATTAAATGAAATAGAAATTAAAGAATAATTATATTTTAAAAGATGAACAAAATCATTTTACAATGTGTGCATAATTCTTCTTAAGAATACAAAGTATGGTAAGAAATGTTTATCAAACTATTAACATTAGTTACTTTAGCCTGTGTGGCAAATTAGTTTTTTTTACTGTTATTAAAAAGTACATATTTTTCTTCTTTAATTCGTATAGAATATGAAAGAAACATTATCTCTCAAAAACATAATTTTAAAAGCCCAGAAAATGAATTCCTATGTATGTAAAAATATTTATATAATATTAATAACTCAAATTAACAAAGCTACTTCAAGGAGTTACCATGTATTAAGGAGATATTATGTACACTTTCTCATTTTGACAACATGACAAAGCATCACTATTTTCATTTCACTGGTAAGGAAATTAAGGTTCAAAGAGAATAAGTATCATTTTCAGAATCATACAATTGCCAAGTAGCAAAAGTTAATTTAAACACAATCTGACCAAACATCTTAGGCTTTTGACTGCACACTTTCACTCTGACATATTCATAGCCTACTTCAATACACTTAACAGAGCACAGCCAACAATACAAACGCCGTGTGTTCCGCCCAAAGAGCATGTACCTGCTTGCTTCAATCCAATGTGGGAAGAACACGTATCATGAAACATTTTTCATCATTTAGAATATTGTATTATTTCAACCATACACCTCATGTGTCCTCTTTTGCCATCTAGAGAAAAACACATATTAACTGGCAGTTCGGGGGGGAAATAGGAGTGTCTGCTATCCATGGTCCTGAAAAAAGAGAGCTCTCTGGACAAAGCTCACTGGCATTTTCACTGCTTTGGTCTCAGACTCTCAGAAGCAATATGCTAATCAAGTAAAGCTAATTAACCTAACATTTCAAACCATTTTTAAATATAAGGTATTTAATCCGGAACATACCCAAGTGCAGAGATATATTTACATTTCTTGTAAGGGATTTTTCATACTCCTTGAAGAAATTGTGCCCATTTTCCAAACAGTAGGGATTGATTGGTATTAGAGTACTCTCGCAAGTTAGAACTTTTTAATATATGTGTACTGTTACACAAGACTCTATGTGGATTATGGTTGCATACTCCTAAGAAATTTGTTTTTAAAATTTTGGCTTTCTGGCTCAGCACCTGTAGAATAGTGGTTATGGTGCCAGCCACATATATCAAAGTTGGCAGGTTCGAACCTGGCCCAGGCCAGCTAAACAACAATGACAACTACAACCAAAAAAAAGGGCAGGACATTGTGGCAGACACCTGTAGTCCCAGCTACTTGGAAGGCAAGAGAATCGCTTGAGCCTAAGAGTTTGAGGTTGCTGTGAGTTGTGACACCATGGCACTCTACCAAGGGCAAAATATTAAGACTCTGTCTCAAAAAAAAAAAAAATCTTGGCTTTCTGACAGACTCTTCTAAGAGTGCATCTAACTGGTATCTGAAACACTCAAAAAGAAAACAAAATTATTTATCAAAAATTTTTTCAGTAGGCATGATCCTATGCCTTTGTTTTATTATTATATACGTTAAAAAGTGTGTGTGTATACGTGTTTACACAAACACATACATACCTATACCCTGACTGCTAAATACCAGCCAATTCAGATATACAGCAGGTCAAATACCTCTTTTGTGCTGCCAGAAAAATAAACATTTACAGATTTTTAAATCTATCACATTTGAGCCTACTCTTCCAATTCAAGAACTTTGAATAGGAATTATGTAATACATAATTTAAGCGGGTAATTGTGAATGTAAAATTGTGACAGTCCCAGTTAACTAATTCCTTTATTTAAATAAGCATTAAAATCTATTAAGTGTGAAGAAATGTCCTAGGCCACAAATTTTCAAAACTTTTTAACATTTAGTAATTGTTTTAAATACAATTATTCAAAATACTAACTAAAATCACTATAAGAAGTATATGAATAAGTAAATAACAATCTGAGGAATACATATTTTTAGAAGACTTCACGTCTTATTTAACATCTATTAAATATGAGTTTTACTGTTTTATTGGTTGAATGTACTATTAAATGATTTTACATTCAAAATCATAAATAAATTTTGACAAATGAAAAAGGTCATTAGCTGCATTAAAATCCCTCAGACTCTCTATAAGACATGCTCTCAATGGGATATTAATTAATTTCAGAGATAACATTTCTGTTGATTACCCTTGAGCGAGACATAAATGTTACCAGACCATAGCTGCTAAAGAGATGACTGGTTGCTTTTATAACCAAAGAAGTGGAATGAATTGGCTTTTCTGTTTACTTTTTACAAAAAGAGGCTATAAGGATATTTCATCCACTTTCAACTTTACTGAAAAGTAAAAACAAGACTCTGAAATTACTTTCTTTGTCATGGAAATTTTACTTTTATAATTTTTTTCTCAAGGAATAATTAAGAATGTGAGTAAAAAGTTACTTTTAAAATGTTCTTGAAAGACTGTTTATAATAGCAAAGTAACTGAAAAAACAGTGATAAAATATATTCACATATAGCCCATATATCTGTTTATATGTAATTTAACATATTCTATGTGTATACATAATTCAGAAATATTATAACTGGATCTGGTGATATATACCAGGGTTCCAAGAACAATTTAGAATCAACAGTGATAGATTTATTTCACTTTCACTTTCCTGAATAATCAGAATTTTGCAATTTTCTGCAGTATGTCTTGCTGTTTTTGCAATGAAAAAAAATTCACACCAAATATTAAACAAAAAAAAAAAACTGAGAATACTGAGGTTTTGTAAACATCAAGTATACACTTTATCTTTAGTCCCTCCCCATTTTATGGGTTTCACAAAATGCGAAGTTACCCTCACTCACTTTAACAAATTTATTTATTGGCTCCTATCTCCGTGCTTCCTCTACCTTCTTCAATATGCATTCCAAAGGCATTTATATAAATACATAGAACATCTCTTAAGTACCAATTTAACTGTGCATATACACACACACTACACATACAGCAGAACCCCCTGACATTGACCACCTCCTTAAGTTGACCTAATTTTCACAGACCAGACATGACACATGTGTGTATCAGTACAGTAGGCTGAGTTCCTCATGTTGACCATCTCTGTACATTTTCTACAGTTCATTGGGTGGTGACTTACAGAGATTCTACTGAGTGTATATATATATATCTTTGGGAAAGTCACTTCTTTTCCTTAAATCTCTGTTTTTCTTCTTTGTAAAATGAGAGCACTTGACCAGCTTCCGTTTGTACTGTAACATTTAGCATTTTATGACAGTCTGTGGTATTCTAGGAAGCCTTCGTAATACAGTCTTTATAGCCTGGATTATTTCAATGTATAGTTTTCCACCCTTACAGGTGAATAGAGTTTATTATTTTCCATTAATCAAACAAATGCATACTCACTGGATATATATTTTCTTTCCTATCCTACCTTGAACTTCTTGCAACACAGCTCTTTTAGCAAACATATGCTGTTTTATTTCAACATCCTTCCTGTAGTCCATATGATTTTCACACAACTATGAATGCAAAGTGTCCTTGGGTTCTTTCAATCATAGTCCACGGTCCACACATACATGTAAGAAGAGTTCTTGAGATCATTTATGGACACTGGCCAAGAAAATTCTATTATTACTAGCAAATTCTAAGTTATAGCTAAAATTCTTTGTCCTTCAAAGGTGATTTGATAATACATATTTTCTTTTATTAAGAAATAAATGTAATGTTATGTGAAACCAAAGAATAAAGACCCAAATGAAGCTACAGCTGCCAGCTACCATTGTTCTGGCTGCATAAAGACCATTTGAAAAGCAAAGAATGTGGACAATACATAGAAGATATCCAAACTGAGAAAAGAGAACAAGGAAAGGAAAAATTGCTGGTGACATTAGTTAAGCATTTGGACTAAAATGTGAATAAGTCAATCCCATATCCTCTACTCCTCAGAAATATAACACAATATAGTATCTCCCATCATTATTAAGCTAATTTTTACTGCATTTCTGTGTCCTAAAGTCAAAAGACTTCTAGTGTTTAAAGACATGGAATAGTTAGGTTTATTTGTATTTTGTTTTGTTTTGTTTTGTTTTCTGTTTTAAAGTTCTCCCCATTGCCTAGAATGACTTCTATATGGCATCTATTTTTATTTTTAAAATACATGAGGGAAAGTTTTCAACCATTTGTTATCTCCCTCCAAATAATATGTAATGCCCTTTCATAGTATTAAAAAGCTTAGCTGATACATTCTAGAAGTAAAAAATATCTTAATCTGTTATACAAGCCTACATTTCTACTCTGGCATCAACAGTTTGCAGAACCTCTACCTCAGGGCAAATGAACATCAAGCCACACAATGGAGAACTACTTGTTGTTTTCATTAAAATTACTGTAGGATCAGAACGGACTGTGTCTTATGCGTCATTTCGAATCATCTTTGTCTTACCTTTTAGTCCAGCCACTGTTGCAGCCACAGGTAAGACAAAGATGATTTGAAGTGATGCACAAGACACAGCCATCCCCTCACCTCCAGACTGAACTGGGATCTCTCTTCTCACTTTCTGCCCAGACTTCTCTGATGCCCCAAGTTGGGATGCCTGCAGGAATCTCTTTCTCCCTCACACAAACACAGTTAGAGAGTGCAGAGACTTGGCCACTGACTTCTGCATACAAACGCAAACTGAATATGTTCTTCTCATAATAAAATAAAATATATTACATTCACCATTCCTAACCATGCTAAGTCAATGGAAGACTACTAGTATCACCATCCACGTCCAAGTGACCAATTTCAAGAATTTGCCTCACAAGTTCTACAAATTATTTATGAATATTTTTATTTCCTGAATTGACTAACATAATCCTCTATAAATTATTACACAATGGCTCAACTTAGACCATTAAATGCTTTAATTGTATTATACTTTACATTCTTTTTAATTGTTAATTAAAATGTTTGCATTAAGTTTGGAGGCCAAAGAAATCCAACAAATAGATATTATTATATAAAGACACTCTGGACTTTACATAATATATGAGAAATAAGAGATCGATCTATTGTAGTGTAACTTGGCCCATCAACGGAACCATTTTCTCTTTAGTCATCAGACTATTTTTCTTTCCTTAATATTTTTTAATATAAAAGCTCAGATAGGCATCAATTTTCTGGCTGTTATTATAACCAAGCATCCTGAATTTTTTGCTAGATATTTTAGAGGACATTTTTCATTCACTTACTCATATCTGTTAAGTGTTACCATAAAGTTTAATGTACCTACTCTTAGTAAACCTCCAACTCCATCATGAATATTGTTCTGTTTAACGCTTATGAGAAAATAGTATTGTTTGAAGTACGGACAATTTATGTAGCCTTTATAACATTATGAGTATTATTTAAAGTTTAATGTTGCCTTTTTTCTTGTACCTTTTATAGGTCCAAACTGTGGGTGTCACACTCCTGAATGAAAGCAGAAAACAGCTTCGTGACTGTTTCAAATAATACGTCATCCCAGGAGGAGAACTTATTCTACTTGAGGCTATACCAATCACTAGCCACAGGATATGCTCAAATTATACTTATCTCTTCTTACACTACTCTGAAAGAAATGGAAAAAAACTTATTATAAATAAAACAGAAAAAAGTATTTAAAGCATATCTGAAAATACATACTTACTGTACATATCCACTATTTAATTACAGAAGAATAATAGTATCTCATTAACATTGCCTTATTTATTATCTACTGTATAGCAGTTTGCTAGGGACTTTTTTCATTTTTTATAACAGTAAAAATAAAAATAAGTTATCTTTTTTTTCCATCTACAATATGCTAGAAACTCTGATGAGTGTTCATATGGCTTATTTCATACATTGCAAGTACAGGTTGAGCATTCTTTATCCAAAATGCTTGGGAATGACACATTTTAAATCTCAGATTTTTAAAAAATATTTGCATATGTATAATGAGATATCTTAAGAATGGGACCCAAATATACAGGCAAAATTTATTTATATTTACACCTTACACATATAGCATCGAGGAAAATTTATACAATATTTTTTCATAACTTTGTGCATAAAAGAAAGTTTGGGGTGGTTCAGCGCCCATAGCACAGTGGTTATGGTGCCAGCTATATACACGGAGGTTGGCGGGTTCAAAACCGGCTAGAGCCACTAAACAACAATGACAACTGCAACAAAAAATAGCGAGGCATTGTGGCGGGTGCTTATAGTCCCAGCTACTTAGGAGGCTGAGGCAAGAGAATTGCATAAACCCAAAAGTTTAAGGTTGCTGTGAGCTGTGATGCCACAACACTCTACCAAGGGTGACATAGTGAGACTCTCAAAAGAAAGAAAGAAAGAAAGAAAGAAAGAAAGAAAGAAAGAAAGAAAGAAAGAAAGAAAGAAAGAAAGAAAGACCATCATAGGAAGTCAGATAGAAAATTTTTACTGGTGAAGACATGCCAATCCTCAAAAAATTTCAGCTTTCAGAGCATTTCACATTTCAGATTTTCTGACTAGGGATGTTGAACCTGTATCCCAATTTTGTCAATGAAAAATAAATCAAGTTTCAGAAAAGATGTATTTCTTAACTCAGGAGGAGTCAGAATTTTAAGTCACATCTTTCTGACTCAAATCCCATTTCATTACTCTTGAATCATGCTATGAATAGGTTAAATGTATTAATTTGATTTAAAATATGTAAATGTGCCTACCCTAATAATGTAATAGACTTTAAGGCATTAAGGTAGCACACAAAAAGAAAAAAAAGAGACATTTTTTCTCCTTCAAATGTTAGCTTATAAATAAGTCAATAACTAGTCAAATTATCACATAGATAAACAAAAATAATGTGATAAGTCTTATAAAGAAGAGATATACAGCACATTAGGAGTTTTTTAAAAAACGAAGATATAACTTAATCTAGACATCAGGAAAATATTCCCAGAGAAAACATTATTTGAGCACACCTAGAATGAAATTACATTAGCGAGGAGAGCTCAGTATAAGTACAAAGAGAGGAAGCATTCTAGGCATTTGG
The DNA here is from genome assembly GCF_000181295.1 of Otolemur garnettii. NCBI lineage: Eukaryota > Metazoa > Chordata > Mammalia > Primates > Galagidae > Otolemur > Otolemur garnettii. The sequence goes on along the minus strand of NW_003852398.1, from coordinate 13,787,981 downwards.
AGAAATGCGGACAAAGATCTGTCATTGAAGGGACAGGAAAATAGACAAGGCTGAAGGAAAGTTGCTGTGCAGGACTGAGCAAGTGAGAGAAAGGCCTCCACATGTGAAGGCTTCTACCTCACGTTAAGGCTCTGGTCTCTGTCTTGAGAACAGAAGAAAGTGATAAAAGTCTTCTAAGAGTGTGTTTGTGTTGAGACAATTGGGGCTCTAAGTAGAAGTTTTAAGATGCTTTGTTGGTCAAACTTTACCTTCGTTTTACCAAGATGTCACTTTATCAAGACTCTTCATTTCATGTAATTGCAAAAGTAAAAGTAAATAGTTTTCCTATTTTACCAGGTGTAATGAATAATCATTCTCAAATATCAAAGCCTTTACATGCACACAGGTAATTGCACTTGCTGTTTCAAACATGGATGAACTTACATTTCATCTTCCAATTCACTTTTTTATTATAACAACATTGTATTATTTTAAGATTTTCAAAATTTACACTACCATAACCTACTTAACAGTCTTATTTTGATGAAGAAAAATAAGAAAGTGTGTAAGGCCAAAAATTAAAGTCCACTATTAAGTGGTTCTTTGACACCTGGGGAAAACCAGGAGGGCTTCATCTGGCCTAATTGTAAGTTTTCCTACAGATTCTGCTTCTGCTGATAAAGGTTCCTTAGCCAAACAACTTTCCTTGTCAAGGGGATCAAGTACAGTTCCTTCTCATCACTGAGTGTCAGGTTTCCTTTTCTTGCAAGCCCCCGGAATTATTAAAACAAGCCAATCACATTCCCACCCAGGAACTTGGAGTCACTCCACCATTTTGATACTACAAAGTCTGCCCCCTCAACTTCTGATTGTTCACTGTGTTCTGAAGTGCAAGTCTTGCGTGTGCCTGCATGGCACAATATCCCCCTTCCTCAGGGTGTGAATATGTGTAACTAATAAACCACTGTTCAGTTCATCTGTCCAGTATTGGGCTTCATGAATTTAGCCATACCCATAATCCTAGGGCAGAGTCCTTCCATCACAAATGACCCATGCTATGGTTTGCATGTGTCCCCCAAAAGTTCATGTGTTAGAAACCTAATTTCCAAATCCACTCCTGGATTAGAGGAAGGGTCTTTGGAAGATAAGGCAAATTAGATAAGGCTATCAGGATGGGGCACCTGTGATGGTATGGAGACATTCATTAGAGGAAGAGGAGGGAACTGAGCTGCACTGAGCTTGCACTCTCACCGTGCCAGGCTCTCTGACATGTTAAGCAGGAGCAAGAAGGTCCTCACAAGATGCCAGGGTCATGCCTTTGGACTTCTCACCCTCCCCAAATAAAAAAATAAATTACCTAGTATCAGATACTCTGTTAGAAAAACAGAAAACAAACAAGGACAAAATTGGGACTGAGAAGGGAGGGTGCTGCTATAACAAAAACCTGAAAATGTCAAAGAGTGTTTTAGAAATGGGTGATCAGCAGAGGCTAAAAGAATTTGAGGACACAGGCTAGAAAGAAACTGTATTGCCATGAACAGAGTGTCAAGAATAATTCTGGTAAGAGCTGGAAAGAAAGGAAGACTAGGAAAAGTCTATAACTTCTTAGATTATACTCAAGTAGTCTTCACCAGAATGTTAAAAATATAGGTGGTAGAGGCCATTCTCATGAGGTCTCAGATGAAACTGAGGAACAAGATATTGGAAACTGTAGTCAAGACCAATCTTTATTGTAAAGTAGCAAAGAACTTGGCTGAACTGTGTCTGTGCTTATGGGCTTTGTAAAAGGAAGAATTTTAAAAGTGATGAAATTGGGTATCTGAGAGAAAAAATATCCAACTACCATATCATTCAGGCTGCAGCATGGCTACTTTTAACAACTTATAGCAAGATGTAACAGGAAACAGCAGCAACTTTTGAAAAATTCAAAGCCTGGCTGTATAAATATGTTCAGATGTCTAAAGGCAACCATTTGCTAAAGAGAACAAATAGTTCAGATAGAAGGCCATTCATCAAAACATTTGGAGGAAGACCCCAAAAACATTTTGGAGATGGAGGCTGCTCCTCTTCTAATAGAGTGAAAACAAACATTAAGGTCTTGAGGAGAGAAAAGACTTGCCACCCTGATCTATCCCAGTACTCTGCTCTTTGGACTCAACTGGCCCAGGCGAAAATCCATCAGGCTGAAGTGGAGCTCAACCTACATCTGGAAGGCACAAGCTATAAGCTTTCATGACATCCATGTGCTGCTAATTCTGCAGGCTTGTAGAATGCAAGAGCTGGGAAGGCATGACATCCTCCACCTAGATTTTAAACAATATTATCATGGAGGAAAAAGTATCCAATGTACACACCCCTATTATGAAACTAATTTATACCTTTTATATGAAAGCTATAACCAAATAGCCTAAGAATATGGGGAGGGGGGAGGGAGAAGGGAGGGGGGAAATGGGTGGAGGGAGAGGGATTGGAGGGATCACTTCTGAGGTTTATCTTACAGGGGTACAAGTGAATCTTTCTAAGAGTAGAATGTGAACGTTTTAAAACAATAACTGAGAAAATGACATGAAGGCTGTGTTGACCAGTTTGATGGAAGTATTTCGGATTGCATGTGAAAACCCCACACTGTACCCCAGAAGTGCATTAATGTACATAGTTACCATTCAATAAAAAAAAAAAAAAAACCAATACTATGCACAGCCTGGATGTTCAGGCAGACTTGTTGTAAGGCTGAAGCCAACACAAAGAAAGTCAACTAGGGTACTACTGAGTAGAAATGTGGGGTCAAAGCTGCTGCAGACAGTTTGCCCCAGGGCACTGCTGTAGCCACAGGGATGAAACTGCTACCAGGACCTCAGAACTATAGAGCTTTCACTGTACAGACCCTGCCTGGAAAAGCTGCAGGCACCTGGTTGCAACCCATGACAGCAATCAGGTAGGCTGCAACCAACAAATTCATGAGGGTGTGCTGCCTGAGATCCCGAAGACCCAGCTCCAACCCCAGTGTATCCAAGGGGTGGCCCATGAAGTGAGAAACTATTCCCTAGTTTTACAATTAAATGTAGTCTTCTCTGTTGGCTTTTTATCTTTCTTGGAGCCTGTTATCCAACTTTTCTTGCATATTTCTTCATTCTGGAATGAGAAGATCTACCTTATTCTTGTTTCATAACTGTAATTTGGAAACAGATACCTTATTTGGATTTCAAAGATCCAAAGCTAAAAAATATTTGTCTCAGGGTCAATTGGGCCTTGTGTTTCACATTGAGTTTATACTATAATGAATTAAGACTTGGGGGCCTATTGGGATAGAATGAATGCATTTTATATTTTTAAAAGCACACATATTTTGGGTAGGTAGAAGTGGAATGCTATGGTTTTAATGTGTCCCCCAAAAGTTACGTGTTGGAGTGCTAATCCTTGAATTCATATGCTGACTAGAGATGGGGCCTTTGGGAACTAATTAAGATTAGATGAGGTCATGATGGTAGGGACTTCATGATGGGACTGGTGCCCCTTGACCATGTGTTGACCCCCCACCACATTACAACACAGCATGATGCCCTTTACCAGATATTGATTACATGGTCTTGGACTTCCCAACCCCTAAAACTGTGAGCTAAATCAACTTCTTTGTCAACTACCCAGTCTGAAGTATTCTGTTATAGCAACATAAAATGGACTAAGATAACATGAATAGGAGATAATTAAAATGATAAACAGGAAAAGAAAACAGCATGTGAAAGTGTTTTGAAAGACACTAAAATATTAACTAACCTCTAAGTTAAGCAAGACCTCCTGTTTCCCTAAGTTTACACAATTAGTAAGCAATAAGCTGGATTTAAAACTTTTGGCTGTCCAAGTACACTTACACTCTTCCTATTATATAACACTGAAGTCTTTATCCCTCTTCAAATATGAAGGGTATGCAATGATAATAATTAATATTTCCATCTTAAGAACTTAAATAACAAAGAAATCATTAAAAATATTGTCATTACTCCCATTATATCCACCTATGATCACAGGCAAACATCTCATAAAAACAATTCTAGGAATCTCCCATTAATCCATCCCTATTGTCCTTGACACACAAATGGAAGAAATCATTATGTAAGGCCATTCACACACACACACACACACACGACCATCACTGCTACCTCCATCAAGCATTTTTGTATTTAGCATTAGCATCTCTAAAAAGAAGAAGAGATTTAAGCAGATTTATCTTCAATGCACATGACCAAAGAAAATGTGCGAGTGTAGTATTTTAACCAGGAAATCACAGATTATGTTACTATTATTATTTAAATTTCCACATGGCACAATTTATTTGGCAACTTTTAATTTGGCTCAATATCACAGGAAACTATTTGCAAAAGCACAGTATCGTCTACTTTCTTAAAAAAAGAATAGACAAAAGTAACCCATATTTAAACTCACTGGCCTCTGAAATCTGCACAGTTAACACAGATGGAGTATCCAGAGCCCAGTGCAGAAAAACGTCTTAGAGGAATAAAAAAAGTGGCCTGTTTTAGTCTGTTTTAAAAAGAGAATGACAGGATGATTGGTGGGATCACACCTATGGTTCATCTTACAAGGGTACATATGAATCTTTCTAAATGTAGAATATAAATATCTTAACACAATAACTAAGAAAATGCCAAGAAGGCTATGTTAACCAGTTTGATGAAAATATTTCAGATTGTATATAGAACCAGCACACTGTACCCCATGACTGCATTAATGTACACAGCTATGATTTAATAAAATAAAAAGAGAATGACTTCAAAAATTAATTCCATTAATAGTGAGTAAAAAACAGAAATTACTTAATATAGAGAGCACTTTGGCTCTCAGAATTCAAAACAAATCTGATGCTACTTTATGTTATTTTAAAAAGGCAATAAATCTTTTACACATTTACTATTACCACTCATGCCATTAAATATTTGCATCTATCTTAATGTTCTATTTATTCTTGTATCAGCTAAATGGCTTTTTCAATATCAAATTACATACTTACTCAGAAGTAAGAGCAAAATTTTCAAACCAGAGAAGCTTTTTATGCTGAAAAGTTAGCTGAAACTTCCACAAGGGGAAACACACACACACACACACACACACACACAACCCCTTTAATATGTATTCCAGCTTTGTCCTAAGCACTTACCATCCCAAATTCAATTGGCTTTGCTCAGGAAAATTTTGTAAAGAACAAAAAAACAACTGTGGGAAAGTAAGTATTGGATTTTATTTAGGTCAACAACTGTTACTGAGTGTCTATTCCCTGATAAGGACCTGTACACTGTGAAGATAACTGATGAATCAAAAGTGTATAGTTCCCCTCAGAGAGTATATGGTCTAGCTAGCAAGAAACACAGATTCTCTCACTACACACGGTTGTTTTGCTAATAGGACATCCTTTTACTTATATTTATATTTCCATTTACTTGTTTATAACTTGGCTTCCCTCTCCTCAGCTACTAAACCCTCCAAGGTTTAGTAGGGCTCCTGTCTGCGCCATCATCTCTGTATATCCTGCCCTACTAGACACCTGGCATGTTAGATATGTAAGATATTAATTAGGCTGAAGTCCCTACACCACCCTCAGATCAGTGATTCACTAGAAGGTACTCACATATTCAGTGAAGCCCTGATACTCATGATCATAGTTTATTACAGCAAAAAAAAAAATAGACAGACAGATGATAGATGGGTAGATTAATCAGCAAAGAAAAGGCACCTATAGAATACTAGGAGAGATTAGGGACAAGCTGTCAGTTGTCCTTTCCCAGTGGAGCTTCCAGACAGCACTTAATTCTTCCAACAATGATGGGTGACAACACGCGTAAGTTTGCCAATGGGAGAAACACCTGAGCTCTCCTATTTGGAGTTTTTATTGGCAGTCAACCATACGCTTAGGACACTCATGTGACTGACCTTAGTTACTCAATCTTCTGTCCCTTCCAGAGTCAAACTGACAAAACCTCGCTAAGGCCCCATCATAAATCACGTTCTTAGCAAAACGTATCTCTGTGGCCTAAGGCTCCAGAGACGCAAATATACCCTTATAAAGCAGGATATTTCAATGTTCCTTCCCCTGAGCCAGTCAAAGGCCAGTTCTTTTACTGGGATGTTGAGTCAATTCTTTGCTATACATGGCCACTTACTAAATACTGAGTGAATGAAATGTGAGGAATTTTATTACACGAGACGAACAGAATATTTTAACAGTATGTAGAAAATGATTCAGCTTTCATTTTAAAATCAGGGAATGTCTCCCTGAGGGCACAGGTTGGACTGCAATATAGAAAATAAATGGAAATCACCAAATTGAAAGAAGGCCTATGTGATGGGAGGGAGGAAAGGGAGGTTACGATGGTAGAAAACACACGCCAGCCAAGTGAACCAGCAGCACCAAAAACCTGGAGACGTGTTTCTCATTCTTAAAATAATACAGAACCAGACTTAAATGTTTACAGAGAAGTGAAAACTCTCTGTATTGATTTCTTTTAGATATATCATTGAAATTTCATACCAAAATAAAACAACCCCTTCTGTTCCTTCTGTTGGCCTACACATTGAGGACCCCTTCTTACCCCAGTCTTCTTAGTGGTTCATTTATTCAAGAAATAATTCCTGAAATTTACTATCTCCCAGCCCTCATGCGGAGTGCTGCACCCTGGACACAGCTGCTGCTCACTGCCTTCTCATAACACACACACACAAAGGTTTTATGCCCTTCACAAAGGCACAGGCTAAGAAATATTTTACAACCCCCAGTAGACTTTGGACAAGGAGGGGTTCTGAGTGTATAGAAGGGTCTCTTTTTTAGTCAGAGTCCTGGACTGATAAGATGAAATCTCTAACAGTGGTAAACGGAGAGCTTCAGAACTAAGTCTCAGACTCCTTCCCCCACATTCTCTAACACCTTACCCTGCTTCGCTTGATGTGCTGAGCTACCTAAATTAAGCTCTGAACAGGCATTTAATGGGCCCTCAATTATATCAACATATTGGAGAAATTTTTAAAATATAAAGTAATTATTCCCTGTACTTAAATATCTGGGAACATAGAAAAGAAGATGTAGATGGAAATTATCTCAAGTTCAAGCCCAAAATACAGCAAAAGTCACAGGATAGGTTAGACAGCATTCAGAGGAGGTAAGAATGGAATGGGATAAGACATTAGTTTTTGAAAAAAAAATTTTAGCTATAGCCTGATTATTTAATAGCCTCAACACAAAGTAATAAATAAGGAAATGTCTTAGGAAAATTGGCCAAAGCTCTCTGAAGACATAGATGGGAAGTTAGATGAATTAGTTGATTTTAGCTTATGGAACAAAGCCCAAACTTCTGCTTCTCTCTACACATGCTGAGAACAGTTTAGAAGTTCCCAGGCAAGGAAACTACAAATTTGTATTGAAAAACCTAAATCTTATAATCCCCAAAGTGATGGAAATCTATGATTTCAAGAAACCCAAGGGAAAAAATTGCATAAACATCACGGTGAGAGAGAAGAGAATGTATTGAATGTTCTCTCAATGGAAAAGTAACCGAGGGTTGTGATTAAGGTTTTCACATTAGTGCTCACTTCAGCAGCACATATACTAAAATTGGAACGATGAGAAGATTAGCAGGGCCCCTGCACAGGGTGACACGCAAAGTTGTGAAGTGTTCAAAAAGAAAAAGATGTTCACATTACCCACGGGTAGTCCCTTTGGTTCTTTTAATACTGTAGTATTGAATTTATCTAAACAAAACAGAGAGAAGACAAGGCTTAAGTTCCTTCACTCAAAACTTAAAGGCTTTCCAAATGTCACAGTGACAGGTGTAATTCCTTATTCTCCATTTTAAAAAATACTAAAAGAGGTCCGTAACCAAAGTAGCGGTTTGATAACACTGAAAGAACAACAAAAATTCAGCTCCTCTCTTTTTTGTTTGCCCCAGGAGAATTTCTTTCTCTCTCCCAGACTCTTTTGTCTCACTTCTCCCTACATTCTCAACCCTCGTTAAATATTGGTAAAAATAGGGCATAGAAAAACACACAATATTTCTTGAGCTCTTACTAAGGCCAAGGAACTCTACCATGAGGTAACACGGTCCTACTCAGGTGGCATGTGTATTTTCATGGTCTTACCTTCTAGATCCTTCATTGAAATTGTTTTATAAAAAGAATTCTTTATCATCCAAAGAGAAGTTTGTTTCTTTGCAATGCTTTATCCTAAAGAATATCAAGAGCTTAAGCAGTTTTTCCAAAACACATGGGGCTTCAAAGTCCGGGTAGTACCTCTTCGGTATGGTATGATGAATCCCAACATGGCAAGAGAGGACCAAAAGACCAAGGAATTGGTAAAAAGGGAAAACTTTCAAAGAAAAAAGGGAATTCTGGGGTGTCTATTGAAGATGAATTCTGAATGAGAAAATAATTTAATGAAAAAATAACTGGTATGTTTAGAGGGGGACGTATTGGATTGCACCAACACCATTCTACCTATTATAAAAATAATTGTAGGGTTTAAACGAGGCACTCATTTTTTATTCTTCCTGAGCCTTTCATGGAAGAAGGTCTTTGCTAGGGCAGAATAAAGGGCTGTTCGATATGAGAAGAGAATCATTACCCACTTAGGGTAGGATAGATAACATGAGAAAAACTTAATAAATTTGGATGCTCCACTCCAAAACATTTCAGTCCTTCTCAGCTGATAAACAGGACCCTAACCCTTGAAAATAAAGTGTGTTCTCACAGAGAGAGCAAGGGGGGGAAAAAGCAAGGGAGCAGACCCCTTCTCCTGCATACTAATCTGTCCACTCAGAACTTGCTTGGGGCTCTCAAATGTGGCTCATCCATGCCACGGAGTACTACTCAGCCATCGTCAACAATGAAATAGTGTCTTTCACAGCAACTTGGATAGAATGAGAGGCCATCATTCTAAGTAAGCCAGAAACAAAGAACCAGGTGCTGCATGCTCTCACTGACAAAGGAGCTCAGTAATGAGTGTGCATGGTCATTCAGAGCAACTTAATGACACTGGAGATTCGGAATCAGGAGGGGTGCGAGAGGGGTACAGGATGGAAAATTACCTGTTGGTTGTATACTCTTCCCATGTGATGGGGAAGACAGACTTTACCACTAAACAAGTTAGCCATGTAACACAATATGCATCCCCTAAATCGATTTAAATTAAAAAAAAAAATTTCAGGTTTTATCATAAAAATCTACACCACAGGAAGGTGTAGGAAAGAGCCACGCAGAGGTGTAGGAACTGCCTCGGTCTCCTCTCGGAGACAGTAGGCTCCTTGGACGCAGAGATGCAAGAAGGCAGACCTTGAGGGGGTCATTCCTGCTCAAAGGTGGAGCAGCCCACATTTGCTAAGGGTAGAGCCAGCCCTCCAGTCTCCTCGCATTATAAAGTATCAGTAGAATTTTCTGCTGGTGAGACCAGAAGATGTAATTGAGTATCCATGTTTGGAAGAGAGAATAAGAAAACGAAGCACCTTAAATGCTCAGAAGAGAAGCTGAAACGCACTTCAACAAAACACATAAAATCACCCAAAGGTTATTATTGCAACAACTATGGCAGTATGAGTAATTTCTCTAGAAGAGAAAATGTGTAACTTCTAAACTCACTTAGGGTAGGATAGACAGCAGGCGGAAAAACTTAATAACTTTATATGGGTTATTCAAGAAAGGAGGACTTCACATTCATCGTTCAGTTACTTCTGTTAGAACTAAATTGGAACATGATGGTAAAATATTGCTACGAAATGAAGAAAAAACTTCACAGCGTGTCATTTGGGTTTAATAGGAGTCTGATTCGATTAATATTTATCTGAGAATAAAAACTTCACCCAAACAAGATAATAGAAAGTATAGCAGATCTTTAGCACCGCCATCATTAGATAAATCTAAATGACATAAGGAATTGCTAATATCCAATCCCAGCAGGGCTGTGAACTTTCCCTTGAAACTATATATAAAGCTCACTTAAAATGGTTTTTTGAGGAATACAGATCTATGCTAGTTGTATGACCTTGGGCAAGCCACTTAATCTCTGAGTGCCACACATTTAGAAAGTCAGTTAAATATTTATTAAGCATTACGTATGGATCGAGCGCCAGGCAAACTACTGCAGTATAATATGAAAGCAGGCAGTTATAACACCCCACTTCCTAGAGCTTACATTCCAGTGGGGACTTTTTTTTGAAGGAAGCAAACAATATAAGTTTTATAAAATGCAGCATACAAAATATATACTATACTTACGTAAAATAATATATACAAATACCTTCACATACATAGTATTACACATTTTATATCTCAATTATTATCACTGTTATTAATGACAATGTGGGCCTCAGGATGTGGCTTTTGGAAAGGCAATTTGGAAAGATAATTTTTGTGGAAGTCTAAAAACGTTGAGGAAACAATAATGTCAAAGAGATCAAATTGCCATTTCTAACAAGGATATCATAAGCACAATGGGATGGACACTGTGCAAGAAAAGGTATTTTGATATTTTTAAATGACACCTACTTGGCAGACATCATTCTTTTTATAAAGAAAGTTCTCCACCTTTCAGTCACACAATCAAGACCTAGGTTAATGGTAACTGGCTATTTTGGACAAAGAAAAGCCAAGAGGTGGGTTAATTTCATTTCTCAGGACTGGAACATTAAAATAACCTTGGGAGTAATTTACTTGCAAGAAAAGGAATTTGGGGCTAATAACAATTTCAGTAAATATTAAAGATATTTATGGTAATACGGGTGTAATAAAGAAAAGATTTCTACAGTTGCCAAAGACTCCTTTTTCTGAAAGCTTGCAATCTAGAAAAGATAATAAAAGATAAAAAGGGAAAATTCAAAAAATAACTGTGATTTTTTGTATATGAAAAAAACAGGGTGGCTCCCGTAGCTCAGTGGGTAGGGCACCCGCCACATACAGCAAGGCTGGCAGGTTTGAACCTGGCCTGGGCCACCTAAAGCAACAATGATAACTGTAACAAAAAAATAGCCAGGCATTGTGGTGGGCACCTGTGATCCCAGCTACTTGGGAGGCTGAGGCAAGAGAATCACTTAGGCCCAAGAGTTTGTGAGCTATGACACCATGGCACTCTACCCAGGGCAACAGCTTGAGATGCTATCTCAAAACAAACAAACAAACAAACAAAAAAACCCACAGATTAAAAAGACTTAAAAATCAAAGGCTTTACTAAATTGTGGCTTTAAAGAAGTCAAGAACTAGAATTTCCTCTGTATCCCCTGGTCCAGGCAACACACAGGAAGTCTTCAAGAAATACTTAGTGGATAAACTGAGCTTTCCAGCATCTGTAAACTCCCTTATCCATTTTAATAATTCAATAGCATTAACTGAAAACACTGCTTAGTCATTCATTTTGCAAAGTCCTCACATGATACACTATAGTTCTGTGAATAAGCCAGATATTTCTGTTCTAATTCCATCTGACACGACACTGGAATAAATCTGTGCTATTTCTTCGTACTCTTTCCTGTTTCTTCCTAATTATTTTTTGTTGTCAGCTGCTATCACGTGACCCATCATAGAATCTAGTCTGAGCCTCCTCTTCCCTTTCCTCTGTTTCATCTTCAAATAATGTTTAAAATAATTAGATTTGATTTTCGTCTGCTGTTGTATCTTAGGGTGAGGGGATGTTAAAAAGTCGTTTGCTGAGGGATGGTCTAAATCACGTTGTGACAAAAGGAATTCAGGATGTGATTAGTTGCTAGAAGTTTCCATAGAACTCAATATAATAGTTCTATATACACTCTCCAACTATTTTCACCACAAATGCCCAGCACAGTGCCCAGAACATAATTCAGGCCATATCTACATCAACCTGGACCCCTGTGGTAGCCTTGTATATGATTTTCCTACTTCCAGTCCTATATCTCTACAATTCCTTTGCCACTGAGTGGCTAGATTTGTCATTGTAAAGTGTGAATCAGATCATGCTGCTCTTCTGTGTAAAATGCTGCAATGATTTTCACTGCACTTGGAATCAACATATTCTAAAAATCATGATCTTCATGGCCTTATAGGATCTAGTCCCAACAGACCCATCTAACTCCAACTTACTATTGGTACTTGCGTTCACTATATATCACTATATGTGCCCTTCCTCCTTTTGGAGGCACCAAGTTCTTTTTAGAGACTTTGCATCTCTTTTTCATTTTTTCTTTTGAAAGAAAATGTCCTACCCCAAAACTTTTTAATAAGTGCCTTCTGGCTCAGCGCCTATAGCTCAACCGGCTAAGGCGCCAGCCACGTACACCTAAGGTGGCGGGTTCGAATCCCCAGCCCGGACCTGCCAATCAACAATGACGGCTGCAACCAAAAAATAGCCGGG
>NW_003852398.1:13763977-13775480 GCF_000181295.1 Otolemur garnettii | reverse complement strand
AAAAAAAAAATAAGTGCCTTCTTATTCATCTCATATCTCTGTCACTGCTCTAAAAGGACTCCCTTTAGCAACCATTCTAAAGAAGCTGCTATTTCTGGAGGTCCCTAACACTTCTCCCTGTCTTATTTCAATCATACATTTATCACTGTCAAAAATGATTGCCTTTAAGTATGTCTTGACTATTGATTAGATACCAATCTAACCAGATTTTTAAGGCCCACCACTATATATTAAAATATTTAGAAGTGTAGAAATCAAGTGGTAAAATTTCTAAATAAAATATATCCCCACTATCCTACATTAACAAAATAGTAATGAAAGTCTAATTCTAATTTGGCATTTTTGACTCCTCAGTGTTCTGTTTCAAAATTTAATTGCAAGAGAGAGGGAGACTAACCCTCACCCACAGCCAAAGCCCCTTCTCTTCCTACCTTGGAGATTGTTGCATGCAGGAATGGGCCACCGCAGACTCTGTTGGAAAACCTGGGCTCTCCAGCCAGACTGAGGTGCTGCATGCAATTTGAGGTCTACTATTGGACCTCCCAGAATCTACCAGAAAGTTTCAACTTGCTGAATAAAGATTTTTGCTGAAAGGTGATAATTACAAAAAATAAGTATCTGGAGAAGGGGGGTTTCCATTGGCATGAAGTTTTTCTACATATGGGGAAGGGATTGGTTCTTCCAATTAAAAAGGAAGAATTTCAATAGTCTAACCACACAGCAAAAAATCATAACAACAATAATCACAGCTAACATGTACCAATTTTACCTTCTCAATGCCATTAATTCTTGCCCTATCTGACACTGTCTTCTTCCTAACCCAACATGTCTTCAGCCCTCACCTACCTTATAGCAGCAGCCTCCTCATTAAGATGTCTCAAGAACCAGCCCTACCCCTCCCATCTTCTTCATGTTGTAACCAGAGTTAAAATACAAGCAGTCATGTCATCACCACCAGAAGCCTATTGTATCAATTAAAAAAAAATCAATGCAATCCATAATTTGATCTAAAGTCCCTTCACGTTCCATGTTTCAACTGGCATCTCCAGCTATACCACAAATCACTCTTCTCTTTCATTCCCGAGGCAGCAGTTGCCCTGATCTTCACCCTGATCCTAAGATATTCCTGATACAGGGCCTTTGCTAATCTTACTATCCACAGGAAAAACCTCTTTTGTCTCTCTCTCCACCTTCTCTTAATGTTTTAGCTTATTTGGGCTGCTACCGCACAATACCAGACACCAGAGACTAGGTAGCTTATAAACAATATAAATTTATTACTCACAGTTCTGGAAGAAGAAAAGATCAAGGCACTGGTAGATTTGATGTCTGTTGAGGACCCAATTTCTGGCTCATAGGGTGCTTTCTGTCCTGTGTCCTTGAGTGATGGAAAGAGCAAGGCAACTCTTTGGTATCTCTTATATAAAGGCACTAATCCCATTCATGGGGACTCTAGGACTCTATCCTTATGAATGCATTACTTACCAAATATCCCAACTACCAATATCATCAGAATGGTAAATAGGTTTTGACGTGCAGATTTTCAGGGGACACAATTATTTAGACCACGGTATTTAGTTAATGTCTATTAATTTTTAACATCTGCTCTACTATCAGATTCTTGAGAAAGTTTCCTGATCTCTCAGACACAGAAAATAATACAGACTTAAAACACTCTATTCCTTTATTTCACAGCACTTATCACAGTTAAAATTTTATATAACTTTATATGACTACTTAATTCATAGCCATCTTCCCAACCAAGCTTACAAACTTCCCAACTCACAGGTTCCATGAAGACAGATAATGATCTTGTTTTCTGTCACTCTTTTATTGTTAGAATTTAAAACTATTCCTGGCATATAGTTGGTACTCAATGTGTTCTGCACCATTCATGTTACAGACGAGGAAACTAAAGCTTAAGAGGTTGAAGAATTTGGCCCCATCACATGTTTAGTAGATAGATTATGAAGCCAGGAATAAAGTGGGCATTTTCTCATTCAAAGCCTCCCTATACTCAAAAATTCTATGCAGTGATACATCAGCAAAAATACATTTTACCTCCCCCCCACCACATCATGTCCTTATTTCTTCCATAACATAATCTCATTTAGAGATAATGCTTCAGCAGAAATAAAGAATACTCCTAAGTTATTCCAATACTTACTACCAAATACTGAAGTATGACTCTTCTGTCAAGAATATTACCACTATTTTGAGATGGAAAAGGCATTCAGAAATGTATTTATTTATCAACAGGAAAACTGAAAAATCATGTCAGGTAGCCATGGTGTTACACTAAATTATCCCCTTTCCCTTCCTAAGGCAAATGCTCTAATCAGCCTCATGCCACTCAGCCTCACACCACTCTGCCCCATGGTATCGAATTAACCTTTACCTGACATTTCTAGGTAATCATTTTGGGAGCCATCCAATAAATCATTTAATAAAATGAAAGTGGAATAGCTTTCCAGAAAGAGCATGTGCTCATTTTAAGTACTTCTAAATGGAGGCAATTGCACTCAACAACAAAAATAGCTCTTTGTACCACCAAACACAAACTAGTGGATTGGCCCTCTCCAAAAGCAACCAGGAAGCATCTGGCCATGAACCAGAATGGGCTTTGCAATGACATTCACAAACAAGGACAACCCAACCCTGCCTGTGAGGTTTTCCTCTCTGTCCTCTTCTCCATCTGTAGCCACTGAGCTTTTGTGATTCATCAGTAAGGTAGATTGCCTTTGTAAGGAGATTGCATCACTGTCTAGCATAAAAGCTGACAGCATGAACTATTCACCATTTAGCTTAAAAGATCAGTTATCTTTTGGACAGAGAAGTTGGCATCTACTTTATAATATGGAAATGGACAGACAGTCACCTTGAAGGTAATTTTGACTCTTTAAAGTTATTTGGATGCCTCATTTAGTTATGCCAGTGTAAGATAGTGGTCACCAGTTGTCATGCTTTTGAGTGCCTTCACAAACCTTCATCACTCTTTGATATTTCAAGTTGATTTCTCAGAAATGAGTGGGGTAATATGACTAGAAAGGTAGAGCCTGTGAGAGGAAAGAAGTCATATCTGAAGCTCTGATTTTTGAGACCTGAAGTGAAGAAATCTGGAGGAGTGATCCAGAATAAATCCAAACAAAGCTCAATGTCAAGACAAGAAAAAAAAATAACCTGGAATGATGAAACTTTTAATCTGTCAACCCCGACTCAATACAAGCATCTGTGAAACTGCAGGGAATGCCAGTTACAATAGGGAAAAAATCTTCCTCTTTTAGAATATGTCTTTATGAGTTATCAGTTAAGAGGATTTGCCACTTCACTTTGAGTGGGACCTTAGAACACTCAGGCCTTCTGAATATCTTAAATGGTAATTGGCTTGAAAGAGTAATGTAATTAATATAAAATGTAACTACAAGCACAAAACAGCAGTCATTTAGGAGTTCCCTTCAACAATGAAATCAGAATGCTCATTACTCAGAAAGAGTTGGCATTTGATTACATACCATAAAATAAGGAAATTTTGCATCTCTGGGAAGTGTGCATATGTAGATCAGTGATCTCCAATTGGGGAAGATTTGGCCCTCCTTCCAGGGGTCCTTGGCCATGCATAGAGATATTTTGGTCACAACTAGGGACTGCAATTTGCCTCTAGTGGGTAGAGGCCAAGGGTAAAGCACCCAACAATGCATTTGTCAGCCTTCCATAGTTAATAATTATCTGCTCAAAATGTCCACAGTGCTGAGGTTGAGAAAATAATATAGATCAAAAAGAATCATCTTAATCCTCAGTACAAACTCTAAGAAGGTCAATAAAACTTTAGAATCTTCTCATTTCTTAGATGTGTGATTAATTTCTCCATCCTAGAAATATAATTATTCATCAGGGTCTTTAAGAGAAAGTCTTTAGTCACATTTTCTAGAATAATCCCAAGTATAGATGGACATTATGGGTGAATCTAAGGGAAGCTTTGCAAATTTCATCTATGCTTAAAATGATAAATAATTATACAGTGCATTATGAGGAATTTTGTGTACTTGGCAGTTTAGTGAAAAAGACTAAAAAACCGAACAAAATTCTGGTAAACAGACAGTATTCTAATGTAATATTTAGAAGCTGTTCGGAGCCACTACAACTGGATTGATCTTGGATTTAATTTAACATTAAGCATGTGGAATATGTCAGAGAGAAAAAGTTTTGAATCCCAGCTCCATTCTAATAAACTGTTCTACTGTGAAATACAGATTCATATCCCTCACCTACGAATAATGATTGTCCTTATTTCAAGCAGTTATTGTAAAAGTTAAATAGTGCATATCAAAACATTTAGGACATTAACAACTCACACTCAGTCAATGTAAATAATAATGACATTGCTATAAAAGTGCCACAGATAGAACTTGATTGGGAGAAGAGAATATAGGGAATTTTCTATATTCAGTTTCTCTTCTTAAGGAAATTAGACTTTCAGTAAGACCTCAATTTAAACCATTAAGATACTGAAACTAGGGGAATGTCGGTGTATTGCTTTTGCTGATTGTAAATCAGAGCATTTTGTTAACGTTGATTTTAACAGTCAAGATTATTAGTCAATGTTGATTTAACAGTCACGTTACTCAAGATTTCCATGTTTTATTACAGAATTTAAATTGTTGGGAGGCTATTAGGAGGAGCATTTTAAATCCCACCCCATGAATGCATTAATGTATACATGATCTATGTGTTCATGATTTAATAAAAATAAATAAAATCTTGTCTAAAAAGATGTATGTAAATATATCTGAGTTTAAATATATCTGGAGGAGAGCCTCCATCATGTACCTCCTCCCTACATTGACCACCTCCTTCGACATAATTATCATAGACTGGGCATGCACCTCATGTATGTATCAGTACAGTAGGCCTAGTTCCTTATGTTGACCACCTCTGTATGCTGACCAGTTTTCTACTGTCCCTTGAGTGGCCAACTTACGGAGGTTCTACTGTATAATAAAGACATGAAAAGTGATATAATTTGCTGAAAATAAGAAATGTATGTATCTAAAACAAAACAGCAAAATAAAACAAATATTAACATGGTTGTCAATTTAACATAAGTCATATAAAATTTAGAGGTAACTAAATGAGTCCTCAACATCTCCATAAAAATTTTACAGGAAATAGACCTACCTACTAAATAGTCCCAAAGTACCCACCCATGCTATAGGATTGATAACACTTGATTCATAAATCTTGCAGCTTGAAACCAATCTTATCCTCCTGCCTAAAATATTCATCCATGGTCCTATACATGCACATTAATTTATTATTCCAATTGGGTAGCTGAAAACCTTCATAGCCTTCAAATAACCTTTCCTATGCCTGATGTGGTACACATGTTATGATCTTGGTATTCAAGATACAACTTGGACTTCCTTTTTCTCTTGGACACTAAAGAAAGAACTGAATAGAAACTCTAGAAGACAAGAAGTAAAGTAGCTCCGGAAAATGGTTTAGCTAAGAAACTTTTGATGCTGGAGCATCATGTTGTCAGGAGACACAACTCACATGCTTTTAAAAGGAATTTTCTACATGATAGCGTGGAAATCTTGAACTTCTCCACAGGTCCCATCAAAAATCAAAGAGCCAGGGAAACAGAATGAAGGAAATAATGGAAAGAAACTCAGGCTAACAAAGTGCCTAGAATATAGTAGGTCATTAATAATGTTAACTGTATTTAATGTCACTAAATAAGCCCAGACTATCATTTAAATTCATTCATTTCTAGAACAGCACAAAATATAGAAGGTACGAAGAAATTTTCTTACAGACTTTCAACCTCGTTCCTAATGTCCCCAGGAGATTTTAAAATTACCTCACCATGTGAGAATTTACTGTAGCAAACTACTTTATGTACTTAAAATACAGTTTCAAATATAGGGAACATTAGCGACAGTTGTAAACACACTATCAACAGCATAATTTTAATTACATGGCTGCAGAGAGACTTGTTAATTGATTGCTCATTTCTTTCTTTTGGCAGCTTTTTCTCCTCTGTTCTATGTGATTTTGAGAACTGAGATTTGTAACTGTTAAAATATTATAAATACAGATATTCAGAGAGTTTTACGAGGACTGACTGCCCCATGAGAGAAGGCCTGAGAATGTGGGCAACAGAGAAGAAATGGGATGTGAAGGACAGAGAGAGAGAGAGGTGTTGCAGTTCGTAATCCCTCCTAGCAAGTATTTTGATCTTTACTTATCTTTAAAATACTTCTGTACCTGGAAGAGTACAGAATTGATGCTGAATAAATAATTATTGAATAAAATATGCGTTGAATGATCAAATGATTAAGAATCCACACTAATCCTTATTGACCTTAGAAACACAGTTTCTTCTATGGATATATAAGAGAAAGAGATTTTTTTTAAATGTGGCCACAAACTCATTTATATCCATAACATATCCACAAGAAAATCTGTTCCCCCCCGGGCTGTAAGCAAAGTGACCTGTCTTAACATTTCTTTTGCCCAATATTGTAAGGACAGTCTAACAAAGTGAAAATTAACAAACTCTGCTGGACAGTGGACAGAGTTGGATAAGACATAGGGCAGACCTGTGACTATTAAGTAAAAAAGTTGTCTAAGAACCAAGTCTACGCTACTGTCTGGATCCTAAACCAAACTCGGATATTACCTAATTCCAAGTCTGATGGACTATAGTTCATCTACCAGTAAATTTTCTGGATAAGCTAGAAAGGATATTCCTTGAAAAACAACTATAATTTTAATTGAATTTTTCAGTCCCTTTCCCCAATCACTGTCAGGAAACTATACTGTTAATGGTGCTAAAACTCTAAAGACAAATGACTAAACTTTCTGGAGGTCTAACCACAATCTCAGCTCTTTTCGATGCATGGCCACAGGTCCGTATGTCTGTTGCTGGATTCGTAATGAATCTCTCCCACTGACTGACTGAGATAAAACAGATTCTAATTACCTAGTTTCAGGTTCTGAAATCACATTGAGCACAAAACAGCATAGACTCAAATCGTGTTTTGACTGAATAATTGGTCAAGTGATACTGATTCACAATTTAAAAGGTTATATTTTGCATGCACTACTTTAATATTCCATATTATGACATTAATAAGAAATTGTGATTATTTTACATAATTTGAAAACTTGTTGAAAGTAAAAGAAAATATTTCATCTGTGTATTAGGAAAATACATGCTTTATTCCTACTGTGATTTTCTTTTCCTTTTTTTTTTCTTTTTTTTTTTTGGAGACAGAGTCTCCCTATGTTGCCCTGGGTAGAGTGTTCAGGCATCATAGCTCACAGCAACCTCAAATTCTTGGGTTTAAGCAATTCTCTTGCCTCAGCCTCCCAAGTAGCTTGGACTATAGGCACCCGCCACAATGCTCAGCTATTTTGTTGTTGTAGTTGTCGCTGTTGTCTAGTAGGCCCGGGCTGGGTTAGAACCCGCCAGCCCCAGTGTATGTGGCCAGCGGCACCCTAACCACAGAGCTATGAGCGCCACGCCCCTACTGTGATTTTTTTTTTTAAATAAATTTTGTTCTGCATAAAAGTAATTTGATGATTTCTTTTCACAGTTCTTCCTTGGATTAGATACATTGGTCTATATGAAGTCTCAAAGCATAGTCACAACAATAGTTGACAAAAAGGATATATAAACTGTAAAAGCTTCATGGGAAAGGTACCTGAGGCCAAAATGGCCTATTATTTCTGTGTGCCCTACTAGCTTCAAAGATGAGTTGGTTTCTGGGGTTGGAATAAGTTCCATTTATTTTCTGTTGTTAACATGACTATTACTCACTGAAATAGAAAAGTAATACATTTTACCTTCTTCTTTGTTGTTAGTTCTTACCTACTTTCTTATTATAAAGCTCCAAATTCAGTTAGCATATGTCCTTTCAAGATCTGGATGGAAATTATTTTGGCTGTATTTCTTAAATCAGTAAGATAAATAAGTATTTAAATGGGTATGACATGTGCCTTGGAGACAATGTCCTAAAAAATTACTTTCTTCTAATTCTCTTTCCCAGAAGAAATGGCTACATAATTTTTATTTGTGTAAAGCTTAGGACATCATCATATATATATAGCATTATGGCTCATTTTTTACCACAAATATATCTCACATTAAGATACCATTCTTGTATGAAGAGAAAAAAAGTAACTGTTCCCTGACATTTAAATAATTTTTTCACAAAAACCTGGAGAGATTTTGGAGACAGATGTTGGAATTCTCTGAAGGAAATTTAGTACCCTGAAACCTTACCAATTCTGTTCTTATTGTCCATGCTCTATGACCACATTATAGGGGAAAAGTAATTAGTTTCAGCATTGCCTTTGAGTACCTTAGGAACCTGATGAATTCTTTTGAATAGAGGCGATTCTTATATATCTTCAGCAAGCCTTGAAAAATCCTGTGCTTATTTGATCAATATCCAAGTTATTGTTTGTTTTCTATGTTGTGTTGAGGGAAACTACAAAAGAATAATGAAAACATCTTCTAGATCTACAGCTCTCCATAGCTTGTGAAGTACACTTCATTTACCTACCTAGTCATACAGAAAGGTAGCTCAGTGACATACTGAGACCAGGGAAGACCGCTCTTTGCCCAACTTCATATGGACAATGTCAGAACTGAGATTGGAGCCTGTGATTTCTGACAATAGGTCCACTGTGTTTTTCTACAAGTGTTATCTAACATGATACTTGACCTCAATAATATCTCATTAATTAAAAGCAGAATGTAAAATATAATCTGGAAAAAAGAAATTTGAAATTAAGTCCCGTGTTACAGAGCCAAAAGGAATGCTCTACACTAAATTATAGACCTATACTAAATGGCCTAATCTAAACTGAATGAAGAAAGGAATGTTGAACCCTAGGGTTGCTTTCTTGGAAAAAAAAAATGAATAATTAAAGAATTCTTAACAATAAAAGAAATTTTCTAAGCATCTTGAAAAATAAAGGAAACTACCACCTTCAGAATTTTGGACTGGAACAGTTTGGCACCTGCTTTTATAAGGGAAAAACAGAGTCTTCTCTTTGACCAGGCAAATTAACTAAAAGCAATCTACATAAGATGGTCCTCCCCCCTACATAAGATGAGCCTCCCCAAAAAAGGCACTTTCCAATAAGTGCAGACATCTATCGTTCTTGTCTGTACTTCCAAGTAGATGACAATGCTATGGAAATATCACAGGTCCATGGTTTTTTCTGGATAATTCTTTGGTGAAGTAGAGGGTAAATGAGTGTTTTCTGCCATACACAATGAAGTGGAAAATGGAAAGTAAATTTCCTAAACATTTTCAAATGTGTCGCTATTCCACATTTTGAAAGCGGTTTAACAATTATTTGTCTACAGTCTTTTGTTTTCTTCCTGATGACATTTAATGGTAGAACAATTATAAAAAAAAAATGCACAGGTCAGGAAAAATTATGCTACATTTGATAATCCAATTAGTTTGGTGGCTTAATGATCTGATTCCCAGATACAATGAGGAGCTGAAATCACCAGCTAATTTACTGTAAAACATATCATGAGTACTTTTTAAGTTTTTCCCCACAGTCCACTAAAACTATAAAGAATTACACAAACTGAGCTAATACTATAGTAAGCTGCACATTGAATAATGTTGGTCCTTGCCAAGAAAAGGAAAATAGAAAAAAAATAGGTTGCTATTAAAAAAGAAAAACAAAAACACTTAGTGTGAAGAAACTTAGATTTTATATAACTATTTTGTAGCAATTTGAGGACATTTGAGCTAAAGAGAAATTTTCTATAAAGTGAGTGCCCTGGATTAGATAGACCCAATATAAAAATCATTTCAACTCATAACAATGTAGATGTTAACTTTTTAAAAGTGATCCTTTTATTAGAGGGCCATGGTGATGGCAGCAGAAGACATTTTAAACTAGTTTGTGCTAAATAAATAAATAAGCTCATGATTATTGAGCATAATCCAAAGCTTAGGAAGATGAAAGAAAAATCAATTAAGAGGTTACTGCAGTAATTAAAGAGAGAGGTGATGGTGTCCTCCACTAGAGGATTTGCAGAGGAGCCGCTTGGAAATGGAAAGGCAAAGAGGTATCTGTGATGGCAGGAACAATGCAACTTTCTGAATTGCGGAATGTTAGAGGCACAAAGGAAAGAAGGGCCTAGGAAGATTTGTTTTTGTTGTTTTGTTGTGTGTGTGTACAATCAAATAGAAGAATTTAGGGTAGCATTAGACATTGAGAGTCTATTTTATGTAGCTTGGAGAGAAAAGTTATATATAAAATAGTGGTTTAGTTAAATCCATCATTTTTCCCTTTACAGCTTTTCTTTTGTGAGTCAAAAATAATTCTAACCAAGGTCACAAATGTATTTTCTTCAGTATCTTCCTATTGGTTTTAGCATTTCATGTTTACATTTAAATCTTTAATCTACACAGGGTTTGTACATTGAAGGGAAAAATCACATAATTTTTAAAAGTAAGCGTCTCCCCCAGATGAAGGATAATTATGTGTCATCTCCATTCTGAGCATCAGAAGGTTTAAAAATAATATAGAATATAACCCTGACTCAAACTGTACAAAAGTAATAAATGTAACCAAAATGTTCATACCTCCACGATGTTTTGAAATAAAACCATACAATTAATTTATTTTTAAAAGAAGAAAAATAACAGTTTCAGTAGGGGAATTAATAATAACAAATGGTCCATACTTATATTATGTGGCTTAAACCATATCTTGGAGAATTACACCCTAGTTTTGAAAAAGGCCATAGAGATTGACCAGTAGTTCTATTTCTGTTTGGAAAGAGGACACTGAGGCTCAAAGAAGTTAATTAGCTAACGTTATCCAGCACATTAACAGAGCTGAGATAGACCTGTTTTTCCCATGATCAACTCAGTGTTTCTCATCCTCCTCCATTTATTCATTTCTTCTCTGTTTTTCAGCACTTGCTTTGCAAGGCAAAGCATTTATGTTAGATGCTATAGAGAAGGCAGAACGCATGGTCCCTGTGAGCAAGGTTCTAAAAATATACTTAGGATACTACAATATGTATACAAAAGTACAAAAAGCATCTACGTTTCAATCAAATGGTTCAACATACCCTTTGAGTTTAAATGAGAAACAAAAAGGTCACGGCTAATATTTCTTACCAGTACTTTGCTTAATGCTTTACAGGGTTTTCCCTCGGTTAATCCTTCCAATGCAACTCTATAAAACAATTATTATTAAACCCATTTTACAGATAAGGGTACACTGACAGTGACGTAGTCATGTGCACCAGGTCACACAACTGGTAAATGGTCAAATCCTGGCAGGGATTCCAATCGCTCCATCCTGGTCGTCACCAACAATAGTAGAAAAGATGGCAAAATTCTGAAGAGAATGAAAGATGTGCACTAGAACATAAAGTCTATAGAGTATCTTCAATTATGAGGAACAGAAGGAGCATCATGGTCAGAGAAGTCATTTAAGGAAGAGAAGG
>NW_003852398.1:13746413-13763957 GCF_000181295.1 Otolemur garnettii | reverse complement strand
GCGTCATGGTCAGAGAAGTCATCTGAGGAAGAGAAGGAGCGTCATGGTCAGAGAAGTCATCTGAGGAAGAGAAGGAGCATGATGGTCAGAGAAGTCATCTGAGGAAGAGAAGGAACATCATGGTCAGAGAAGTCATCTGAGGAAGAGAAGGGGCGTCATGGTCAGAGAAGTCATCTGAGGAAGAGAAGGAGCATGATGGTCAGAGAAGTCATCTGAGGAAGAGAAGGATATTGCAGACGAGGCAAGGTGGCATCTCTGTTCATGCAGAACAGCAGCCTTGTTAGAAAAGTATCATGAAAGGGTAGAAAGGGCTAAATGTCAAAGGACTTGAGCACCAGATAAAATACCAGGCTCTCTACTGTAGGCAGTGAGAATACTGAGCATTTCTAAGCATAAAAGCAGAAAACTTAACACAGATTTGCATTCCCATTAATGTGGTAGGAGAATGAAATTTTAAAAGAAGAAAAGAGCACGACGACCCAAGGAAGCTTTGAATATTTTAAAAACCAGGAGAACAAATTCGGACTAGAAATACTAACCAGCCAGATTTGTTTAAAGAGTCCTCATCAACAATTACAACACACCAGATTTGTTTATTTACCAGCTAAGAAAAAAATGCTCTCATCTTCAATATTTGTTTTTACTCACTGGCACCATTTTCAATTACAATTATATTCAATAATACTTTGAATAATGGAAATGTTGGTTCCCAATTACCCAAAACTCTGTTTCTGTTGTACTAGGAAATTATTGGGGCTCGACTCTAGTTACCAAAATAGTCCTTAAGCAAAATACATATATAGGTGGAATATCTATGTAAAATCTAACTTGGATTATATGTGTTCCAAGTATTTACCATGGTAAAGGACCATTCTGGATATACAAATGCTGAGAATTTAGCATGTTATTTATAATAAAGAATAATGTAATTGAGTGAATGGTAGCCCATTTAAAAATCTATGATGTTCATCATATATAAGAATGCTTAATGGGGAGAACCTGTGTGACACATTTTTAATAAGGCAGAAGAGAATACACAGTAAAAAGTAATTTTCGATAGTGTCACTGGATTGGACAAGATAGACATTACTAAAGTGTCTCCCTCCTTACTCCAAAAAAAAAAAAAAGCAAAAGAAAAGAAAATAGAGTACCTTTTCTGAACATCTCTTCCCAGTCCCACTTTCAGTAAGTCATGACGACTCCATGGATAGTTTGAAATTGGCCCTTTGGGGAGAACGTATACTACAGAAATCAGCAAATGAAATAAATCTGGGCTTTTTTAGAGAAAGAGCCAATTTTCTGTCTTATAACTAATTATAAATGTTTCCTGGATTTAGAGACTTTTATTCTTGTATAAACATTTGAGAATTTGTCACTTGAAACAAATGTTTTAGAGGATTTTTGAAATTTAAAAAACAGGGGATATTTTTATTTTTTAAAGTCTTCTAAGACTTATGGTTTTCCCTTTGTGATAAGATGCTTCAATTATGTTTTGACATACACTAAATATTGTTAAGGCTACTCATGAGAAAGCTCCTTAAATATAATAGTCTATTTCAGTTTTCAAATACTAAAATGCTTCTGCTTGCTAAAAGACTATACTTCCTAGGCACTCTTTGAGAACCTCTGATTCTGTAGGTTTGGGCGGGGAATCAAGAATTGCCATTTTTAACAAGGTTCTGTGGGATGCAAATGTTACTAATTTAGGCAACATATTTTGAAAACAATTAAATAGCTAATAATATTTTATTATCAACTAAAAATATTTACCCTAAACATTTTAACTTTCTGATGAAATATATTTTTAAAGTAGTGGTCTACACTCTTGCTTCAGAACTGCTTACTAATTTAATGTTTCTTTAATAAAGAAGCTCTCTGGGCTATTAAGTGATCATTTAAATATCAGTTTTCATTTTTCAGCAGTGTTTCAAAATTTAGACCTGGCGTCTCTTTCTCTTTCTTTCTCCCCTTCTCTCTCTCTCACTTGCCACTCACATATCACCAAACACCCACCCACACCCCCACATCCACACACACAAAACCTCACCACCTTCAAATCCATTTTATATTTATTATTGTCCCCTTAAGTTGGAGCAAAACCAACTTAACTTTCCTATAACTTAACTTTTCATACCAAAAGTAAGAATATTAATTTTTCTCTCTTGGGGATGTTGGGTGAACCAAGCACATCATGACAGTATATGTTAAACAATATTATAGACAATGATGAAGTATTGAGAAAGATGCTACAGCTGTGAATCCAATTTTTAGTTGAGAACTGAATTAACTTGCAAAACCAATTAGAAAGATAAAGTAGCTATAACGATGTCAAGGGACTCGTTGAAAGTAAATATCAGTAATCCCATTTTAAATAGAGAATTATTCATTCCTACATCAACGAATGCCCATCTATCACTTTGTCCACTTATTTATGCATTTGTTTATTCCTTCATTAAATTAATATTTACTGAGTACCTGCTATATGTCAGTCACCACATACTGGGTATTAAATAAACAGTATTAAATAAAAACAGTCATAGAGTCTGCCCTCATGAATCTTAGAGTCAACTGTAGCATATAAATATTTATCAAATAATCATGTTAGTGAATATATCATTAGAAATTCAAATAACCAAGTAAAGAAATGTGTTGTTGTGACTGCATATTATGAAAAATAACCAATCTCCATTCTAGATTCAAGGACATAGTCTATAAGGAAATAATAATTTTGTGCTGAAATCTGGAGAGTTAACAGGAATTAACTAGGAAAAAAGACAGCAATGTCCCACATGAAGGAGAAACAGAGCCCTTGGGGAGTGAAAGGATGCCAGAGTGTTGAAAGATGTGAAAGAAGACAGTGTCACCCCGGCAGTGGGAAGGGAGTAGGGAGAAAGATTGAGCAAGAATGAGCAGACACAGGTATCTCAGAAATGGGGGAAAAAATATCCAATGTACTCAGTACTACTGTGAAACCAATTTATAATCACTCACACTTGCATATGAAAAATGAAACACAACTATAGCCTAGGATGAAGAAGGAAGGGGATGGAGAGGTGAAGGGAGAGGGGTGGGTGAATAGAGGGAGGGTTAGTAGGGGGACCACACCTATGGAGCATATTGCAAGTACAAGTTGATCTATCAGCTGTAGAACCCAAATGTCTTAACGCTGTAATTGGGTAAATGAGGTGAAGGCTATGTTGTTTAGTAGGATGTAAGCACTCCAATTTGTATAAATAATCAACACATAGAATCCCATAATGGCACAAATGTGTTCATGATCTATGTACAAATGACTTAATAAAAAAAAAAAAAGAAGAAGAACAATAGAAAGGCAAAGGCAAGTTAAAGCAGTGAGGAGGTAAAAATAGATTCTCTTGAAAGGTCACTATTCTGGTTGCTTTAGGCATGGTAGATAAATAAAATATATGACTGAATTAATTTCACTAGTTTTTGCTCTTCTAATGTAGGTTCTAGAAAATTTAAAATTTTATGTGTGCCTCTCGTATTTCTCACGGAAAGTGCTATCTGAACTTTATTTTTTTCAAATGTTTTGAGCTAAGGATGTGAGAAAAAAATACAGGGAGTAACAATGTTTGTTCTTATCAGGTAAGTTTATTTTTAACTCTAATACTACTAAATATACATATGTTGAATATTAAAGGTGGTGATTAAAAATGAAGATACCAAAAG
Organism: Otolemur garnettii; assembly: GCF_000181295.1. Lineage (NCBI taxonomy): Eukaryota > Metazoa > Chordata > Mammalia > Primates > Galagidae > Otolemur > Otolemur garnettii. The sequence continues at coordinate 13,760,267 of NW_003852398.1, read as the reverse complement.
CCATAACCTCAAGAACTTAATAAATCTGTGATTTAAAATATAAGCAAAGAATGCTTTATTAGAATGTATTATTTTATAGGCAACACATCTTAAACGTTTCATTATAATTTATGAACTAATTGAACAAAACCCAGTAATTATGACTCTACTGATATAAAAATACAGTAATTATGTCAAACACTATTTTCAAACTATGAATCACACCATAGGAGCTTAGACGTAATTCAGAACCCAGGCTGAGATACTTAACCGAAAGCAATAGAAAAAGTAAAGTTCGAGGATAGTATTGCCTATAAGAAATGCAAAGAGAACCTTATATGAATTTCAAGTTTTCTAGGGGCCACATTAAAAAATTAGAAAATGAAATTAATTTATTATTTAACAAAAAAAATCTCCAAATCTTATTTCAACATCCAATCAATATATAATTGTGCTTGAGTGATTTTTCATTCCTTTTCTAGAACTGTCTTTGAAATCCAGTGTGTCTCTTGGTCTCGCAGTACCTCTCAGCTCTGATTATATACACTCTAAGGGCCCAGTAGCCTCCTAGGGCTGGTAGCTGCTGTGCTGTGCATATGCCACAGTTCCTGGATAAGGTAGTTCCATTATCTTACTCTGCTTCCAATACTAACCTGTTGTAACCCAGCCCGTTCCCATGCCCCCCCAGGGTGGCAGAGAACATGCTTCTCAGCCCATTCCCAGGCCACTCCTTCCCCCTAGAGTTGCCAGAAACAGACTTCAGAACAAGAACTCAAACTATAACCACTGTTACCCAAACTGTAACTATTGCTATCTGAACTGTAACCACTACCGTAACCATTGCTACCGTAACCACTGCCACTCAAGCTATAACCATTGATACCTAAACTGTAAACCCAACTGTAACCCTGCTGACGGCAACGTTACTTGTACACAGAAAAAAGTATAAAAGACAAAAAAACGTGCACTTTGGGGCCACTTGTCTCAGGTGCAAATAAATCACCAATTATCTACATCATAGTGGCTCTGAGTTTATTTTTCCAGGTTTATTAAGTTATTTCAAACCAACTTAGTCACACTGAAAACTCCCTTAACCTTTCTTTACATTTCATTTTCTCATCTATGACATGGGCATAATATCTATTTTATTTACCTCAAGAAGCTACAAGAACAAAATAATAAATTTTTAAATAATTCAATACATATTTCACATGGTTAGGAATAGCTTCCACCTTGCTGAACTTTTATAATTTATAAAAATTAATACTCAAAATTAATAATCCAGAATAATCCCCCAAAATTAATAATCAAAACATCAAAAGTGATTACTGTTATTACAACTAATATTAATACTAATACTGATAGTATTTATACTGTGAAGGCTTTAAAAATACACTAAGTACTGGTAAGTTTTCCTTAAATGAATTCAGAACTCACACCAATTTCCCTTACTAATGGAATTATTAGCCAATATTTCAAAAAGAACATGCACAGGCATTTTAATGAATTAAAAGTATGTAATGATGCTTTTGTGTAAATATTGGACAGATGCCTTGGATATGAGTACCATAAGCATTTTCATTACCCAGAAAATTAGAAATAGCACAGATTAAGAAGAAAGTTATGAAAAACAGCTCAGAATTTTAATTAATATTTACATACTTTATAAGCTCAAATCACAATGACATATAACAAATAATGCCATGGGAACAACTCTAGATTTCTATCTTTATAGAACTGCTGAATGATAAGTGAATTTATTAACTACAATGTTCGGCATCTTACTTTCCCAGCTATCTTAATGACACCTATTCAATACAAATGACTTTAATTCTTTAGTGTATCATATTATGCCCATGTCACAGATGAAAATGAAACATAAAGGTTAAGGGAGTTTTCAAGGTCACTAATTGGTTAGTATTGGAAGTAGAGTAAGGTAACAAAACCACCACCTCCCAGAACCATGGCGTATGTATAGTAAGCAGCCACTAGCCACAGGAGGCTACTGAGCACGTAAATTGTGGATGCTCTGAGTTGAGATGTTTGAATAAACATGACTTGAACTGTTCCCCAAACTCGAGTTTCTCATTATAACTCCTATATTTGTGGTAAGAGGGATAGATGTTCTATCAGTAGTATCCTTGAATTTAGACCCAAAATTCAAACTCCTGTTACATACAGAGTGCTACACTACAACTGATATAAAACCTCTCTGTTTTTAAAAATCAGTTATGTCAAAACCATTTTAGAGAAAATCTAATATTATAATAATTCATAGTGTTTTAATAAGAACATTCCTGCCCTTAAAGATTCGCCTTATAGTACACGGATTGCATGAATACCCCCAATTGTTTTCCTCTGGTAGTAGTGCACTGCTAATTGCTGATAAGATTAAATCTATTCCTTTACTCTTTTTTATGTACTTTTTTATGCTGGTAAAATATACATAACCTAAAAGGTATCATCTAAGTATTTTCAATGCACAATTCTGTGGTGCCAAGTACATGCACATCATGCAATGATCACCGCCATCCACAACCAGAAATTTTGGACACTCTTCTCCTAGTTATTATCATCATTATTTTCATTACTCATGAAATGAGCCATGCAGAATGCTCCAGATGAAGCCAAGGGAACCTAGTGCCAATTTTTATCCTGTGATCAGCTTGATAGGGCTTGTTGCTTTGGTTCTGACTGAGGGAGATTAACATTACCTTACAGCAAAATGCTATTGATCAATCTACCGGTTTTATTAATTACCATAGAAATTTGTTATTTTTGATAGCTCATATCTCTTAGTTTTTAGTCTAGTAACATCATTTTTATAAATACACACTCTTCCCCACCAGTGTCACAGCAAATAACGCCATAGCGATTTTATTAGATGGATTTAACCATGGTGAGCATGCCAAAGGAACACTGTTTTTCATTAAGAAATAACATTAAGCAATTAGAATCAGCTTGGTCTCCATATAATTTTCATCTCAAAGACAGTTGTCATGAGAAATATGTCAATACTACGTTTGACGTTTTAAAAAGAAATCTGGTTACATGTTATTTATCACATTTACAAAGCACAAATTCTTAACCTGGGGAACACAAACCACCAAGTAGACCACCATACATAAAGTTCAGGAGATTCAGGAACCTGAATGAATAAAATTACATCCTTTATTCCCACTCAGCTGTGACTAACGTAGCCTTTCCTTCAACTATGAATGTAGCCAGCAAGTTCTAGTACTGTGAGAATCTGGAGTACTCATGTGAAATATTTTCACATTAAAGTTGGGCCAATAGTTCAAAATTTTACTTACGTTCACTACTACTTCCAATTCCAGCAATAATTAGGTAATAATCGGTCCTACTACTAAAAACATTAGAGAAGTGCATATAATATTGTGTTATACGTTTGTTTATATTATATTTTGAGAATTATATTTAAATGTAGCAGGTATTCTTTAATCTTAGGTATTATAATGCCCTTAATAACATTATTCAAAAGGGTACTGTAGGTATTACTGGGTGCCAAGGAGATTCCTGGTGCTCTTATGCTTAGGAATCTCTGCTAACCGGATAATGCTGGTTGAACATCTTAAGATAGGCAAAAATAGCACCACATCTAGCAGAAAGAAGTTTGATGAGTCACTGACTAAAAACTATGTGTGGGCAGCCCCAAGAAAACTAAAATAGGCATAACTGAGGCAATTCTCCTTCACCCTTCTGAGCTGACTCCCTTCTTCTGCCTGGTGATGCTATTATCTATGGTCTCCGGGACACCAAGAGGTTTTTCTTCCAGATGGCAGTTCTCAAATGTTGAAACTTATTACCTATACTTTATTAAAACAAGGTCTCTGCTAAAAGTATAAAGAGAAAGAGTAAGTATCTCAATAGTCAGTGCTTCCCTGGATAAATGACTTGCTTCTTAACAGTAGCTCTGTGGGAACAGTGATTGCAGAAAATTCTGAAATGTACAGAAAATTAAAGACTATACCACCTATAATTGGGAGTTCATAAACTTCTCTATCAACTATTTTCAAAATTTCTAGAAAAGATTAAGTTCACAAATAAGGCTATATTTTAGAGCCAAATTTCCAGGTTTCAGTTGGAGGAGGTGTCTTAGTTCATGCCTACTGCAATAAAAAAATACCATAGAAAGGGTAATTTATATTTAATAGAAACTTATTTCTCATAGTTCTAAAGGCATGGAAGTCCAAGACCAAGGCACCAGCAGATTCAGTGTCTGGTAAGAGCCATTTCTCATGGATAGTGCTTTTGTGTGACCTCATATGGCACAAGAGCAAAAGGACAAACTTGCTCCCTCAAGTCCTTATAAAAGGGCACTAATTTCATCCATGGTGGTGGCACACTCATGGCCTAATCATCTTTCAAGGTTCCCACCTCCTTAGTACCATCACTTTAGGGGTTAAGTTCCCATATACAGATTTTGGAGGGACACCTACATTCAAATCATAGCACTCGGAAAATGAATTCCTTTGCTGAATTTGAAAACAATAAAAATCACAGCCGACATTTTCTTTCTCCTGCCTGTGAGAGACCCTGTGAAAACAGACATGTTTGAAACAGTATTGTAAAGTCCAGATGTTTTCCAAAATTCAATTACCTGTGTATGTTTTCAAAATAATTTAGTTGGTCTCATTTATTGCCCCTATCACACACTTGGATAAGTTAACAGATAGTCATTTCTGGTGAGACTAGCAGCTTATCATATGACATATCACAAGATAGAAATGGTTGGGCCAAGTACTTTTTTTCCCCTATTCTCCTGCAATCTAGGACACCCAGTTGAGGGGGCAAAAGGAAAATTTTAACACGAAGTGTTAAGTTGAAATTGGCTAGGTTAAAAAAAAGTTGTATTCACATTTCTCTGCCTACCTCAAGGGAAATGTACTAACTGAGGATCACATTGAGATGTAGGTGTGTTTAGACACTTCCTGAGTTTTTATATTTAACTTCCTTTAGGCTTAAAGCAAGGACACGGGGAACCAACCTCCATTCCCCAGGCGGTTAGCACATTTTGTACAGGAGGGAAGAGATGATTGAACAGTTAGAATTTGTGCAGTTCTAATTATGGAAAATACTGAAATGAGATAAGCAAGAATTGAAGTGGTGAAAAACAAATATCCACAGAAACAGAGTTAAAAAAAAAGTGTTGGCATCAAAGATTTAAAGATATATAACAAAAATAAGTTAAGGGCATACTACAGAGCAAACTGTCAAGGTTTAGATTTTAACCTTTTAATTTAGATTTTAATTTTTGTTGGGCTAAAAAAATTCAAAAGTTAAAAGCAAGCACCCTCCAAGCATGAGGGTTCACACATAGTCTGAGCAATTAACAATTGCTAGGTCAGCTCTAAGAAGAACATGTCATCATTGATGTGGTCACATCCAGGGCCTTTCTGCTTACAGGCCATCTCACTATGAACTTTTACAAACATCTATACCAATATCAATGTGTGTTAGGATCCCCCAGTTTAGGATACTCAAATCACCCTGATTTGATTAATTTACACAGTATGCCTGTATCAAAATACCATGTTCCCTATAACTATTATGTACTCATAATAATTAAAAGCTTATTTTAAAAAGAAAAAACATGTTTTAGAAACGTGCAAACATTTTAGCAGGTATGTAAATGCCAGTGCGAACAGGAACATCTTCAGAAAATATGATTGACTTCTATGAGAAAAAATTAATCACTTCACGTGGCTCTTTCCTATCAGGTCTATTCTTAACCTCCCCAAATATCATTTATCTGCCAAGTCATATCTATCTAAAAGCTTTTGAGCTATTTAAATGAGATTACACTTAAAACTCCTTGCAAGGTCACAGGACAATTTCTCAGATTTTGGCAAGATCTCTGCCACTTGTTCAATTAACTCACTGATGATCTGAAAGTAAATCTGGCATTGGGGAGACAAAGTTACACAATGTCACTTTATGTGACAAACCTCTGAGAATCCAGAAAGCCAAAGCTATGACAGAATACTGACCCTATCTGGGGGTGAGGTGCGGGTGGGCATTTAAGATTTCAACAAAAGCGTTAGGTTGGTTGAATCCACAGGTATTTCAGATACAAGGGAACAAAGAATTCTGAGCTTTCCTAAGAGCCGCTGGGTCTGAGCTGAGAATTAACAGGTATCTCCTTATGTTTTGTACCTTAGCTGTTTGCTTATCTGCAGATATTTTAAGCATTTTGATAATTTCAGCCCCATGTGACATTAGAATTGATGCATGCCATATAGGAAGGCAGTATTTTCATAAGTGTAAATCCACCTAAATCAGAAGTACCTACAAAACCCAGAAAAAAATTGTTTTCTTTTGGATTTTTTTTCCTCCTGTCCTTTACTTACTTAGATGCTCAGAGAGTGAGGCCTTGTAATCTGCATTTATAACAAGCATTTTGGTTTATTCCAATGCCGTCTAAAGTAGCGCCCCAAGTATTAGCTGCATAATTAGATGATCAATTGATTGAATCAACAGGATGGAATTAGAGACCTAAGTGAGGGCTTAGGTGGAAAATTATCTCATACTGGGCATTTTTCCTGAACTAAAAGAGAAACGGAGTGGGAGAAAAAAGAATACCTGCTGTGAACTCACTCATTAGTATACCTTGTTTTGTTGCTTTTTCTAATAGAATATGTCATAATAACTTCATATAGTTTTACAGACAAATATTAAGCTTATTTTGAAATATTTGGCCATAGGTAACAGCAAATACTATTTTTACATGTAGGTAAATTTTTTTTAAATAACAATTGAGTCTCTAAACTTTTCAGGATATTCGTTTCTTAATTTGGTCCTTTATATTTTACTAGCCTGGTGGTCCAGAAGCCTATTACTTAGCACCATACATGCTCTTAAAATATAAAATATCTTATACTATGTGCCCTGAAAATGAGGGGTAGCAATTATAAGTTTTATACTGTTTCACAAAATCATAGGATTGTGATACTCCTAAGACAAAAAGGCATCTTTTGAATAAACCTAAAATAGACAACAACTTCTATTAAGAAGCTAAAATAGAACTGCCCATATTAAGACCTTTGATTGCATCAAACCCTAAATTTGTGTTTTATAGGTTGTCATATTTATGTTATAAAAAGAAATTTTATGTTTCTCACACTTGAATTCTTTTTCTTTTTTAAATGTAATATACAACTCTCTTGGGCCCAGCAAACTCAATAGATATTCTCTGTTATCCCATTTATTACAGCAATGATTATGACATGAAGACATATTTTGGAGCTAACAAAATTATACCATAGGCTTAATAGCTAAAGAGGCAGAGCAGAATGGCTCACTGAGGTACAGTTTTGAGAAAATATTGCTGCAGAATCATTAGCTAGGGAAAAAGAGATTGCCTTTCTGTGTTAGTTGAACATTGATTATAGTACTTTGGGGGATTGTTGGATGGTGTTTTGAAATTTGAGGCTTTTATGCGTGGGACAAGGCTTTTTCTGCATTTTCTAGAAAGGAAACCCTTTTAGGGTAATAGATTCTACAAAAGAGATAATATTCAGCATTTCATCCTCAGTCATTAGCAGCAGATCTCGGTCTTACCAGCTTTTATCCTTCCCCATAGGTAGAATGAGAAAACAGATAAGGGAATACAGGAAATAAGAAAATATTAATATGCTCCTGTTGATAAAATAGGCCTTCCTCTGGCCAGTCCCTTTAATGAGGTTAAAATATGAAGCAATGTTTTCCAAAGCGGAGCCTTGGACCATTTGTACAAAATCAGTTGGGAAACTTGTTTAGTGTAACAGCATCAGAACTCTGTTCCTCTCCACCTCTGGCATCATATTCAGGCAAGTTCTCCAAGATGTCTATAAGCAACTCCAACTTTCCATGCTTCTCACAGCTGGTAAAACATGAGCTTCTCAGTTCGACACCTTACAAAGGTTATATCCTACGGGGTTGTGTCACACTGCTGAGTCCCACAGTCATCACAGAAGATGAAATATGTGCTTTGTCCAAGCCTGGATTATTGGCCTACCCCTGGTGCCAAAGGGCAAAGTCTGTCTCACCAAAGCTTAGGAACTAAGAATATTGGAGGAGTGGTTGCCCATCAAAATCAGGCTACATCCACAAACTCATGGACAAACAGGTACTTGCCTGACAAAAACAAAAAAATACATCCCATTTTCTTATTACATGAATAAAAGCTCCAAGGAGGGGCTCCTGAAATTCTTCCCATTGCTCATCATTTTTGGTTTTTGCTCTGTCTTTCTCGGTCTCATTCGTTTCTACACTAACTGTCCACTTTTCCTTCTGTACCTTGGCCTCCCGTTGTTTTCCTATGGGCTTGAGATGGTTGCCTGGGAAGCAAACCAAGAACATACAGCAATCCGCTGAGAGAGTCACGTGAGTTTGGAATTACATTCAGCTGCCTAAAACAGAGATCTAAAATAAAGGCTGTGGGACAGATAGAGTTTTATTTTCTTTTATCATGAAAATCCAGAAAAGCAGACAGGACCAGAGCTGAATATACATACGGTCCACGATACTCTCAGCCTAGGTCCTTCCATCACACTATCTCACAACCATCAACATGTGGCTTTTATTCTCAAGGTTGTCTCCACCACAATAAAGTAGATGCATGTCTGACTTATGAGTAAGAGGGAAGAAAAGGAGCAAGGACAAGCAGGGGACATTTCCAGTTCAAGTTGACTCCTTTACAAAATTTTCCTGGCATCTCTACTAAATGACCTCTGTGTACATTTCATTAGTATTTTATTCTTCAGGAGAGGTCAGGGATTGCAATTTTGTTTGGTTTAATTTAGTGCAGGTCACACTACTTCTCTTCCTCACCTCTTCGATTCATGGAGCTGATACTAAGGGGGAAAGGGAAAATGGATATTAGGCAGACGACTTCTTCACCACAAGAGTTCATATTAGTAGAATTATGGAAGAAATTTCCCATACCATATATTTCTTCATAGTTTGAATTTTTGCAGTATATTGACTAGCATGAAAAGAAATAAATATAAGGAAGCTATGCAATACATATGTGAAGATAAATGAGTAGGTTAAGTCTATAGTAGGGGGTCTCACAATACTGGAATACAGATTATATTAATATCACCCAAGTGTTAACCTTATGCTGACTGCTCTTCCATTATTTCATTTTTGTCCACCCTCACTGCCTTCTCTAGCACCAACTAAAAGTCACATTTAAGAGCAATTCTTTTCTCATTATGGTATTATTTGTTATGGGAATTAAATAGTACATACAACAAACATGATTATTAGAGGTGACATGAAGGTTAAAATGGTATGTAAGTAGGCCCAGCACGTTGGGAGGAGGAAGCGGGTAGATTAAGCTCAGGAGTTAGAGACTAGCCTGAGCAAAAGTGAGACCTCCATCTCTAAAAATAGCCAGAGATTGTGGTGGGCGCCTGTAGTCCCAGCTACTTGGGAGGCTGAGACAAGAGAATCACTAGAGCTCAAGAGTTCAAGGTTGCTGTGAGCTGTAACACCACGGCACTCTACCAAGGGGGACAAAGTGAGGCTCTGTTTCAAGAAAACAAACACGGTATGTCAGTAAAAAGCACCAGTTTTGGAGTCATTAAACACATGAACATTTTTACTTACATGCTGCGCTACTTCTGGTCAAGTCATGTCACCTTCTGCTCCTCATCTCCTCCAATAATGAAGAAGGTACTTAGTATTTCTAATTCAGCATGCTTTTTCAGTTTAAATATTTTGCCATCCCCAGCAAAATGAAGATTCACGAGCCTCATCTTCAAAACCTTTAAGTCAGTAGTTGCAGCGAGCTATTGAATTTCTACTATTTCTTCCAATAATGAAGTTTTCCTCTTCCTCTCTTTTCTGCTTTCCTTTCCTCTCTTAGTCTCTTTCTTGGGTTGAATTTACATAAGCTAAATGTCCAGATCATGAGGTCCACCTGGCTTATCTGTGAGTTCCTGCCTCTCTGCACTGTTAAAACTCAACCTCTAGAACAGTTCATTATTTTTTAAGAAACTTTCCAGGAAAAAACGTTGATAGAGTCTCCCACAAATGAAAATGAAAATCAGTTTGACTTTAATTTCATTCGGCTTTGGTTGGACAATAAAGATGAAGGAGAAATTTAATGAATCAAAGTACTCATACTTTAGAGGATAAAGATACCATCAAATAAAGCCACTAGACTGCACATGGGCAAAAAGTGATCCCAGTTGTCCCGGGGGAAAGGTTTATTAGCCCAACTCCCAGACAGGGGCAACACCGTCTTGTTACTGGAAGCTCTGCCAGTTAGGTCTCTGCTACCAGATAAAAGGCCTCAATGAGCCATTTATTTATGTAACAACATGAGTTTTAATTTTACTTCATTGGATCCACCCTCGAGTGCTGTGTTTCCAAAGAAAATGGCGGAAAGCTAATCTTCCCCAATTCTTGAAAGAAAAGTATAAATTGTCTCTGCAAACAAAGTTTTATGTCTGTCTAAAAATTTGACTTGAAACTTAGAGCTTCTTCACTAGAAGTCTACGTCTTGCCACACGTGTAATTTTTAATGAATTAATCCTAATAGTTGTCCTATGCATGTAAGAAAATCTAAACTTTGAACAAATGTGCCATTCCTGAACTACAATTTCTTATTTTAAAATAAGAGGTTTTCATATTGGAAAAAAAAAATTACCCTGATCTGAGAACCACAGTGACAAGTAAGAGGGAAAAGAAGCTCCGTGAAAGTGACTTTGTTCCTAGAGCTCGGGCAGCTTCAGCCTTCCCCACACTTCAGTCAATTTGGGCATGTCTTGGAGGCACAGAAAAAATAAGCCTTTTCCCTAAATTTTCCTTATTTTTGCTCTCCTGCCTCTGTTAGTTCCAAGTCATAATTATCGGGAAATTAAAAGTGGCATTGGTTGTAGGTTAGGGTTTTTGAGAAAGTGGACTCTAATTCTCTCTTAGTAGATTGAAATGTTTGGGTACTAATACACTAATACTCCGGAAGAAGGAGCCGGCCACGAAGAGCAGAGGAGCGTTTAGGGCAATAAATAGAAACCTACCCACATCCATGTCTATTGTTTTTTCTTATCACACAGTCCTTCTCTTATCCTTCAATTTTATGACCCTATAATAAAAGTGATTCCTAGTTCATGTCTATAGAAAAAGTTAAATTGAAAGTTTAAAGTATTCTCCACACATTGCCATTTATCAATGTTCTGAAGGGTTTTTCAAGCCTAATAACAGAAATGGGTTTTTTCTTTGGTAAATAAAGATGTCTGCAATGGTATTTGACGGGAATGATTTACATTGTACTCACTTAGTTGCACGTTTGATTTCCCATATCCAACCCTGAAATTGGAATTTTTTTCCACCAAATTTTAGAGATTTAAAAGTGGAGATAAAAATGATGTTACGTGGCAAAATCTAAGTAAATACAGAATAAAGTGCTTGCTTGTAAAAGGGTCTGAGTGATGCTCAAAGAAGAAATGAGTACAATCCATTTAACTCGTGCACAGGTGGGGATGCTTTCTCTTGCATTTTGGAAGCACAGTATTGTGACGGAGGCAGGAGATTCTTGCTTTACTTTTTCACGTAGAGCAGTTTTTTATTTCTGACTAATATGAGGGCACATATAATTAGGTCCCACCACTTGCATTTGTAAGGCAAAGTCTAAGTTGTAGCTGTGTCCCTTACCCAGGAAGTGTGCCACACACCCTTATAGTGTTTCCACTAGAAGGGACAGCACTGTCCCAGCCTTCTTCCTGGATTCAACTGAGTTTTTCTTCTCACCTGAGCACATTATTGTTAGTCCTCAAATTTCAAATTATTATCGAGTACACGTAAGGCTTGTTTTCCCATTCTTGTGATACTTTACTCAGGTGAATGGCCCCCAAATCTATCCAAGTTGTAACAAAAGATACAAAAATCTCCATCTTCTTTTAAGACTGAATAGTATTCCATGGTGCACCTATACCACAGTCTATTAATCCATTCATGTGTCAAACAAAGGGCACTTGGGTTATCTCCACACCTTTCCAACTGTAAACTGGGCAGCCACAAACACTCGAGGGTGTATGCCCTTACGAGGTATTCAGGGAGTTTGGAAACACAACAGTTTCAGCAACAGATTAGACTGTGGAGCAGAAAGAATCTCAGTACTCGAAGACAAATCTTTTGAGCCTGCTTTATGTTTTAAAGTATAAACTATTTTTGTATAGAAAATGGAATATATGATGTTTGAATTTGTTAAATGTCTGGCTAAAAGCATGACAAAAGCAGCACCTCACCCCCAGAATCCAGCTTAAGGAATAGAGCCCTACAGATGCTTTTTAAAGACTTCTTCATGCTCCTCCCTAAAGACAGCCCCTCCACCCTCCTGAAGGGTAACTACTGTACCACGTTGTTTTAATCATCTATAAGTGGTTACGTCCCCAGTCACAAAGCGTGGTTATGGATGTTTTTAAGGTTGCTTTCTTTTTCCCCACAGTATGTATGTAGATTTTTCAGATCCATGTATGCTTTGTTTCCTGGTTAAATAGGAAACCACTGCAGGCCTAAGCTAAAATGCAATTATCCAGGTTTTTAATGATTGACATTGGTTTGTCCTTCTTTGGGTTATTTCTTTCTAGTAAGAAATGCCCTGCTATAAATATGCATACTTTATCCATTAGACATAGGACTTGCTTCAGAATATATGTCGGGGTCTAGAATTGCTGATGTTCAGGGTACACGCGTCTGTTTTTTGACTAGATAATAGCAACTGGCTTTACCCAAGTGATCATATACCTTCACCAACAAGGTATCGGTTCCTGTTACACCACAGCCTTGCCAACTCTTCATGATTTCATATCCTTTAAAAGTTTACCAATGTAGCAAAGGTGACATGATGTTACACTGTAGAAATAATTTACATCTCTCTGCTTACTTTTGATACCAGGACTTTTTAGTATGTTTACTGGATGTTTCTATTTCCTTTTCCATGAAATCCTTTTAATATTACTTTCTTTATTAATTCATCATGTTTACTGATTTATAGAATTCTTTTTTAAGATCTGGATATTATTCCTATGCCAGCAATACAAAATATAAACATGTCTTGGTTTTTGTTTTCATAATTTATAGTATCTGTAACTAAATAATTTTCTCCTATATAATTTGAGATTCTGTGTCTTGAGAATAATGGTAACTTCCTCTAAAAATATAAAGTACGCCTTCATATCTAATATCACTAGGAACTTATATTATGTGTGTGGAAGTGGAATTCCATTTCACACCTGTCCACATTAACAACCATGCGCTCCATCATCTTTTGATCGCTAAGTCCATCCTTTCTTCAGTTGTCTGTATAGCACCCATGTAATCTATTGATTTTATATATACATATCTTTATAAAATATGTTACTATGTGGATATGTTTCTAGAATTTACAATGTTCCAAAGATTGGTTTCTTTTATTATACCTGCTGTTGTCTCTACTCAGACATAATCTTCCCGTAGGTCTTTGTTTGACTCACATTTCCCCTATGTATGTCTTTGTTCAAAGAGGACTTTTACAAAAATTTTAACCTAAAATATGCCTCCATCCTTCATTGCTTTTTTCATCATTGATCACATTTATTTTTTATATCTTCCACCCCTACCTTATAGTTATAGTCACTTATTTATTCATTGCCCATGGCCTTCACTAGAATGTAGAACCATGGAAACTCAGAGCAGGTCTGGTTTGGTCCTTTCTGCATTTTCTCTATCTTTGGAATAATACCTGAAAGACAGTAGGCATTTAAAGAAAGTTTGCCCAAGGAATAAATGAAGAAATGGGTATAAAATTTGTTCTGTCATCTATGAGATGAAAAATCTTGGAAAAGTTACTTATGATTCTGAATGGTGCTTTAAAAATGTTATCAT
>NW_003852398.1:13740547-13745920 GCF_000181295.1 Otolemur garnettii | reverse complement strand
CGTTGCCATCAGTGTTCTCTGGTTTCTGTTCAGGTGGCAGCTAAGAGCTACAAAGGTTACAGACTACATATTCAGCACATCAGAAAGCGACTGATTTTATTTTTTCACTCCCAACTTCAAATCCTCATGGAAAGGAATGATTTGACTAATGTGGTTTATACATCTACTTTTCAATAAATCGGCTATGACTAGAGAGTTAGGTATCATATTGAACAAACACAGAAATTCCCTCTGATCCACACATCTGTGGAAAAGAACAATTACCTACACACAAAAAGGAAACCATCCACAATAAATTAAGGGGGCTTCCGGGAGCATAAATAGGTCTGCATTCCAACTATATTTAAAAAATTACTTAATCAGTGTCTGATCTTGAAGCATCAGCTCAAAAAAGAACCACAATAGGAAGATATAATATAATAAAGTGGCCGCTGTTCCCCAAACTAAAAGATCTCGTTTCCATTATCTAGTACACGAGCTGGGAGAGCTCAGAGAAGTTACCATGGACAATGAAGTCATTAATTAAAAGCTATTATTTTTGGCTGCCTTGAAGTGTTATTTTCAATCCTTTCAATGATGAGTTAAGTTTCAGGATATGTTAATGAATATAAATAAGAATTTTTCTTGACTTTTTAAAATAACCTATGTGGGTGGATTTTGTTCTAGAACCCTTATCTAATGAGACAATTATATGCTTCAGTAATGAATAACTAGGTTCAAATATAAATCACATGTTAAAAGAGACACCAAGAAATAGGATCTTTTTATTTTCTCCAAAGTTAAAGAGCTATGGAGACTGACTCCTGTATTGCGAAGCTGTTACTTTACCTGCTAGACTGCAAAACTCCAGAAGGGTGATGCTTGGGGGAGGGTATATTTTTCTTCATTCGTTAGACATAACATTCCTTGGGAAGGGTCACTCCCATGGTGACGATTAGTGGCAAATTTTGACAGCACTATCGCCAATTACAGTGCCTCTTCTCCCTGACAGTTAGTACTCATTTTATCCTAGATGTGCAATTTGGCCTCGTTCTGTCATAAACCTCACCGTCTAGGTGGCAGTTTGAGGAAATCGACACTGGCATTTGATTTCTCTCATAGCATGGGAAGTTTCAGCCCATTGTAATCTCATGCACAGGAGATTGCTAATTACTAATTACTTTTCCCTTTACAGCCCTCAAATTAGAAAGGTGCTATCCACAGACCAATGAAGCCCAAGATAGTGATGAATAGTTTGCAAATAATAAACACAGCAAACCCATTACTGTAAAAATAGTAGGCTCACCAATAATTACACAATTAACTGCAGTAATGTGGCCAGATTCATATGTGTGTATGACATATATACACATGGCATGTACATGTGTGTATGTGTGTGTGTGTGTGTGTGTAAAGAATGAGAACGGTGGAAAGTCTTCTCTTTCCAAGCAACTACTAGCTGTCAGGTGCTCGGCTAAGTTGATTCAACAGTTTATCTCACTTAATCCTGCAACAAAATCTCCACTTTTAAAATGAGAAAAAGGAGAGGGAGAAATAAAGAAAATGGCGCAAGAAAAAACGTTTAGTGTAAGATTTGCACCCTCAAAAGCTCACAGAAGCCAAGCAGGTGAAATCAATGAATAAATTAGCTGTGGCACTTGTGTATTCAACATAAAGTAACGTTATTTGCCTCTAACATTAAGAATGTTCTTTCTCCTGTTTCTTGAAAATTTCTGCCCTCTTCAGGAGTGTCCAAGCCTTTTTGTGTGTGGGCCTAAGAGTTGCCTTAGGTGACACACTAAATGCACAACCGGAAACTGATTAGCAAAAAAGAAAAGAGGTCCATGCACACTTTGTATGATATCCGACACCAGAGATAAACTAGAAAGTCCTCGCAGAATCAGCCTGCAGCCGCAGGCTCTAGATCGGATTGGCAGATTGGACACCCTGCTCTAGATCAATCTTTCATTTTCCCAGGTATAAATAAATAATTCTCTCCTATCAGAAAAGCAACTGTGTAAAATAAATGATCACTACTTACTGGCACCCCTTTGGAATCAGGGCAACAGTACAGAAGGAAGAACGTTCTGACACACTGAATAAGGCACACCCGGGCGGAACGGGAGGGCCGCTGTGACTCTCCGGTGGAAAGTTCAGACACACTGTATGATGCACACCCCGGCGGAACCGGAGGGCCGCTGTGACTCTGCAGGTGGAAAGTTCGGACACACTGTATAAGGCACAACCCAGCTGAATGAAAGGGTCGCTGTGACTCTCCGGGTGGTAAGTCCCCTGGGGGGGCAGCCCCAATGTGGCCAGACCTCATTTTTCAAGGAAAGATGCAAATCCAGATTTTTACAGGAAATCATTCAATTTTTAGATGTTGGTTCAAACATTTTAAAAACACACTGCATAGGTCTAACAACATATTTGTGGGACTTCACTTTGCAAAGATGTAGTGAATAAAAGTGTAGACACTTCATAGCGCACCCCTAGATTTGAAACCTACCCTGCCACTTACTCACTTGTGTATTTTGGTTTAGTTTCTCTCATCTTTAGTTTCCAAACTCGTAAAGTGCAGATAAAAATAGTATGTGTGATAGTCTTAAGAGTATTAGTGAGATAAGGATCTAAAAGCACTTGGCACCCAGTAAATGATCAATGAAGATTTCCTAATACTTATGCCAAGTAAATGAGTCAGAATTTAAAGTAATGTTTGCCTCACCCCAAAATCCACACTTTCCTACTGCCTTACCATACCCTTTAATAAATTAAGGATTCAGCAGCACCTGTAGCTCAGTGGGTAGGGCGCCGGCCACCTATGCCCAACTTGGTGGGTTCAAACCCAGCTCAGGCCTGCTAAACAGCAATGACAACTGCAACAACAACAACAACAACAAAAAAAAAAAATAGCTGGGCATTGTGGCAGGTACCTGTACTCCCAGCTACTTGGGAGGCTGAGGCAAGAGAATCGCTTAAGTCCAAGAATGGGAGGTGCTATGAGCTGTGGCGCCACAGCACTCTACCAAGGGTTACATAGTGAGACTCTGTCTCAAACAAAGAAACTGAGGATTCTTCATGTTCTGAGGTTCTCTTCTAGTTTTCTTCTATCATATAATTGCTTTGACTACCCCAGAATTGTGATTAATCCCCTGAACTTTCCTTAGTCAGCACACTCAGAAATACATAAAAAGGGAGTTAAGACACGTATAAAAAGAGTTTATTAGCTCGTGTATGTAAAAATCCCAGGCTTAATGGAGGCCCAGGAGCCACGTGCTCATGTGTTCATCTGTGTGTGTCCATGTCCTGTTATCTCGCTCTGCCTCCCGAGATATTTACATATTCCTGAAGTTGACTCCTTCTGTAGTCCTAAACAACTGCTGGAAAAGGGGTTATCTTTGCTCCAGAATTCCTAGCAAAAGGAACCTCACACTGACTGGAGAAGGTTAGACATGGAAACGGGATGGCCACCCTTGAATCAAAGTGTCTGAAATGAAATTCTCTGACTGGTTTGGCCCGGGGCTTTGGCTCCACAACTAGATACCCAAACAGAAATTGGTAACATTTAGAAAATAACAGAGTGTTACCAAAGATCTCCACAAACTCCACACTGGCATTTCAGTCAGGATCTCCTAGAAGACAGAATCACAGGATAAGCAGAGATACACAGAGAGGGATTCATTAGGGGGGTTGGCCCCCTTGATCATGAAGGTTGAGAAATCCTGCAATAGGCCATCTGCAAGCTAAAAAACCAGGAGAGCTGGCAGCTTGGCTCAGCCCACGTCTGAAGGCCTCAGAACCAAGCAAGCTGCCTGTGTGACTCTCAGTTCCAGGTCCAGGGCCAAGAGACTATGGATACGGAAGTGGCTTGGGGAGTTCTGGAGTCCAAACAACAGGGAACCTAGAGTTTAGACATTCAAGGGCAAGAGAAGAAGGTCTTCTCAGCCCCAAAAGAATGAGAAAGAGAATCAGCCCCTCCTCATCTTTTTGCTTCATCAGGGGCCCAGCCAACTGATTAGCGCGGAGGGTGGAGCATCCTCACTCAGCCTCTGGATTCCCATGCCAGTCTCCTCTGGAAACACTTTCACAGACGCACCTGGGGCAGCTCAGTCACTGTAATCAAAAGGTCAACTACTTGGTTTTCCTTTCATTACAAGAGGGAAAGACTTTGTGCCTACTGAAGCACTGAGAAAAATATTGCTTTACCAGCTATATGGGTGTCTCTTCATCTGGTCAATTGACACCCTAAATCAACCATCACAAATTGACTCAATGTTAACTTGGCACCCACACACATCTCCATAAACCACACAATCTCCAAGTAAAGACAGTAAGATCATAGCTTCATCTAGCGTAACGTACCTATCAACTCTCCTGTGGGCAACCAAAAACAAACCCCTTCACCTGAAAAGGAGGTTAAGTCTTTGAGTGACGTTTACTCCTCTCCTGATATCCCATAAATTAAAAACTATAATGTAAAATTAATAGTACTTAATTATTAATATAATCTCAATTTTGACATTTTGTTTACTGGAGGCTTGAAGGGTGGTATAAGCAGTATTCTATTACCAGGTGGTATTGAGATGTCATGAACCTTGCTAGGCAGTAAATTTCTACCTTAAATAATGCCACCCTTTAATGTAACACAAAGCATTAACTTGGTATCATGGTCTCTCAAAGCTTCGGAGCTAGAGAAAAACTTAAAGACCAGCAGATACAACATATTTTGGGAGACTAATAAAATGATACCTAAAGAGCCTACATAACATGCTTTGCATCAAAGTTAAAAGTTATTTATAATTAGAATGTATTTTTCTGCTTGTTTTACTGCTTTTCTTTGATCTCCTTAGAACAAATGTGCAAGATGAATCTCAAACCAATTTTCAAAGGAAATTCAGACATACTAATATGCTTAACAAAAACATAATTAGAGACATTGTTTTAGACTTACAGCAGTTTTAATTTTTCAAGAAAATTGAGGAGGCACAGAGATTTCCAATAGCATCCCCCATTATCCACATCCCCCCAAGAATGATATATATCTTACAATTGATAAACCTACCTGGACACATTATAACCACTCACAGTCCATGGTTCCCATGAGTGTTCATTCTTGGCGTCGTAGGTTCTATGGGTCTGGACAAATGTATAAAGACGAGTCTCCCTCATTACAGTATCACACTGAGTATTTCACTGCCCTAAAATCTTCTGTATTCTATATTTATTCATCTCCCCACATCCAACCACGGGCAGCCACTGATCTTTTTCCTCTTTTCCTAGTTTTGCCTTTTACAGAAAGTCGCATAGTTGGAATTTATGTATGTAGCCAGTTCAGACTGGCTTGTCCACTTGGTAACATGCACTTAGGATTCCTCCAGGTCTTTCCATGACTTA
>NW_003852398.1:13739140-13739460 GCF_000181295.1 Otolemur garnettii | reverse complement strand
GTGTTGTTAGTGTTCCAGATTTTGGCCATTTTAATAAGTGTGTACTGGTATGTCATTGTTACTTTAATTTGCATTTCCCAGTGACATACTCGAGGATAGGAAGTATCTTTTCTTATGCTTATTTGCCATCTGTAAGATCCTTGGCCTGCTGTTTAATCAGGTTATTTTTTATTGTTGAGTTTTACGAGTTCTTTGAATATTTTGGATCACAATCCTTTATCAGATATGTCTTTTACAGATATATTCCCCCACTCTACGGCTACTCAGATCATGCTCTTGACATCGCTTTTTTCAGAGGAGAAGTTTTTATTTTTAATAAA
>NW_003852398.1:13710010-13738905 GCF_000181295.1 Otolemur garnettii | reverse complement strand
TAAACAGTCATAGTCATACACAGCATCTGAGTTTTCTCTTATGTTATATTCTAGGAGTTTTATAGTTTTGCATTGTATATGTAGATATATAATCTATTTTGAGTTAATTTGGGGGAAGGACATATGGTCCATTGCTAGATATTTCGGGTTTTTGTTTTTGTTTTTTTTAATATAGTGCATCCTCTTTTCCTGGCAATCACCAAGAAATGCAAAAACCTTTACCCTGACACTTACTATTGGCATTTGAAGTGGGGGACAGTTTTGTAAGACTAAGCCCTCAACTTGTAGTGGGTGACAGTATCTCCAAGTAGATAGTGTAAGAACTGAATTGAATTAAGGATAGCTCGCTAGTGTCCACCACACAACTGACTGCTTTCTGTTGGGAAGATATTCCCACACCCTCACCTGAAATCAGAAGTGTGCTGTGATGAGATTATAATGGGAGAAACTGTTCTTACTACTACAACTACGTAACCGCCATGGTCTTTAATTCACTGGTAGTCAAAGATTTGCAGAGGACAGATGTGGCTACACAGCAGATGGTCTTTGCATTACCTTTACTTCAGTTCAACTGGTTTTCAGAATGTTATTCATAAATGTATAATAATTCCTATTACTTCCAGGAAAAAGTACCTGACGTAGTATGAAAATTATTTCTTTAACAGATAGTACTAGAGTTATTTTTATGGAAGAAAATTTTACTTTTTTTTCTTTTTAGAAAAACACATTGATTAAAAAAAAAAAACTGAGCTTACGAGACAGTAAAGAGTATGTGGTTATATGTTCGAAAAAGCCAAGACAACAGAAGAAATTGCTAAAATTCTCTGCACTACAAATAAATACAACTCTGGTGGTGGGAAAAGTGGGAGAGCAAAGGAGAGGGAATGAGGAGCAGAGAGGACTGAGCACCACAGTCAGGGAGCCTGACAGAAATAGCTACAGGATTTCCGGAAACAGGAACTTCTTACAGGAATTTTAAGTCCTGTGCATTGCTTCATTGCAAAATTCTTTCTGTTGTCAAAAATTCAGGAAACCTTGCTACAAAATTCCTCAAAATAAGTGGTTTGCTGAAAGTAAGGGGGAAAGCCGATGTCTGCATCTGGGTCCATGTGATAGGAGATAAAGGCCAAGGCAGAATGGCTGATGGTCCCCAAAGTGACCTGATTCATCACAACATTTGGTTCAGTAGTATCAAGGAAATAAATTGGGACTGGTATACAGGAGCTGCTCAATAAACTTTCACTGAATGACTGAATTGAGAACCTCAGAAGTAGCAGGGACTTTGAGATTGACAATCCTCCCGGGAATCCCAAACAGCCTGCAGAGGTCATCATAGACTTTTTGGGTCGGAAGTGAAGTTGTCAAGTAATCTAATTGCAATTTTATACATCAATAAAATCCTTCAATATCTACTTTGTATCTGTTAATATCTAAGACTTTGAATATCAAAGTCTCAAAAATACATACTAAAAAAGAGGGTGGTTTAGTCTTAAAATACCTTCTTCTGCTCTCTTTTAATTACCTGTTGTTCAGAGAATCAAGAGGCTTTTAAAATCACTGAGCAAAATAAATTCCCAGGGCACAACTTGTAACTACTAGAAGACAAACATCCTGCAAATCAGCTTTCTGGGCACTCACATTAAACTAAAAGTTTCTCCATCAATGTCAATTTCAAAGTATTAAAGGTATAAGCATAACAAATAGCCTCAAAATTTAGTACCTAAAATGACAATAAATATATCTTATGCCATGAGTTGAATATTTGTCCCCTTCAAAACTCACGTTGAAATTTAATCCTGAACGTGACGGTTGTAAGAGATGGGGCCTTTAAGAGATCATTGCATCATACAGGCTCTGCCCTCACAGTTGAATTAATCTAGTCACAAATTAAGACGCTAATGGATTAATGGGTTATGATGGGAGTGGGACTGACAGCTCTATAGGAAGAGTCCGGAGCTAGCACGCTCAGCCCCTCACCATGGGAGGCTCCGGACTGCCTTGGGTTTCTGCAGATAATTTCCACCCGAGGTTGACCCCTAAGCTTTCTAATTTTTAGTATTTATTCTTGAAACTTCGAAATTTCAAGTCTTAGATATTAACATAGATTCAAACTAATGTTGACAAGGATTTTATTGACATACAAAATTGCAATTCGATTACTTGGCCACTTCATTTCCTACCCTAATAACGGTACGACCACCTTTGCAAGATGTTCAGGATTCCCAGCAGGATTACCATCTCAACTTCTATAACTGTAGGAGAGAAATTCTTTTCTTAAAATAAATTACCCAGTTTCAGGTATTCTGTTACAAGCAGTAAGAAGTGGACTATGACATACTATCTCACATTTTCTGTGGACTGGAATGTGGAGCTACTTAGCCCAATGATTCTAGCTCAGGGTTTCACAAGAGTTTGTATCACGGCATCAGCCGAGGTTATAGTTTCCTGAAGATTAGAGTGAGATTGGAGAAAGCTTTAAGATAATTTCATATGAATTCTTTTTTTTTCTTTGCAGTTTTTCGCTGGGGCTGGGTTTGAACCTGCCACCTCCAGCATATGGGGCCAGCACCCTACTCTTTGAGCCATAGGCGCCAAGATAGTTCATGCATACACCTAGCAAGCATGTGCTATCTCTTGGCAGAAAGCCTCAATGTTTTTGACACATGGACCTCTCCACAGGGCTGCTTGAGGGTCTTCATGACTCCCACCAGAGGGAATAATTAAAATATAGGAAGGCAAGTGCTGCAACATCTTTTAGGCAGTGACTCGCCATGACTTCTACCACATTTTATTCATTAGGGGCAAGTCACTAAATCCAGTCTACGCTAAAGGGGAGGAAAACTAGGCTATATCTTTTATAGAGAGGAATATTAAGGGTTTGTGAATATATTTTGAAGCCACCAGTTACTATCAGTCAAAAAGAAAATGTTTTTAAAATATTTTGTGCTTCTATTGTACAATGCAATTTAATCATTTGGTTTCCTGCTGTTTTTAATATTACTACAATGCCATTTTTGGACTTCAAGAGTGTTTTCTGAGAAAAAAAAAGGGAAAAGAAGGAGGAAAATGGGGGTGGGGGAGAAATGGAAAGAGAAAGAAGTAAAAGAAAGAATGAGAAGGAGGGAAGAAATAACAGAAGAGAAAGAGGAGAAACAACATTATAGTCCACACTGTATATTTTCCATATTTTGTTTTCTTCATAATTCTGACTGGGTCACATGCCATCCCTATCCAACCACTGTGCCAAGGACATTCTGTGTCTTACAGGAAAGACCCAGGCACATAACCACATAGCAATTCCTGAACTCCAGTATAGAGTCAACACGTTGGAAGCATCTGCACCTTGAGTGGAAGAGGAATGACGCACCAGAGGGATCAGAGGTGTGATTATCTAGAGAATGAAGTGATTCTAGAAAGCCAAGAAACAGATGTCCCCTAACAACTATAATTTAGTTTTCTTCTTACTGTGCATATTGCAAGGGTACATGTCAAATATATTAACAGTAGAGTATAAAAGTCTAAACACAACAATTAAATAAGTGAAGTGAACGCTATGTTAACCAATTTGATGTAAACATTCCAAATGGTATATAAAATCAGCACATTGCACCCCATAATGCAGTAATGTACACAGTTATGATCTAATAAAAAAAGAAAAAAGTAATTTCGTTTCCTTGGTATATACACAATAACTACATATGGAACAGCTATATGAGTGTGTTTGTGCGTGCATGTGAAAAACATCACCCCAACAGCTTTTTGAAGAATAAAAAGAATTTAAAATGCAGGCTAACATCTGAGAAGGAAAAGGGACACAAGGCCTAAGAAATCCTCCAAATTAACTATCCTGAAGAATGGCAGGATGGCACTGAAAGAATCTGAGATGTCATCAGCACAGCCAATATACAGTGAGCAAAAATTACCCAGTGAGTTTACCCTAAAGGGAAATGAAAGTCAAATATTTTTAAAATACATAGCAAAATGTTAAAAATTAAAGCAAAATACCTACATTTAGATACCAAAAAGCTGCTTCAATGCACCTAATCTAGATATGGGGAGAAGTAAGCCTTTCATCACATATGGGGAGGTCAGAAAGAAGAGAAGAAAAGAAGGTCAAGTTAAACCTGTATCTAACAAAGGTATAGGAAGAAATTCCCTGTTCTAGGGACTTGACTAGGCCAGTCCCAGGGGTTCTCATTATGGAAATGGACAAATGCAATTATTATTGCCAGATGCTTTTGAACAACTAACTAATCTGCTAATTCTTATTGCTCTTATTATGTGCTTATCAAATAACTATCTATGTAATATTGGACTTCCCTATAGATGGTTCTATAAGAAAAAGAATATCTGGCCAGTCCTCTTGAATATTGCTCATTCTTAATTAATTAGCTGGCATAAGAGTCCTATGAATGAGCTTATCTTGTATCACTCGTCCCTAAGAGACTAACATACTCTGTATTCCAACTGAAATATGCTCTGCCTACTGCCCTCAATTACAATAAAATACAGTAATGTTACCTCTGGGTAGCCAGTCAGGCAACCTCTGTAAAAAGTCCATAAAACTATATTTCCTTTTCACGTTTCAATAAGGATTAGTACCAATGAGTATTGCTCTCTGCCCTAAGTAGCAGACATGCATTAGCCCAATAGCTTAATTCTGATCTTCTCCAACCTCATTCATTCCCGATCTTATCTGGTAAAGTGAGTGGCAATCCTCTTTACAACATAAAGACTTCAAGCCATGACTGAAATGTTGTCCCCCCTCCCATCCTTCTTTGTTTATATTGAGAATTTTTCTGAAGATTGAGTTCAATTCCTGAAGAGAAATAGACCCTTCATCTTAAGTGATACAAACTCTCTTAGTGATGTCATAGTTTAAAAGCAGAAAAGGGGGGATGTGTGAAAGAGAATCTCAAAACATTTACAGATAATGTTATTACCTTATCGTCTCAAGACCTGTGTTCTCTTGTTTAAATAAAGGAAATGAGGGAAAGCAGAGGAAGATGAACCAACCCTCCAGGCACCATCACCCCTCATAGGAACACTGAATTCAACAACTACCCATGCAAGGAAACACCTCATAAGACAAAAAATTCAGCTCAGGGATCACAGTACCTGGCTGTGACATAAGAACAAAGAGGTATTGAAGAGGGTAGAAAGACAGTCTTGCTATTATCTTCACTATCCGTCCCCCAAGTCAGATTGCACAACACAGAATCTATGCACTTGGGAGAGAGAGAGCAAAATCAGTGTGGGACTTTGCATTGGAATTCAGCAGGTGTCACAGGGTAGAATTCTTCCAGCACCCACAGAGGGAACATTTGGATCATTCCAGGCCAGAGAGAAATTCTCTACCACAGGAAGAGTCTTAATCCTGGACAGCTTCACCACCATCGGAGTGGCATGGAGCCCTGCATAAATTCAAGTGGCAGTTAGACAACAAGGACTGCAACCCCTCAGCAGGCATTGGTGCTGTACTGGTCCCAAAGACAGTGGACTTAGGGTGCAGCCCAGTGTGCTACCAGCTACAATGGCCATAGAGTTCACTCCTCTCCCTAATGAGGTAATGCAGCACCAAGAGAAACTCCTTTCCCTTGGAATTAGAAGAGAGAAGAATACAGAGAATGTTATCTTACACCTTGGTAAAATAATGCATCAAGTAGATTACCAAAGCCCCCAGTTCCTGGATGCCACTTCTCGACCCACCCTAAGTCAAAGAGAATTCACTTCCATGATGAGACAGATCCAGTTCTGGCAGGATTCACTACCTGCTGACTACAAGTGGCCTTGGGCCTTGAATAAACATTAGTGACAGACAGCCAGTATTGGCTAAAAGCCTTGGCCCAGCTCCAGTACTATGCTGGTTTGAAAGACCCTGAGCCTTAGGTACAACCCGGAGTGGTGGATTGCAATGCAAAGCCATTGGTGGTGGCCATGGGAGAACATTTGTCACCTCTCTCATCAGCCCAGCTCCAGGCAGCCTAGTGTGGAGAGAACCTCCTTCTTCTTGGGGGAAAAGAGATGGTAGAGAACAGCAAACAGTGTCTGGTAACATAAGGAATTCTTGTTTATCTTCTCCATGTCCACCAAGGCTGTGTGCCTAGGAACTTGCAAGAGTTGGAGCATTCCTGGCCTCAGGGATGCTTCTAGAGCTGAAATGGCAGTCAAGACCACAGGCTTGGGACAACACCCAATCTCCTTTGACTTCTTAGAAAGCCCTTGTAAGAAGGCTGAATATATACAAGCCTAGACTATAAAGATTGAAATGAAAGCATAAATCTTCAATGCCCAGATACTGATAAATATCCACAAGCATTAAGAACATTCAAAAAAAATGTGACCCCACCAAACAAATTAAATAGGACTCCAGTGACCAATCCTGGAGTGATGGAGATAGCTGGCTCTTCAGAAAGGGAATTCAAAATACCCATCTGAGAAAACTCAACTGAGAGAAGGAATTCACAATTCTATCAGAAAAATTTAATAAAGGAATTGAAACAATTTAAAAAGTCAAGCAAAAACTCTCAAGCCAAAAAATTCAAGTGACACACCAAAAAATGCATCAAACTCTCTCAACAGAATTGATCAAGCAGAAGAAAGAAACAGTGAGCTCTAAGTCAGGCTATATGAAAATACATAGTGGGGAAGGTAGGATGATTAAGAAGATAAACCTATCAAAAATAAAAACTACAAATAACAGAAATAAATAAAAACTACAACAATTTGTTCCAGATGGACAATATAAAAAGACATAAATAAGCCTGGGCATCATGGCTCATGCTCCTAACACTTTGGGAGGCTACAGCAGGAGGATCACTTGAACTCAGGAGTTGGAGACCAGCCTGAGAAAAAGTGAGGGCCCATCTCTACTAAAAATAGAAAAATTAATCAGACATCCTGGTGGGCTTCTGAGCCAGAGCAAGATTCTGTCTCTGAAAATAATTAGCTGGGTATTGTGGTGAGTACTGTAGTCCCAGCTACTCAGGAGACTGAGAAAAGAAGATTGCTTGAACCCAGGAGTTTGAAGTTGCTATGAGCTATGATGCCATCACACTGTACCCAGGGTGAAAGAGACTCTATCTCAAAAAAAAAAAAAAAAACCTCCCCACACCAACGCCCCTAAGACCTCTTTCTGCCCTTGTTACTGCTCCCTCTCCCACCTCCACCCTCTTCAACCTCCCTTTCCATGCCTTTGGCTCCTCTAACATACCCCTACAAGGACCTACCTCTCCCATCCCTCTGTCCACCCCTGCCAGATCTTTTTTCCACTCCAACATCTTAGTCATTGAACTTTAGCCCTCCTCTCTCTCTAAGGACTCAGAGTCCCCCAAAAGCAACTAGTTGGGACTAGAAAGGGAAAAAAGGCTAATTAAAAATAGGTGGACTATTTTATCTACTCTAATGGGCTTTGGAGAGGTGCAGATAGTTGCTCTATGTCTCCCCAGTCACTCACATAAAAGGCAGTTCACAACCTTAATAAGATTACATGTCAGGGCAAAGGAAAATCTTAAAAGTGGTAAAAAGTATTTGCCCTCATATTCAATATCTACTCAACCTCAGTATGCCCTGTTTGCCAGAAAAACAATTCAGATAAAAATATAAAATGGATATAAGGCAGTGAGTTTTTATTACCATTTTACTGAGTTATGGCTAAAATTTTAGAATAAAAGTTCTGAGACCTGCATATTTGTCTATGTTTGGCTGGTATTACCAAATTAATTTATAAAAGACTAAAGAATCATTCCATTCAAATTTCTTTCAAGATGAATGAGCATTTACATAAATGAACTATTCCTAAAACACTCAGAAATATAGAAACTAACCTAATGGGTTTTTTATTCTTTTTTGATGCACAAAAATCTGGGATAATCTTTGATCAAATAAAGCTAGTTTTAAAGTTTTTGGTAAATAAAAGCAGACATTACATTTTTTTACGTAGCTGTAGTAGTCAAACAAGTTTATCTTATCTACTAGATGTTTATGATTATAAAACTAAAAATTTAACTGAAGAATAAAGGGTACAATAAAAAAATTACTTTCTGTTGCTATGAGTCTGTTTTTAGGTTCCATATATAAGTGAGATTATGCAGAATTTGTCTTTCTCTCTCTGGCCTATTTTACTTAGCATAATGTCCACTGGTTTCATCTATGTTATTGCAAATGAGAAGACTTCCTTCTTTTTTAAATCTGAATAACATTTCACTATATGTATACTTTGTAACATTTTCTTGTGAAATAATGCTAAAATGAACATTGAGATGCTGGAATTTCTTCTTCAGTAAGTCCTTGGTATTGGGGATTCAAAGATGGAATCCACAGACCACAGATCAGTGGTAAGATAGGATTTATTTTACAGAAAAGAATACAGAGAAAGCATCAGAGCTTCTGTCAGAGGGAGAAACTCAAGTCAGAAAAAATCTCCCTGGGTCTTTTGTCTAGGGGCTTAAGGGTGTATAATGTGTGTGTGTGTGTGTGTGTGTACATACATATATATCCTAACAAATGAATGGATACAATCCCTTCCATCCCAGGCCTAGGAAACTTACATAAAATTTGAGCAGGCCTGGAAAATGGGGGTTTCCCCCATTCAGCTGTTAGTGCAAGGGGAGGGAGACAGAGGGGCTGAGGTGTGTGGGAGAAACTAAGGCACTCCCTGAGCTGGCAACTTGGAGGTGTCCCTCCCCCCCAGCAGTTATCAGGCCCCTCTGGCCACTGGAGCCTCCTGTAGCCCCTACCCCCACCCTCTAACCCATGTTCCTCTGGCTGCCGCACAGACACCCCCAGGGAGGGGAAGGCAGGTCCTCCCCTCAGCCTGGGCCAGGACTGGCTGGGGTACCACCAGCCCTGTATCAGTTGGAATGCAGATAATCTCATTGAGATCCTGATTTCTTTACTCAGTAGTGGGATTGCTGGATCATAATGTAGTTTAATTTTTAAATTTTTGAGGAACCTCCATACTGCTTTCCATAATGGCTGTGTGAATTTACATTTTCAACAATAGTATATAAGTTTTCTTTATGTTTTTTTGGTTTTTCTCTTTTTGAGATAGTCTCACTTAGTCACTGATAGAGTGCTATGCCAGCACAGCTCACAGCAACCTCAAACTCTTGGGCTCAAGTGATTCTTTTTCCTCAGCCTCCCAGGTAGCTGGGACTACAGGTGCCCACCACAACGCCAGACTATTTTTAGAGACAGGGTCTTGCTCTTGCTTAGGCTAGTCTTGAACCCCCTGAGCTGAAGCAATCCACCTGTTTGACCTCCCAGAGTACTTGGCTTACAGGGGTGAGCCACTGCACCCCGCCAACGGTTTCCCTTTCTCCAGACCCTGGTCAATGCTTGATATGTTTTATCTCTTCTATGATAGCCATTGTAACAAGTGTGACATGGTCCCTCATTGTGGTTTTGATTTACATTTCCCTAACAGTTAGCAATGTCAAACACCTTTCCATACACCTGCTAGCCATTTGTATGTCTTCTATTGGGAAATATCTCTTTTGGTCCTTTGATCATTTTTAAATTCAGTTATT
Source organism: Otolemur garnettii (assembly GCF_000181295.1). Taxonomy (NCBI): domain Eukaryota; kingdom Metazoa; phylum Chordata; class Mammalia; order Primates; family Galagidae; genus Otolemur; species Otolemur garnettii. The sequence goes on along the minus strand of NW_003852398.1, from coordinate 13,729,375 downwards.
CAAAAATCTTTTGTTTTGGTGTTGGTTTGGGGTTATCTATTGAGCTGTATAAACTTCTTATATATTTACATTTTGTTTATTAACCTCTTATCAGATACAAGCTGTACAAATATTTTCATTCATTACATACGTTAACTTTTCACTCTGCTCCTTGTTTTCTTTGTTGTACAGAAGATTTTTAGTTTGATTTAATCCCCTTTTCCTATTTTGTATTTTGTTGCCTGTGCTTTTGATATTAGATCCAAAAAATGATTGCCCAGAGCAATTTCAAGATTTTCCATATGGTTTTTTTCCAGTAGCATCATGGTCTCAAGTCTAAAACTTAAGTCTTTAATCTATTTTAAATTGATTTTTATAGTGCATGAGATAAAGGTCAAATTTTATTCTTCTGCCTGTGGATATCACTTTTTCCTGACACAATTTATTAAAGAGACTGTCTTTTCCCTATTTTGTGTCCTTGGCCTCACTGAGATCAATTGCCAGGCTGAGCTCATGGAAACAGAAGATAAAATGCTGTTAACTAGGAATGGAGGTTAAGGGTAAAATGAGAAAATGTTGATCAAAGGGTAAAAAGTTTTAGGAAAGCAAGATGAATACATTCTGGAGGTTCTGAAGATCAGGTTTACAACAAATGTGACTATAATTAACAATATTTGATTCTGTACTTGAAATTTTCTAAAAACATAGATTTTAAATGTTCTTACTAGGAGCAAAAGAAAGAAGAAAAGGAGAGACAGACAAAAGGAAAGTTATCTAAGGTGATGGATACGTTCATTACGTTGATTTTTGTAGTGATTATTTCACAATGTATATGTCAAATCATCAAATTGTGCAACTCAAATATATACAATTTTTGAATTTTAAATGTGTCTCAATGAAAATAATTAGCTCTCCTTTTGCATCATGTCTCATTTGGTCATTCCATGAAAATATAATTATCAGAAAGTAAAAAAGCATCTAAATTAAAGGTAAAGCAAAGGAGTTATAGGATTGGCAATCCTATCAGACATATCAAAGATTCGGCCAGGAAGAGAATAAAAACGAGCAGGAGGCCAGGATCATATTTACTTTCATAGCTGGTTAGGAAGAGTCGATGTCATGCCAACAATCCTCATGCCTCAGTATGACAGATGTTCCTTTCTCTTCACATTCTACTGTGAATCCTTTCAAGAGACAGCATAGACCATCTTTATTTAGACTTGTGAAAATGTGATGATGTTTCAGCCACTATAATTTTCCACTTCTTCTGTCATAAGGAAGGCTAATTCTACCGTATCTCCATGACTCTGAAAGAATCAACTGCTGACTTTCTGAGACCAAATTAAAAGAACAGTAGTTATTAACTTATCTTAAATATGTTCAAATATGCTAAATAATGAAAAAAAAGAAACTGTTTTTAAAAGGATAAGGGTGAGACATTTAGAAGAACATTGTGTCATATGTCCAAAGACCATAGTGTAGTCCAATTTCTGACATTAACTCTGCTTCTTGGATAAAATCACCTGAAACTCCTGAAAAATTAAGTGGTTACTGAACTCGTTCAGTAAACCATGAAGTATTAGAATTTAGAAATTGTGTGATTTTTATATGTGCACATATATGTGTATATATGTGTGTACAAAAAAGTGTGCATATATGTTGTATAGTAGTGTGTACAGACATTATATACAGGTATATGTGTTAAACATATAATGTTATATACACACTTGGCCATCAAAAAGTTTTTGAGTTTTCTAAATCATCTCTCAAATCACAGGCTCCCTCCTTGGAAGACCCAGGACTGCACTCTAAGGACTTTGTATCTCACTCAGCAACACTGATGTGTCCGTCCATCCATCTGTCCATTTATCCATTTGGTATCCCCCAAATTCCAAGTTAGTACATAATGACAGGGTGAGGGTTTATATCTGGTTGGAGAGGAAACAAAAAATCGTTTCAGTTTTACTTTTTGGTTACTTGTTTGTTTCTTATTTTAAGTCCTGGTTTTCATTTTATGGAAAGGATATCAGACAATGACTCCCTAGGGAAAGAAGCACGAATCCTTTATGTATCTCCAGGGATAAGGGGGGTCCTCAGTGAGTATTTGAAAGCATGAATGCATGAACACATACCAGAATGTACTTCAGAGATCAATGTGCTAAAAGCTTCTCTAGGGATACATGATCCTTTGAAGAAATCTTGTCTAAGGTTTATTATGAGATAGGAAACCAGGAATCCTCATGTGAGTGGTGATTTCTCTACACCTGGAGAAATAAAGCTTCCTTACCTCCAAAGATGGAGGGATGCCAAGAGGAATCATAGGGGATAGGCCTTGTGAAGCATCCCCCAGTTTACTACAGTTAGCTCATACTCTTTTGTCCTATCACATTATTTCATGACTTTTTACTCCTCATCAACTTAGTGCAATAGTGCTTAGGTTAACAGCTGGGCATGGTGGCTCACGCCTGTAATCAAGCACTCTGGGGGCCAATGCTGGTGGATTGCTCGAGCTCAGGAATTGGAGACCAGCCTGAGCAAGAGTGAGACCTATCTCTACTAAAAAAAGAAAAACTGGCCAGGCATTGTGATGGGTGTCTCTAGTCCCAGCAACTTGGGAGGCTGAGACAAGAGGATCACATGAGTCAAGCAGTTGGAGGTTGCTGTGAGCTATGATGATGCCATGGTACTCTACCGAGGGCCAAAGAATGAGACTCTGTCTAAATAAATAAATGTAAAATAAAAATGCTCCAGTTTAACCATTTACTGGGGTCTTTATTTCTTTTTGAGGCTCTCCTCTATCATATGACTCTCATATTTTAAATAAATGTTTATCCTTTTCTCTTATTAATATGTGTTTTGTTACAGAGATCCAGTAAAGAATCTGATAGCATAAAGGGAAAATATTTTTCCTTCCCTTAAACCTGCTAACTTTGAGGTGATCAGAAGTAAGTTTCTCCACTATTTGCAAGAAATAAATCATGATGTTAAAAATAAACCATCTTACTCCCATTTCTGAAATGACCAAAATTTCCTTAAGCTATAATTGCATGATTCATATGAAAGAAAATTATTCAAGTTAGAGTGGTCAACAACTAAAATAATATTTTTGGCAATTCATAATAGTGATTAAAATGGTTTCTACACAAATGAAAATCTCACTCAAAAATATTGAAATGTTCTATAGCATTCTAACATCCCCTACAAAAGCATATCATAAACTAGGATGCTGATGAAAACCTCTGAGCTATTCTAAAAATTAAATAGCAGTATTATTCCTGCATTCCACTGGACATTATTTAAATAAGTTAGAAAAGCATTATTCAGTGAATTAGTCAGTGAAGAATATTCCTTTCTTGGGTCACATGATAAAGAACGCTGTTAAAATTAGATCTTAAATACAACTACTTTAACACCAAATCAGCCTAGTCTGCCAGGCTGATATATTTTTAGCCCATTTTTCAATCTTTTTTCATTATTACCAACACTTTTATTTAATTAAAACCTGACTGTCACCAAATGAACCTGAAAAGAGTTTTTAAGAGATGTACTCAATGTTTTGCACGCTAACAAAGAACAAAGCTTCCCTCATCTCATTCATGCATTTCCAGAGAATATGTATTTATAAACATTGTAGTGAATCAAAATGAAATTGATTTTTTGTTAAAATCACTTTGAAGAGATAAAGAGCTGCTCTTACTCACCGTGTAGAAAGTGTTTTACTACATTTTCTTTTAAAGGAATTGCCTTAAGAACATAATTTATTTTAGACTTAATGTACACCAATACAGGGAACATAACATATTGTCATAATAAAAACATTTCATTGAAAAATTGCTACCCTTAGGCAACCGGGAGGATGTTGCCATCAGATTTTATAAAATAAAAAATATTTGATATTCTTATAGGATCTACTATCAAAGTGTTTTTATGAACAATTACATTAGACATTAATATTCTTATGCTTATTTGTGTTTTTGATTAATCGCTTATTAATTCTAATAACAAAAGGTCATAGAGATTGTTGACATCAAAAAAGAATTTACATTAAATATTAGAGAACTGTCTTGAATAATGCATTGTTTGAATAACCAGGCTCATTTTCATTAGCATTTTTCATTGTGTATTTATGTATAACCAGACAAGGGAATAATTCACATGCAGACTATTGAACCACTTTTCTGCAAAGTTTAGAAAGAAAATGGACACCTCAAATAATTCAAAATGGGAAAACATGATAATTAGCTTGCTGACAATGACCATATCTTACCCTAGAAATACAGGTTAGAATTGCAATATGCATCTCTTTTGTGTACGAACCATGCTGTTCATTTCAAAACTATGTTGTGCTATTTTTCCATATGCCATCCCTTCAAGCAGCTACTAAAGTGCTTGAAAGAATAAGATCACTGTATGTAGAAGGAGCCAGAATCCATTTTAATACAAATGAAAAAGTATTAAGTATGTTTCAGTGACTACATATTAAAGTTTACACAATTCTAACCTTGAATGAACCTCCAGTACGTATGTGTGTATGTGGGTGGGTGTGCACAGGGGTGCGTGTGTACCCTTTAGTTAAGGCCTTATGTAAAACATGATACCTATTAGAAGTGAAAGTTATCAAGACATCTTTCAAAAATTCTAAGGGCAATACCATAAGTAAAAACAAAAAGATATCTAACTAATCAATGGTTTAATATTCAACTATTCACTTCCAAATTCTATTATTAATAAGCATCTTTCCCACAAAATAAGATGTGATATAAAGTTGTCCAAAAGGAAGACCTCATATGTATCTAAACCAAGCCAGAAATAAAAAAAATTTACTTCTCTGGGAGGCATTAAAAAAAAAAATCTAGTGTTGTGTTTGCAAGTTTAAATAGCTGGAAGCAAGCAGAATGTAAATAATTCTGGTTAAACCTAAATTTTTAGTATATCTGCCATTCACTGTTATAATCAAATATTATCTTTCACATTGTAATTTGATAACATCTATTTAAGGTAACAGGATAACCAAAGAAAATCATCCAGGATAATCCATAATAATAATTCATAATTAATATTTTCTCAAAAAGACATTAAATGAGTTACATGCCATTTAATTATAGTGAAATGTCTATTCATACTAATGTAAGAAAATATCACAATAATAATCCACTCTTACATAGATTTCTAAATTTGAAATAGCTAATAGTCTTTTTAATATTAACCAACCTAAAAAATCTGGAGTGATTCAGATGTTCAATTATGGGATGAATATAAATATAAACGATTTTAGGATACACTCAAAAATGATACCCAATCATTTTTATATCAAATACCCAGTTTCAAAAAGTGTGTAGACACACTTAGTGGAGTGGAACAAAAGGAATCACTTTTGTAAAATAATTGTGAGCACACAATCTAAAATTCAAAACTATACAGAAATAGACTAGTCTGAAAACATAAAAATTTTAGAAATTTAAATAAATACTACTATGAAAGCTTACAAAAATTGGACAGCACATTTTATTTCTCTATAAGCAAATTAAAAGTAGTAAAAACTCATAAAATGGAAATTTAAAAGCTTAACTATTTAATAATGAACAAGTATGCCATTAGCAATATTCATTATAGATAATATGAGAGGATTAATTAGTATATTTCCTGAGTTGTGTTTATCAGCATCTATCATTGTAAGCTAGAAAGTTTAATTTTAGTGTTTATTGCAGTGAAATCACCAACTATGTTAACACAAAATATAGTCATTAGAATTATTCATACTGTTTGATTATAATATATAAATTATTATAATAATATAAAAAGAACAACTCTACATGTTCATCAATTAGGTATTGGTTATAAATTATGGACATCTGAGCAATAAAATGTTATGAAGGCATTAAGAACATGTATTTATTAAATATACTTATTGGAAAGAAAATATATCTTATGTTGTTAATTGAAAAAAATCAAGATTATAAAATAACATGTAATTAAAATTTGTAATTAAACGTAATCAAAATAGAAATTCAAGCTATGATGACTTGCTGAGAACGGGCTCACTCATCCATCACAAAAAAAAAAACCCTACCAAATTGGAAGAAAAATCTGAAACAATTCTTGCAAAAGAAAAAAAATGGACAAAAGACATTAAAGAACTATGACCCTTCAGAGGAGGGAAACTAAAGAGGTGACCATTACAATAACCTCAGATTTTTCTTGGAAAAATTTCCATACCATTTTGCGGAAATGGAGATCCTAAGCATAGGAGAGTAGTCTTGCTTATTTTAGAAAACAGAGACAGCATTTTGAAGTGCAAAGGTAGGTGGGATTTGAGAGGAAAGAATTGGAACGGAGGGAACCATAAAGAGAAAGAGCTTCAGAAATTTGGGTAGGGTTCTTCTTGAATATACTCAAGCTGCACCTGGATAAGACGAAATTCCACAGGATAAGGCAACTGATTTGCCATAAAATGTAAAAACCAAAGTTTGCACAGGACTGAATATCATTTAAGGTTGGACCATGTATATAGGAAAAAATTCCTTTCTGAACATCAAGGGCATTTAGAGAGACCAGCAGGTTGATATTTTTTATACTCCTGAGTAAAAGCTTCTCCAAATCCCCCCTAACAAAGCTTAAAAGCAAGCCTTGTAATTATTAAGCTGATCTTTAAGCAGCCACCTTCCAGAGCAACCTGCAATTTTCTTTGAGGAAAGCCAACATAATCGAACACTCAAAAACACATTTATCATTCAACCAAAAATTACTTAAAATGTATACATGCAGGAAGCTAGGAACCATTGCAAGAAAAATCAATTAATGGATAAAGACCAAGAAGTGATGGAAATAGTTGAAAAGGACTTTAAAGTGCTATTATGTCTCATGTGTTCAAATACTCAAAAGAAAATACAAATATAACAGTAATGGATGACATAACAAAAGAACTGAATGGGACTCTTAAGGAAGCAAAATATGATATCTGAAAAGGAAAATAATCACTGCATAGGATTAATAGCAATTTAGATACTATGGATTAAAAAATACAATGAGTGGAAACACTCTTAATAGAAACAATGTAAAATAAAGCAGAAAGAGAAGGAAAGTACACAGAAATTAACGGAAAATATAGGTTAAAGCTGTGGTCCCCAAATTTTGGCAACTGGAAGACAGTTTTTCCATGGATGAGGTTGTGAGGCAGAGCACTTGGTTTGGGAAAAATTCAAGCACATCACATCTCCACCTCAGATCATCAAGCAATAGATTCTCATACAGAGTAGGCAACCCCAATCCCTCACATGTGAAGTTTACAGTAGAGTTTGTGCCCCTATGAGAATCTAATGCTACTGCCAATGTGACAGGAGGTAGAACTCAAAAACTAGAAAAACAAGAGCAAATCAAATCAAAGGTTAGTAGAAGAAATAATAAAGGTCAGAGCAGAAATAAATAACATTAAAACGAAAAATTCAATACAACAGATAAATGAAACTAAAAGTTGGTTGTCTAAAAAGCTAAACAAAATTGACATACCTTTAGCCAGACTAAGAAAAAAAGAGAGAAGATCCAAATAAATAAAATCAGAGACAAAAAATAAAACATTACAACTGATAGTGCAGAAATTCAAACAATCATTAGTAACGATCAGAAACTCCATGCCTACAAATTGGACAACCTAGAAGAAATGGATAAATTCCTAGACACATACAACTTATCAAGATTGAACCAGGAAGAAATCTAAAACCTGAATAAACCAATAACAAGTAATGAGATAGAAGTAATAACAAAAGGTCTCCCATGAAAGAAAAGTCTAGGGCTGTATGGCTTCACTGCTGAATTTTAGCAAGCATTCAAAGAAAAGCTAATACTAGACCTACTTAAATTATTACAAAAAAAAAAAAAAATCCAGGAGGAGGGAATACTCCCAAACTTATAAGGCCTATATCACCCTCTTACCAAAACCAGACAAAGACACACACACACAAACTATAAGCCAATATTTCTGAAGGACAAAATGCTGACAAACCAAATTCAGTGAGAAATTAAGAAGATTATACATCAGAATCAAATTTTGGGGAATGTGTGAATGGTTCAACCCATATAGTGTTGAGGTAAGTTCTTTCTAGACCCATTTTCTTGACCACTTATATCATGAAGGAATCTTGAATTTCATCAAATGCTTTTTCAGAATTAAAATGATATCATGTTTTTTCCTTTATTCTGTTTATATGGTGTATTACCTTAATTGATTTGCATACATTGAAGAAAACCCTCACAATGGGAGAAAATAATTATATACTATCCATTTCATAAGGGATCAATAACAACTCAGTAGAAAAAAATTAAAATAATCCTATTAAAAATGGGCAAAGGATCTGAGTAAACATTGCTCAAAAGAAACTATACAAATGGCCAATATGTAGATGAAAAACATGCTCAACACCATTAGTCATAAGAGAAATGCAAGCTGAAATTACAATGAGAAATCATCTCTCCCCAGTTTGAACAATTTTTATCAAAGACAGTGAATACCAAATGCTGACAAAGTTGTAGAGAAAGGAGAAACTTCATACACTGTTGCTGGGAATGTAAATTAGTGCAACTACTATGGAGGATGGTATAGAGATTCCTTAATGAACTAAAATAGAACTACCGGGTATATATCCAAAGGAGATGAAATCAACATATTAGAAAAATATATATTTGGTATATATCCAAAGGAGATGAAATCAATATATTAGAAAGATATCTACACTACATTTATTGGAGTACTATTCACTGAAGGGGGTTTGGTGCAAGGATACAGAGTCTGTGCTGGGGCACCTAGGAGCTCAGGGAGGAGTCCCCTAGAGCAAACCTAGATGAGGATTTATTACCATGAAACAGGAATAAGTAGATAAAAGCTGCTTACCAGACATCAGCACTGATAGCGAGATCTTCTTGGAGAAGGTCAGATATAACATCTCCATCTTGTTTTTGCAAAACTTCAGACCTTGAGCATGAACTTTGCCTCCAGTGTCAGGAGACCTTTGGAATCCAGAGAATCTTTTTTGCCACACCTCACACATACATAATCTCTTGGATGGTAGTTTTCTGCCCTCCTGCACATACGCAACCCACATGCCATTCTCACGACTCTTCAGCTCTTACAAGCAGACAGTGAGTGTATGCTCAAGGTCAGGGAACAATGTTTCCTACAATTCACAAAGCCAAGATTTGAAATCAACCTAAGTGTTGATAAATGAATGAGTAAATAAAGAAATTGTGGTACATAACACAATGGAGTATTATATAGCCACAAAAGAGGATGAAATCCTGTCATTTACAACAACCTAGATGGAACTGGAGACCTTTATATGAAGCGCAGTAAACCACGCCCAGAAAGAAAAGTCTCCCATGTTCTTACTCATGTATGGGAGCTAAATATTAAAACTACTGTTCTGTTGGAGACACAAAAAGTAGCATGATTGTTACCAGAGCCTGTGAAGGGTAGTGGGAGAGGTGAATAAAGTGGGAATTTATAATGGACACAAAAATATAATTAGATAGATAGAATGAATAATATTTGATAGCACAACAATGTGACTATAACCAACAATAAATTAGGGTATACTTTAAAATAACTACAAGAGTGAAACTGAAATGTTCCTAATACAAAGAAATGATAAAGGCCTAAAGTGATGGATACCCCACTTACCCTGATTTAATTAATTCACAGTATATACCTGCATCAAAACAGTACATGTGCCCTATGAAGGTATACAACCATTATGCACCCATAATAATTAAAAATTAAAAAATGTAAAAAATGCTAAATAAATGTAAGAATAAAATTAACCAAGACTTAGTGACTTGTGCGGTAATATCAAATTGCCTAACATCGTTGTAATGGAAGCTCTTGATGAAGAAGAGGGGAAGAAGATAAAATACGTAAAGGAAAAATGGCCTGGCCTTATTTTCTTCTGAATTTGTTAAAACATGTAAATTTAAACATTCTAAAAAGCCACTAATGGCACACTAACAAAAGAAAACTACAGCAAGAGACATCATAATCAAATTGCCTAAACCCATGATAAAAACAAAATTTTAAAAGGGCCAACAGAGAAAAAGGCATTACTTATAAGAACAGTTATAAGAACAACTGACTTCTCATCAGAAACTCCAACAGAACAACCAAAGTGATAGGCTGAGAATGCCAAAAGAAAAAAAAGGCAGAAAAAAATGTAGAATTTTTTTATTCAGGAAAATTTACTTCAACATTAAGGCCAAATAAAAATGTATTCAAATAGTTGGAAACCTTCAGTTTAAGATATATTAAAGTAAGTCATTGAAGCAAACAAAAAATGGTATTAGATGAAAATTTGAACCTACACAAAGAACCAAGAGTGTCAGAAATAAAATGTTTATCATTTATTGTCTTTTTAAAAAGTAATTCTGCATTTTATGCAAAAATTATAAACATATATTACTGTAATTTTAACATGTAAAATTAATACATGACAATAGTAGCCAAAATGAGAATAGAAGGATCTTTCATACTATAAGGTTTATTATTATTTTAAAATAGCCTTTGATAAGTTAAAGATGTGGGACACTTTACGACAAACACAAAAATATGTGTTATGGTGTATGTGTCCATAGTCATAGTAAAATTAATATACTAAAAAGGACTGATTAATTTCAAACAAGGCAAGAGTAAAAAAGTAAAGATCAGATAGGAAAACAAAAAACAAGATGTGTTTGTGGGGGGGGGATAAAACAATAATTATAAATAGCTGGACGTCAATATTGACTTCATAAAAAGAACTAGTATCAGAGATAAAGTAGGGCCGTACATGTGACAAAGGTGGCAATTTGATAAGACATAATCATAAACATGTCTATGCTTAGAGAATATTGAAATACTCATGTGTTACTCAAAAGCCACCAGGCCTCTATGGTTTATCTTACAAGGGCACGAGTGACTCTTTCTAAAAGTAGAATACAGACATCTTAACACAATAACTAAGAAATTGACATGAAGGCTAAGTTAACCAGTTTGATGAAAATATTTCAAATTATATATGAAAACACCACACTGTACCCCATGATTGCACTAATGTACACAGCTATCATTTAATAATAAAAAAAAAGAAAACACCAGGCCTGAAAGCAGTACGTAAATTCATCATCTCAGTAATTGCTAGACTGAGTAGAACACAGGAAAAAAAAATGAACCTGGATTGTGACCTCAGTAATTGCTAGACTGAGTAGAACACAGGAAAAAAATTGAACCTTGATTGTGACCTCACAATACAGGCAAAATATAATTTGAAATGGATCATTGACCATAACACAAAAGTTAGGATATAAAAATTTTGGAAGAAAAATCAGGAGAAATCATTTTATCTTGAAAAAGGTGATGATGTTTTCAATAAGAGATGAAAAGCATGAACCATAAAAGAAAATGTTGATAAATTTGATTTTATCCAAATTTTTAAAGTAATTTTTGCTTTTCAAAAGATACAATTAAGAAAATGTAAAAAAAAGATGAGCAAGTGTGGTGGCCCACACCTGTAATCCTTGCATCTAGGCGGCTGAGGGAGGATTGCTTGAGTTCAGTAATTTGAGACCAGCAACCAGCTAGAGCAAAAATGAGACCCCCATCTCCACACAAAATATAAAAATTAGCCAGGCATGATGGCAAATGCCTATATTCTCAGCAACTTGGGAGGCTGAGTCAGCAGGATCATTTGATTCCGGGAATGTGAAGTTGCAATAAGCTATGACCAGCCCACTGCACTCTAGCCAAGGCAACAGAGACCTGGTCTCAAAAAAAAAAAATTAAATTTAAAAAATGAAAAGTCTAACCACAATCTTAGATTAAATAATCTTAATATATATAGCTGACAAACTACATGTATCCACAATATGTAAAGAATGACTTCAAGTCTATATTAGGAAGAAAACAATCTATGTTATTTCACTGGGCAAAAGACCCGAAGTAACATTTTGCATCAAAAACAGAAATAAATGGTCAGAAAGTATACATAAAAATGCTTAGATTATTAGTTATCATGAAAATATGAATTAAAAACACTATACAACTACTAAAAAGCTAAAATTAAAAAGTGCTGGCAAGGAGTCAAAGCAACCAGATCTCATACATTGGTGATTACGCAGACTTGTACAAAATGGAAAACCATGTTGCTATTTATAAATTCGACACATTTGCCAAGTAATTGAGCGATTTCACTTTTATGCTCCTATATAAGAGAAATCAAACGTGTACAAAAAAGTCTTGTGCCCAAAAATTCATAGCTACTTTATTTTTTGGCAGCCAAAATTTGAAAACACACCAATGATTGGTAGGTGAAGTCTTAAACAGTTATGATCTTTCTATACTATGGAATATTATGCAGCAATAAAAAGGGATGAATTCTTGGTGCATGAAACAACATGAGTAAATTCTAAAAATATATACTGAGTAAAAAAAATAAGCACATATGAAACAATAACATTTATATAAATACGTTAAAAATAGAAACTAATCCATCATAATAGAAGATCAGGCCAAGATGGTGGCTTGAACCTGTAACCCCAGGTACTCTAGAGGATTACTTGAGCGCAGGAGTTCAAGGCTGCAGTGAAATAATATTGCAGCACTGCACTCCAGTTTGGGCAACAAAGCAAGAGCCCATTTCTTAAAATAATAAATAAGAATAATAGCTAATTTTTAAAGGGAAAGAAAGACCAGTGGTTTTCTGGGTGAGATTAGAAAAGAGATTTACTCAAGGGAGTGTGAAGGAACTTTCTGGGGTTATGAAAATTTTCTATATGTTTGTTTTAGTTGTGTTTACATGTATATAGCTGTAGGCATTTAATAAAATAAATGTATGTCTTTGTTAAAAATTAGAACACTATTCAAAATGGGTTCGTTTCATTATCTGTATTATATCTCAGTAAAGTTGAGCGTGTTTTTAAATTTTGATCCCTAAGTCTATAACAAAAGTTGAAGTTTTTTTTTTTTAAAAAAGGAGATGTGCATGACAATTGTGTGTGTGTGTATGTGTATGTAAATAGCTAACAATCATCAAGCACCCGCTTGATGGCCACATTAAAGTGGATGCTTGATGATTAGAGTCTGTCATTACCAATAACTGAACCACCCCCAACAAATCTCAATTTCACACAGCGCACTCTGTGATTATCTCTTTTAGTTCCATATCACTCCTTTAATGTACTGATTCTACTTTTAACCTCATAAAGACTTAACCACCTTTCTACTCTCACCTTCCTTACATCCTCACTTCATCCTCAGCCAACTTAAATTCTACAGGCCATTGTTATAATGACACCCAACTCTTCACCATCTTTCCATATGTGTAACTCATTAAACACACACACACACACACACACACAAAACACCTGTAAGCCTAGGTAGACCAGCTCTCTTCATCTCCTTAACACACAGTCATATAATCAAGCTACACAATAGGACTGGAGTAAAACACAGTCAGGCTTTAAATGTATGACCACTAATTCAAGTAGTCCTGAGAAAGCTCCTGTATTTCACTAATCCATTAGTGCTTTCTCTTCAATCCTCTAACAGTGTTTCTTTCTCCTTACCCTCACCTAACAACTTTCTTCTTAGAAGCAATTAAGAGCAACTTTCTACTGAGTGAGGTAGTGTGCACCTGTAGTCCCAGCTACTTGGAGGACTGGAGGATCACTTGAGCCCAGTCTGGGAACCAAAGTGTAAACCTACCTCTTATTAAAAAAATAAAGGCTCAGCGCCTACAGCTCAAGTGGCTAAGGTGCCAGCCACATACACCTAAAGTGGTGATTTCGAATCCAGCCCGGGCCCGCCTAACAACAATGATGGCCGCAACCAAAAAATAGCCAGGTGCTATGGCAGGCGCCTGTGGTCCCAGCTACTTGGGAGGCTGAGGCAGGAGAATCACTTGAACCCAGGAGTCGGAGGTTGCTGTAAGCTGTGATGCCAGGGTAACAGCTTGAGGCTCTGTCTCAAAAAAATAAATAAATAAAAATAAAAAATAAATAAAAAATAAATAAGGGTGGTGCCTATGGCTCAGAGGAATAGGGCACAGGCCCCATATACTGGAGGTGGTGGGTTCAAATCCAGCCCTGGCCAAAAACTGCAGAAAAATAAATAAAAACTTTTTTTTACAACTCTTATAACAATGAACACCCTCTCAACTATCTTCATTCATATCACCATACTCTGCCTCCCTCTTTCAGTTACACAGTTATTCCTAGCTGAGGCCAATTCACCTATTATACTTACACACTGAAATATCAAATCTACTGAAATACCAATTTATTCATTCAAAATTTAATAAAATAAATACCAATTAAAAAATAAATAACTTCTTGACCTATACACCTCCAACTTCTCAGAAGTTTAATACCATATGTTCATCCAGCCTCTTACAATTCTGTTTTTCTGCTTCTTCTTTCATTTAGAAAAATAAATAAAAAGCATGTTTTTATATGTTCTATGTCTTTGGTAGGCTCATTCTTTTCACGTGTGTTTCCCCACAAATCCACTGAAATAATTCTTGGACCAAGATCACCAATGAGCTCAATATTGCCAAAGCCAATGATCAATTTTTGCTCCTGACCTTCTTTAATCTTTTGGCAACAATTGATACAATGGATCACCCCAAAGTCTGACTTGACTTTTCCTGATACACTTTTTCGTGTGGTTTCTGGTAGATAAATGCTCTTGAAGACTTCATCTTACTTGTTGATCATGTCTTATCTATTTTTCCTGGTCCTCCTTCTCTTATTGGCTTTGAAATATTAGACTTAGAGTTGTCTTCAGATTTCTTTTATTTTCTCCTAAAACATGTATATGTCTACCAGCTAATTTCATCAAGTTCTATACCTTCAAATACCATCTTGCTACTGCTGTCTATTTTTTTCTTTTCTCTTCAGTCTGAGTCTCTCCCCTGAACCAGACAGGTATATCGCGTCCTCTGCCAACATGTCATCACCACTGCATATGTAATCACCATCCCAAATCAACATATACAAAATCAAACTCTTCTCACACACATCACTCCTACCTCAATCCTAATATTCCGTATCTAATTAACACCAGCATTGTTAAAAATTTTTGAAATCACCTGTTTTTTGCCTTCACATAGTAAAATTAATACATAGTAAAATTAATACATTAGTAAATCTCTCCCTTTGAAATGTATTCAAAGTCAAACTACTTTTCACAATTCCCTTCAAACCCAATTCTATTGGCCTGTATCTATTGGTCAATATCAACACTCACCCAGAAGATTTCAAGAGCCACTGTGTATGTCCTTATGATTCCATCATTATCCTATAAAGTTGATTCTCCACACAGCAGCCTGCATAAATTATATGAAGTCTCTCTCTTGCTCAAAGCCCACTGACTCCTTTTGAACACACTTGGAGTAAAATTTTAATCCTTACCCTGACCCAGGAGATCCTATCTGATCCCATTTCTGGCTTTCTCTGGAATACTTTTTAACTCTCTTCCTCTCATTTATTCTTCTCAACCTCACTGGCTTAGTTACAACTGTTGGAACTTATCACATTATTCCCTCTTTCTGGAACCCTCTTCACTCAGATCTTCACGTGGCTCACTCATCTTTTTAATTCAAATCCCTGCATGTCGTTTTGCTCTTGAGAGAGTTCTCTGGCTAATCTGTTTTAAATAGCACCATGAACATCCCTTCATCATGTTCCATCCCTTCGCCTTTCTTTACTTCTCTTCATAAAATTTCTAGCGGCACAATACTTTTCCTAGATATTCATAAACGTTTATTATCTTATTCTCCTATTGTATTAGTTTCTGAAGTCAAAGACTTCATCTGCTTATTTATATCAGTGATATATATGGGTCACCACAAAAGTTTTAAGACAGACTATGCCATGGTCCATCATTTCACTTCCAAGAAATAGAGTGGACGGTGTGTTTTCTGATTCACTCATGCAAGTTACTGGTATTTCTGGAAGGGTTCCATTTGTTTCCATCCACATGGATTTTAGATTTCTTAAATTTATATATCTCAAAACTTTCATAATGACATACATATTCCCAACACCTAGTACCTGGCACATGGTAGGAAAGCAACAACATTTGTTAAATAAACTAAACGACTAAATAAATAAACCATTTAGTTAATTAATAAAAACATGGAAGACTGTTGAAAAAAAGTCATATGGATACAACCAGATGAGATTATAAATTATGATATTATGCTTCATATTACCTGAAATATCTATATGTGTATGCATTATCTTTAAATAAAAGAAGACTATTTTCAACATTTTTAATATAAAAAGGTTTAAAACAAATCAAAAGCAATATTAGGATAATTTTACTTCAGAAAGCTTGGAAAGGGGCTAGAGAAGGTAGGACAGGGAAATGCTATGAAAAAAATTGCCTGAAATGTTCACTGCAGTGAGAACCAAAAGTTTCAGATACCAAATAAATAAAAGTACAAATAAGTACCCATTAGGAAAGTAAAGATTTTTATCTTCTAAAAAATATACATCAAAATGTAAGTCCAAGCTAGCACCACTCAAAGACATGTTTTCAGTGTAATGAATAAAAATATGATTCAATTTCCTGAACCTGAATTTTCATTCAGAATTCAGCACCACAATATAAGAAAGGAATATTCCAATGTGATTTGCAAAGCACACAGATGAATCCCAAATAGTAAATCACAGATCTTCCTAACATAACATTCACTAATTCACCACCCAAAGACATTTCTGTATATTTATGCTGTTAAGTTCCATTTCAAGAAAAGTAACTTACCAATTTTCCCCAGTGTTGCTACATATGATTGCCATGTTAAAAGTAGAAAATATATATATTTATAGGCTATCTAGTCACATGTCCCACCCAATTCATTTATAATTAACTCATAATTGATTCATATCCCAACAGTTATGCTATATCATGAATTGTCTGAATATTAAAATAAATATAAACAGGTTTCTAACCTTCAAAGACCCATGATCTTTTTTTCATAATTTAGTGTTGCTATAAAGGAATACCTACAACTGGGTAATTTATTTAAAAAAAAAGAAAGAAAGAAAAGAGGTTTCGTAAACTCACAGTTCTGCAGGCTGAACGAGAAGCAAGGCACCAACTTCTGCTTCTGATGAAGGCCTCAAGCAGCTTTCCTTGTGGCAGAAGGTGAAGAGGAGCCAGCCTGTGCAGATAACACCTGGCAGGGGGCAAGGAAGAGGGCAGGGAGGAGGTGTTGGGCTCTTTTTAACAACCTACTCTTGAAAAAAGCTAGTAAAGCAAGAACTCACGAATTACCTCAAGGACAGCTCCAAGCCATTTATGAGTAATCCACCCCCATAACCCAAACACCTCCCAAAACTAAGGATCAAATTTCAACATAAAGTTTAGTTAGAGATATATACAAATATGGCATCTATCAAAAAGTGAACCACTTTACTTGAAGTCATGTAATGCAGGAGTTAAAAGTACAGGTTTGGAATCAGATCAACTAGATCAAAATTTCAATTCATTCTTTTCAAAGATATATGCTATTCCATCATATGGCTGCAGTGACATTTATCCAACCAGTCCCTTATTGATATGCGTCCAGCATCTCTTGTAATGAAACAACAGTCCTGCAATAAACATCCTTGCACACAGAACCTTATTACTGTTGTGTTTATTTGCATAGAAATTAAAAGCAATAACTATTACTTTAATGGATTATTGTAATCGCCTTCTAACGAATGTGTCTGATCTGTGCTTATCCTTTTATGGTGCACATAAAATTATAACTTAGATTGTGTAAGTTATTTGCTCCAACCCATCAGTGGTCTCTCTGTTCCCTTGAAGCAAAATGCAAAATACTTCAATGGCGTCTAAGTCTCATTGTAAACTGTTCATCTTCATCCTTAATATCATTTTGATCCCAATTGCTACCACTCTCTCCAGACATACTGGCCTTGCACTGTTCCCTGAATCCTACATGATGCAGTTTTCACCTTAGAATTCTTTTATTTTCTTGTTCCTGGTACTTGGGATTCTCTTTGCTCGAGTCTCCATGTGCCCCTCCCTCTCACTTTCTTCAGGTCTTGACCCAAAATGTCACTTTCTCAGTGGGGTCCTTTCTGAACACCCTACATACAATTAGTAACACATCTCCCCCCGCCCCAAGGCAGATCTTCTAATTCCCCTTATCCTATCTTATTTTTATCCAAAGATTAATCAGATTAATCACCATCTGACACACTTTGTATTTACTCATTTTCTTTCTGTTTTTAGTCTCACTCCAAATAAAAATATGGCTCATATTGTGTCACTGCCACATCACCAGTCGCTAGAACGGTACCTGGCACCTAGTAAGTGCTCATGGAAGATTTTCATTAGAGGACTTGATAAAGGAAAAGAGATTCTCGACATTTTGCTAGATGCTGCCAGGTTTATCTCCCCCCAAGTCCTGCAGCAATCAATAGTCTTCTGCCATATGTGAGAACAACTGTAAAAACTTCCCCACACTTTCACTAACACTAGACAATAGCAAGATTTTTAATATATATTGATTATCAAAAGAGGTAGCTTTTATCAAATGCATAGTCAAACTCTAATTTATAACCAACAATATGTATTTAATTTGCTTTGATAATTCCTAAGTGACACACTGGACAGAATGCACCTGGGAACAATGCAGAGAACTAAAGTCTCAGAGTAGAAGTCTCGGTAGTTCACGCCCACACGCTCTTAGTTATAACAGTTAAAATGCAACTCAGATACATTTTCAAGGGGACCTGTCTAAGGCAGTAATCTCTCGGTTTCAAGAAAGCATCTTTCAACCAGCAACATCCTTCTGTGAAACAAGCAGCTTCTTTGGCAGGTCTGAAAGAAAGGATGAAGAAAATGAAACCCTCACTCATTGTAAGTGCCCTCCTGGAGTTTGCTCAAGAATATACTTCCATGACAGATAAAGGAGATTCAGGCGTGAAGAGGCGTTCTGCTAAGATTTATAGGAGACTTTGGCACAGAGTCACATGAAAGATAAACACAAATGTTCACCAGGAGAAAGAAGGATGTGGCAGGGTGATAACATCCTGTATGTGACGTGGAAAGCAATGACTCTGGAGAAGCAAATGCAGCCTGTTGAATTGTCCTTGAAAATGACACTTTTCAAAAGAGTATCGATCAATCAGAAGACCTATGGGGAAATGGGTTTAGAATCCAAAATTACATAACCTAAGTGCTGAAACATCAAAAGCATGAATTATCTCAAAAAGTATCTCAGGAATGGAAGAAAAAGTATCCAATGTACACAGCCCTATTTTGAAACTAATTTATAGCTTTTATAGGAATGTCATAATCTAATTATAGCCTTAGAATATGGGAAGGGGGTGGGAGGGGAGGGGAGGGAGTGG